>NC_142583.1:9121470-9425588 GCF_965207765.1 Zootoca vivipara | reverse complement strand
CTCATCTCGCTTTATTGGCCAAGGGAGCCGGCGTACAGCTTCCGGGTCATGTGGCCAGCATGACTAAGCCGCTTCTGGCAAACCAGAGCAGCACACGGAAACGCCGTTTACCTTCCCGCTTGGAGCGGTACCTATTTATCTACTTGCACTTTGACGTGCTTTCGAACTGCTAGGTTGGCAGGAGCTGGGACCGAGCAACGGGAGCTCATCCCGTTGCAGGGATTTGAACCACTGACCTTCTGATCAGCAAGCCCTAGGCTCTGTGGTTTAACCCACAGCGCCACCTTTAAATAACTGTGAGCACGTTCTGCAAATCCATGAGCACAATCCAGCCACGGTTAAGCACACAGAAGGGGAAGGGATTTTAAAACGCTGAAATTTGCCCACCTGTTCTCCTTCTCCCCCCCCCCCCGTCTTTTTTGCCCTCAAGAAAAAATAACCGAAGGAGGGTTCTGTGGCTACCTTGACACTCTCTTGACTGCTACTTTTAAAGGCAAACACATACTTTGTAGGCTGAAGTCTGGTAATTCTACCCCCAAAGAAACAGGTACATAATGCCATTCATAATGAGAGTCTACAGAAAGCAAAGCCAGAGGCGTTACACTGAGAAAGGCCAAGCAGAGTTACCCTATAAAGAATGAAATGCTTGGACACTGTGCTTAGGAAACCCTTCCCCCAACTCCCAACATGGAAACATCCTTGATATAACCCACTAGCAGCCCTCCGTTGTAGCCTGCAGGAGCATTTGATCAGGGGCGTAGCGAGCCTCTGCGACACCCGGGGCGGCAAATTGCCATGCACCCGGGGGGGGGGGAGTCGCTATGTGAGTGCATGCAAACACTTCTCACTGCCTTCAGCCTTTTCTTCAGTTGATTGATAGACTTCTTGTAATAGGTGTTTACCTTTAAACATACACACCCCACTAACACCACCAGGGCACACAAAGGAGACTGGGTATTATTATTTTAAAAAAAAATATGTTCCATGGCTGATGTTTAGTGAAGGAAGGGTTAGGGGAAGCTGGATCCACCGCACATAGGAAGAAATTCAAAAGGAGAATGTGTTTACCTCTGTTGGTGAGCGGCAAATCTATTCACAACGGGAGAAATTAACAAAAGGAAAGCATAGCTGTCAAGTTATCCCTTTTTTAAAGGGATTTTCCCTTATGCTGAATAGGCTTCCTCGCGAGAAAAGGGAAAACTTGGCAGCTATGAAGGAAAGATTTTCTACAGGGAAAGGGTTCGGGGAGTGAGTATAAATTTGGCCTTCCAAATTGCTCCAAAGGCAACCTGTCTGGGAACTGGGATAAGCACAACTTCAATGTTATGTGCAATTACCTGCAAATAGCATGCCCCACAGAACTTAGTGGACTTATGGCTGGGGAAACACGCATAGGATCAGTGTGCACAAGAGAATTTTTACCACTTGGCAGCAGATTGCAGAAGGGCAGCAGAAATACAAAGGGGAAAGAAAGTGGGTCGCCCCCCCCCCCAATCCTCTTAGGTGTATATAGTGTGTGCAAAACCTGAATAGAACAGCATGGGAATGGGGGCAAGCTAGAAGCAGGTGCAAGATACTGAACCGAGAAGCAAGGCCTACACTCAACTGTTGGGCCTGATTTGGAAGCATTTATAGCTAAGCACAGATCAGAGCCAAGAATTTGCTGGTTGGGGTGGACAACACCCTGAGCTGAAGAGAACATTATCTCTTGTGAGAGTTATTTGGATCCTGTGCAGAGTCTGAACCAATAAGCTCTCTGCACTGAGAGAGAGTCACAACATGTTATTTTTAATAATAATGATTAATAATAATAATAATAATAATAATAATAATAATTTATTATTTATACCCCGCCCATCTGGCTGGGTTTCCCCAGCCACTTTGGGCGGCTTCCAACCGAATATTAAAAACAGTACAGCATCAAACATTAAAAACTTCCCTAAACAGGGCCGCCTTCAGTTGTCTTCTAAATTTTATTTACTTATTTATTGAATTGGTATTCTGCCCTATACCCACAGGTCTCCGGGCAGTTTACAGAGTAACTGCAAACGGCCTTTAAACTTGTTACAAAAAAGGTTGTAAATACAAATCAACACATTGCTTTTAAACAACTTAGCAAGGCTGCCCAGTTCTCTGAGGTCCTCACAGTACTTGTTAATATTGTCTGGTAGCTATTCTCTTTGGTTCCAGAGAGAGAGAGAGAGAGAGAGAGAGAGAGAGAGAGAGAGAGAGAGAGAGAGAGAGAGAGAGAGAGAGAGAGAGAGAGTCAGATAAGCAAGTTGCTTCCTCAATAAGCTGGAAGATTCTGAGAGAGACCCAGACTCCAAAGAATGAGGTAGGTAGCTGTGTTGGTCTGAGTCGAAACCAAATAAAATTTAAAAATTCCTTCAGTAGCACCTTAAAGACCAACTACTGTAAGTTTTTATTTTGGTATGAGCTTTCGTGTGCATGCATGGGTATCTGAAGAAGTGTGCATGCAAATGAAAGCTCATACCAAAATAAAAACTTAGTTGGTCTTTAAGGTGCTACTGAAGGATTTTTTGTTATTTTATTTGGTTCCAAAGAATGAGTTATCGATTAACATATGCATTGAAATAAAAACCACTCCATTCCCTTGTTCAGCTTTAGCCACAAAAGCACCTTTTGCACTTGCTGCAGTCATTGGCAAAACATACATTCTGCAAATGAAAACTTCTACTAAGTTCTATACACCATAGCTATCAAGTTCTCCCTTTTTTTAAAGGGAAATTCCCTTATGCTGAATAGGCTTCCTCGCGAGAAAAGGGAAAACTTGACAGCTATGCATACACAATGAACACTCCCCACTGCACCTGCAACTTGTTGGTCCTGGCTGGTTCTTTTTAGTTGAGCTAGTTGAAAGCCTTGGATTTCTTCAGTTTAATGTGAAACCAGGGAGAGGGCACAGAGGATGGAGAGACTTGGTAGGGCACAGCCCTGCCTTTCCACGTTAAGATTAGCATTTGAACAAGTGTGTATTCAGTTGTTCCTGGGTGATTGGGCAATCTATCCATTAATCAAGATGTTGTGTAGCTCCCAGAGTTTCTTTGTGCTCATAGCTACAAATCTTATTTGCAGTTGGTTAGAGATTGGTGCTGATAATGCCAAGTTTGTAGGTTTGATCCCCCCGTATGGGACAGCTGCGTATTCTTGCACTGCAGGAGGTTGGACTAGATGATCCTCAGGGTCCCTTCCAACTCTACAATTCTATGTTTCTGAGATCTGTGGCTCCACCCCTGTCAATATGCAACCATAGAAAATATAATCCCAGGGCTCACCCCACAAATTCACAAGGTGGATGTTCTCCTATGTGGCGGTATAATATTTGAAAGAAATGCTGGTAGTTATAGCTTGGGACTGGTCATCAAAAAAGGGTGATGGGTAAATCATTGATATGTTAGGAATTCTGAGCACCAACAGTAAAAGATCGTGTTTTCTATCAGCGTGTCATTTTTCAAAAGTGCCTCTGTATTTATGAGGCGGACCTTGTTCTCAATGATTAAAATGTTTTCAAGTTGTTTGTGTCTTTTCTATATCAGCATTTTTGGGTTTTAGAAAAAGTTGTAAGAACTATGACTTTCCTACTTGCTGTTTGGGAAGATTTACTCATTTATATAATTTTTTTTTAAAGGAAATGAATTTGGCAATACCTTTCTCCCCCATATAAAAATGTCTGGCAGTAGATTGTCATTTGGTAGTTTAACAATCAGCTGCCATTAAATGACCCAAATGTTTGCCATTTGCTCCCTTGCACACATTTTGCAGGAGACAAAATGTAAATACTGTATATTTACCGGACAAGAATTAATATCCACTACAGTATAGTTTATGGCATAAGAACTAATAAAGGATTACCATTTACCATCGTTTTTCCATCTACCTTAAGGCTATCTCACTACTCTGCCCCCAACGAATATGTCTGCAGTTTGCACTGCATACTCCCATTCAGTGTTAAAAGGAAATCTGCAAACAATGTAATATTATATTGAGCTGGAGCGCAAACACCATTTTCATTTTCTTTGTAAACAGGGACACGTGAGAATGAAACAGCTGGAGATATACCTCCAGAAGATCCCCTGGGGTATTTCACAGTCATTTCTTTTTTGTATGCAGCCTTGGTGTAATAAATTGATAATAATATGATGATGATGAAGTGTTCTCGTTTTCTCTTTGTTTGCTGGGTTGTTATTTTTGATATTATTATCTTAAGAACTGGAGCCTTGCAGGGTGTGCCTGAAATTTCAGAAGCTGAAACAATCAAAAAGTGAAGTTTCCCGTGAGTAAGAACCAGCCCATCTACTGCACCAGGCCAGCAACCCATCTGATGATTCTTGTGCAATGCTGGCTGGCAATAGCATTTCAAAGTCTCAGGCAGAGATCTTTCCAGCCCTGTTCCCTGAGATCAAATCAACCAAACATGCTGGAAACTGAACTCGAGATCATCTATCTGCATGGAAAGCCGAAGCAGTTTCACTGAGTTATGGCATGGCATGAACTATTTTGTACCTCTAGCTCACACCGGTGTGGTGTCTGAATGAGAATGTTATGACAGCTTGCAACGTTTGTACACTGGTTTTATTGGCATTTGGAAAGAATGCCACACACATGCCATTACAGCAAATGGCACGTAAAATAATATTGCATCCTTGGTCATCTCCTGCTTTTGCTAATATTGGTAAGGTGGTGAACTGCTTGAATCAAATCAAGGAGGAATGAGTGTAGGAGAGGTTTTCAGCAGGACAGGTAGCATGTGGATTCCCTTGCTGTTCAGACTAGTGAAGAAGCCTGACTTGCAAGCTTTTGTAGGGGCCAGGCCTTATCTCATAATCTGTTCCGACCTGTCATTGTTCATGAGGATCCCCCTAACCCCCCCCCCCCCGCCCCAGGTCTAGCTTCTGCAATTCCATCTTTTGGCCAAGTCATGATGGCCAAATCTCTCAGGCTAGGAGTTGCGACCAGCTGGTGATTTAAATAAAATAAAATAAAATTCAGTGACATTCAACTGCTCCCAGTTCTTTCCTCACAATCACAAACGAATCTTCCATGCTCAACCATCCCTGTGCACTTTTAAAAGTGGAGAAGTTGGCGGAAAGCCTACATCCTGCCATTTTTCCCAGTCGCCTTGATTTTGAATATGTTTATCTCAGGGGTAGCCAAAGTGGTGCGCTCTACATTTTCATAGAATCATAGAATTGTAGAGTTGGAAGGGACTGCTAGGATCATCTGGTTCATCTTTTGCCCAACATGGGACTTGAACCCACAACCCTCAGTTGCTCTACCAACTGAGCTGTAGCCCAACAACTGTAGCCAACATGGCCAGGGACAAGACATGATGGGAGTTTCAGTGCAACCTTGTCAGTATTGTAATGTCTCATTCTCACATTGCACAATGTTTCGGGTTACCTTTAATTACTTAATTGATGTATGAGTATGGGAACTATTTAAATGTCTCCTCCCTCTCTCTGTTCCTCTGCTGAAGAAGATGGATGTGAGCGTTGTCTTGCTGTTTTGTTATTTGCTTTATAAATAAAACCTTTGATGTTACTATTCCAACCACAGTTGCTTCTGCTGCATTCTGCTGTAAAGGACTTAGTTTACTATCTGCAAAAGGGCGTTTAACGCTCACACAACCATGGTAACAGGGCACCACATTGGCGAGTTGAAAAGTGTTCATGGAATATGTGCCCTAAAATAATGGATTAGTTCTGGCATTATTATGAGGTTCCTTTTCCTGCAAATAAATCCTGTGACTAAGCTGTTGTTTCGGGTCTGGGGTTTTCCTCAACGGGGGTCTGCAGATATTCTTAAATTGCATCAGATTGCCTGAGAGTTTTGGTTGTGGGTTGCAGAAAGAGCAAGCATATTTGGCAATCTAATTTCAATTGTAGCCTGACATAACATTTAACCTGGAGGTACAATTGCCCTTAGAAGCTAGGATTCTTTAAAATGATTGTCTTTGAAATGATGCTAATTCACTCACAGCTGCATTCCAGAAAGACTTGGGTGTGCTGCCCCCCCTCTCTCTGTGTGTTTGTTTGTTTGTAAAGCAACTGTTAAAATTCACTTTGAGAATAACCAGTTTTTATGGATGAGAAAAAGTTTTGGAAGTTGAGCAATAAATATTACTAGATAGAAAAATAATTACAGGTGTTATAGGGGGGGAACCCTTTTCACATGTTCACTGAGAGTTGGCAACAGGATTGTGTGGGCTTTGTTCAGTCAAAGGTTAGAGCAGAATCTCTCTCGGGGGGGGGGGGGTTTCTCAGCACAATCTGGAATCCATGATCACTTGACAAACTTAGTTGGTCTCTAAGGAATCAAACAGGGCACAATCCACTAAAACGTACACCTATGCCAACCTCACCGACACGACTAGAAGTTTGGCAGGACCGGAACATAGTTCCTATTATTTCAGTGTCCAGTAGAACATCCCAGAGGATTGCACTTAAAGTTTGGGAAAGCCTTATGCTATTTGAAATATTTTATTGCATTTTTTAAAAAAAAGTTGCTTGCTGTTCATTTGGCTACTCAGAGAATACAAGCCAGTCAAAGATCTTAAACAAAAATGGGCCTCTTTCTAGTAAACAGAAAATTTATGTCATGCATCAGACTGCTTTAATATGAGAAAAGCCAAGCACAGGGGCCAAGTTCAAAAGAGAACAGGCTGATTCAAATAAAGTGAAGATCTATCAATGGGCAGATTTCATTTGAAGATGAGAAATGCTTTGCTAAGGCTGGCTGTCGGCTACCACTAGTTCATTTAAAACGAAATTCTCCCAGGCAATACAGTTGCCTATTGTCTTTTCCCTCTGTTCCTTTATTCAAAGGCACTTTGTTCAGGTGGGAGTTACCATACAGTGTGTGTTTAAAATAAATGGTATCATTTAAGGGATATAGTACTTAAATTTCAGTACCGCGTTGCTGACTATGTACCATCGGCCACATTGTGAATAACGATGAAGTAATGTGATTCCTTTGTGATCCCCTTCTCCCAATAGCTTTTGTTGCACCCACACTCTACTTTAAAAGGTTCTGTTAGAGAAAATGTATCCTAGTAATAAAATCAGGGTAGCTGAAGTGGATGTTTTCATACTGATCATTTCTTCCCCAACAGGTGATAATGAGGCCAGATGTGATTTATTCCTTGGTGTCGGCTTGCATAAGAACCTGTGAAGGAGACTTTGCATCCTCCAGTTGGTTATAGTGATTATTGGCTGCGGCAGCAGCTACAGACAGTCGGAGAGCTTTGTTGTAGTCCTCTTTTGGCAGCACTTTTTATTGCTGCTTCAGAGGGTAGAATGGAAGGACAAGGAAGTTGTAGTGAACGACAAGTAATGGCAGCCGTTCTACTAAACAGGGCTAGAGTGGAACAATGGTTAGTCATTGCTCTCCCTTGTTCGAATACAATTTTCTTTCACAAAGTAATCTTCTTGGGTTGGTTCAGACATGATGTTCTCAGACGTAAAAAAAAATATATACTTTGGAGAACTGGGAATGTGTCAAAGATCCTGTCACCTTCCCCTCTGTGATGTGCTCCCTGCTTCCCTCATTTCAGCAAACCAATGTTGGAATATTTGTGAATATTCCAACATGCCAGGGAAAGCTTCATTTGCTCAGATTTCTGCATGTGCTTCCAGGCAATCTCTTTATTGAGCAGGGAGATTAGATGATGTTGGCTATTACCTCTGGGTATAGGGCGGTATATAAATTCAATAAATAATGAGAAGAAATAATGACCACTCTTTCTGTTTGCAGGAAGGTTAGATGGTTGTTACATTGTTACACAGGGCTATCTTAAGCATATGTGGCACCGGGGTGCAAATATCCGCCCGACACCCGCCCTCCAGGTTGCCCAGTCCCAGGCACACAGGAGGGCGGAGCCGGCTGGCCCCCTCAGCGTCTCGCTGGCTTGGTCGCCCCAAACCCGCTGCGCAGAAGAGCCCGCTCTGACTGACAGGCGGGCTCTTCCCCAGACTCAACTCTCAGGCCCCAGACTCTTGGCCTGGCGCCCCTGTAGAGCCCAGTGCCTGGGTGCCCCGCACCCCTAGCCTTGCACCTATGGGTAAAACGGCCCTGTTGTTACATTGGTGCATGTTTTCCAGTGGTTTTGCTATCAGTGTCTTTGTTCCAAAAAGTCTGATCTTTTATTGCACAGGAGCTCCCAATCAACTTGAATTCCGCGCTCTGAACTTGCCAGTATGTGACTGAATCCCACTTGAAATTAGTGACTGTCTGTAAGTTTCCCGTGTTTGGCTGTTGCCTGAAACAAAAATGGAAGAAGAAATGCACAAAAAAAGTTACACCCCTAAAAACTGTTGTAAATGACTAATATAATATGACAATTCCTCTCTTACCTGATCCTCTTTCAATCAGATTATTCTTTTACTAGTAAGAGAAAATAAAATAAAATCCACTTCTACGTGGATTAATAGAAGATCAAATATACAAACCTGAAAGTTTGGGTTTTCTCTCCTATTTATAGGAAACTTAAAAGAAGGAGAACATGTGTTGGCAAAATATGATGAGCAAATATTAATGTAACATTGTGGGCTGCAAATGCAAGTTTTAATACTGTTTATTAATAACAATAATAGGAGGATTGCATTTTTTTTAAAAAAATAAGGGATGGACCAAAACACATTTAGAAAAACAACCACCACAATGAATTCTTTGAAAAATAACAAGACCCACTCTGAAGGTTTTGTGCAGGTTGATGATTCCAACCCAGGGATCCCCAAACTTCAGCCCTCCAGATGTTTTGGACTACAGTTCCCATCATCCCTGACCACTGGTCCTGTTAGCTAGGGATCATGGGAGTTGTAGGCCAAAACATCTGGAGGGCTGCAGTTTGGGGATGCCTGTTCCAACCCATCATGCTGTTTCATATATTTTATTCTTGCTGAGAGATGAAGTATGTGCCTTAACGAGGTGCTTACATGTGTCTCAAGACTGCAAGAATTTTGCAGGATGGATTCAAGCATATAGTAAAAAAGTTAGGTTTGTGCAATTAAAGTGGATTAAAGAGCTCTGTCACCTTAGCATAATAAATCCACTTTAAAAAAAAAAGGGGGGGGGAAACATATTTTTGTGGTTAGTAAAGTGATGGGAGGGAAAGCATTGAAAAGTGTGGAATGATTAAACACCCAGTAAGCAAGTAAGGATGAATGCTCATTCTCCATACAACAAGAGACTCACATTACTGTTTTGAAAATACACCGTGCTGTCACCAGTCAAATCCCAACATTGCATGAACCACCTTCCACTTGCACAATGGAACGTTGCCTTCGTTTCCTTCCCTCTCCAGCTCCCCAAGCATTCCTGGAATCTGCCCCTCAACTTTCCAGATTAGATCTCGAGAGTGGGAAGAGGGTTGCAAAGGGGAAATGAAGCCCCGTTGTGCAACTGGAAGTCTGTTCTGCTGGCACACAGACAATATTGAAAACAACATTGGCCAGCCCAACGTAGCAGTCTTATCCTCTCTGATTTGGGAATAGATCTACAACCTGCTCCTATTTCAAGGAACAGTTCCTTATTTGGTAACCTTGAAATAAGGAATGGATAGGAAACCTCACTGGGAGTCCTGCCAATGAACACTTACTACTGAGTTCAGATGATCTAGGATCACAATGCACGGATACGTACCATGTGACCATTCATGTACTGTACTGATTTGGTGTTGATTTCATTTCACTTTCTCATCTTTCTGTCATTTTTGGTTTGTCCATGGTTGGACGTCTAAGAAAAAAGGAGTGCACTTTGATCATGGAAAGTCTGATTTTTAAAGAAAATGCCAATTTCAGCTTGCTTAATCAATGATACCTAATCAAGCTCTTTTCTCGACAATGTTAAGGAAGTCAAACCAATTGAATTAAATGAATGCCAGGCTATTATATAAACACTCTAAAGGTGTTAAATTGAATGTGATGGTTTGTTAATGGAAACAAAGAATAGCTTTCAATTTGTTTCAGTATTTCTTCTAATCTATATTATGGCAGTAAACGCCTGAAAAATATGGTAAAGGCAGGAGGAAGCATTATAACAGTGCTTTCATGAAAACCAGTATCATTTTAGTAAGTGTTAACTGACATTGGCCAGGATCCAAAGTATCACAGATCCAGTTCCTTGCACCCAAGGAGGCTTTGAGCTTGTTTCTTGACTATCACAGCTCTGTTGTCCCCATGCTATAGGGCAAACCACTTTTGCTAACAAGAGTTTCAAAAACAGTTTGGCTGGTAGCTGTTGTCCAAGTGAAATTCCCACTAGGCATGCCCAATTCCTTGGATATTCCCATGGAAGTTCCTGGGAGCCTAGCCCATGTATCCCTCTCAAAGCCCTGCAGTTTTTGAATCTGCATTTTTGCACAGCATGAACACAAAATGGTACTGGACTATACCAAACGGTACTTGCCAAAAAGGAGGACAAAAGATGGACACAGCTCTGCATAAAATGTGCATGTGCTAATTGCTATGTATAGATGCACATCTAGAAACGATTGCTGCAATTTAATTTAAAAATATTGCCCATTTCGCTATAGTGGGGAACACTGTAACCGGATGACCCACACATGTCTGCTAATGGCCAGCTTCAAGCCTCTTATTATGGTAGTTTTTTATCTTAAAATTGGACTCGGACCAGGCCACCCGTCAAAGAGTTGTACAGAATGGCACTTGACCACATTACAAAGCAATTTCAAAATTTCCATGGGCTACAGTTTGAAATTAGAAAGCCATAGCCATACAGAGCAAAAAGGTGTCTAAGGAGGAGGCAATGTGTTTTGAGTAGTTTTCTCTTCTGTTTTGTGATAGCAGCCGTGGGGCTTTAACAACTAACTGTGGGACTTTCAGAAATCTAACAGGTACAGTTCTCACCAGAATGGGGGAAACTTCATTTGCTGAATTTCTACTTAATACACTAAGCACCAGCAGAAGGGGGAAGTGGAAATGGCGGTGGTTATAGCCTCAGGGAGAGACGCAGGTGGTGCTGTGGTCTAAACCACTGAGCCTTGGGCGGCGGTTTGAATCCCCACGACGGAATGAGCTACCGTTGCTCGGTCCCTGTTCCTGCCAGCCAAGCAGTTCAAAAGCAAGTAGATCAATAGGTACCGCTCCGGCGGGAAGGTAAATGGCGTTTCCATGCACTGCTCTGGTTCACCAGAAGCGGCTTAGTCTTGCTGGCCACATGACCCGGAAGCTGTCTGCGGACAAACGCCGGCACCCTTGGCCTATAGAGCGAGATGAGTGCCGCAACCCCAGAGTCGTTTGTGACTGGACCTAACAGTCAGGTACCTTTACCTTTACCTTTATAGCCTCAGGGCATTACTGATGTTAGAAAATATTCCATCAGTAAGAACATTTGGAAAAACCACTGAAGTATTCTTTAGGCCTTCAGTTAGTGGCATTGCTTATAGCATAGAGAATTGCAAGTGTTTTTTGTTGTTAATGGTAACATTTAGATTACCGGTATTAGTATTATTTATTAAATGTGTTAATTGCTTTATCAACACAAAGCAACTTGCAACCAAGCAAGCAAGCAAAAACAATGCATTAAAACCACAAGGATTACTTAAGTAATTGATTTCTATACTTGTTGGCATCAATGGCATTGGGAAATGTAGACCTGAAATCCAGAAGGCAAACGATAGATGGCTAGATATGAAGCTGAAAGACTGGACGTTTTCTCTGAAATACCAGTAGAATGGAACCAACCAGATTGCCATTAAAATTCAAAAGATGACAGAGCAGCTTTGAAACTGATTGGCAAGGGAAAGCTAATAAGAGCTGAGGGGCATCTAGTTTGGGGCAAATCATCTCTAAGAGATGAGCATGAAAATATTCAAGGTTGTCCAGATGGGCGCAGGCTAGAACTAGGCAATGAAACTACAGTGGGACATGGTGGCGATTCCTAGTGCCATAGAGAAAAACAAAGTTAACAAACATATGTGGAGAGGCACTGGGTATAGACTTTTACTGTATATGTAAATGCAAAGCCTTGAAGCCAAGATGAGTAACACCGCAGACCCATCTGGAACGGATTAATTCACTTTCCATTACTTTCAATGGGAAAGTTCGCTTCAGTTTATGAACGCTTCAGTTTAAGTACAGACTTCCAGAACCAATTACACTCATACTTCGGGTTAAGTACGCTTCAGGTTGAGTACTCCGCGGACCCATCTGGAACGGATTAATCCACTTTCCATTACTTTCAATGGGAAAGTTCGCTTCAGGTTAAGTACGCTTCAGGTTAAGTACAGACTTCCGGAACCAATTGTGGTTGTAAACCGAGGTGCCACTGTATTGATACACTAAAATGACTGTTTCCTAGAACTACTGGTCAAAGAACGGACATGAGGGGAAGTGAGTGTGGACGTAATCCTAAGTGTCACATAGGATGTGGTGCAAGACTTAAGTTTTCTTGAGCCAGTTGGAAACACTGTGTTGTTGGCTTCAACATATACTTAAGTGAACAATTGCCAAGGAAGTCAAAAACAGCCACGTTTGACTTCAGAAGATGAAACTTAAAAAATTGGGGGGTGGGGTGGATTTTGTAGAAAGGAAGTTGAAAGGGAAAGTCAAGAGGTCAAATCTCTCCAGAATGCTGGAGGGCTATTCAAAACCACGGTAATAGAAGCTCAGCTCGAATGTATACTGCCGATCAGGAAAGGTTAACAAGCAGAGTCAGGGAAGCTATTGGAGGCAAAAAGGCTTCTTTTGGAAAATGAAAGTCTTGTCCAAATGAGGAGAACAAAAAGGAACACAAACTTTGGCAAAATAAATTTGAGAAAACAATAAGGCAGGCATAGGCAAACTCCGGCCTTCCAGATGTTTGGGACTACAATTCCCATCATCCCTAGCTAACAGGACCAGTGGTCAGGGGTGATGGGAATTGTAGTCCTAAACATCTGGAGGGCCAGAGTTTGCCTATGCCTGCAATAAGGGATGTGGGGGAAAATTGAGGGGTGTATCACTTTAAACATGAAGGCAAACAATAAGAAATTCTTTTAACTACATTTGAAGCAGGAAACCAGCTAGGGAGAAAACTGGACCTTTGGGTGACAAGGAAGAAGAAGGTGTGTTAAAGGAGGAGAATGAGATTACAAATCAGCTAAATGAATTATTTGCATCTGTCTTCAGTATGGAAGATGTAGGGGAGATGCTTGAACTTTCTCAGTAAGGGAATTTGAAGAACTGAGGCAAATAGTATTGACAAGAGACCACGTCCTAGGCCTTATTGATAAATTAACAACAAACTAATCACCGGGTCCAGATGGCAGCCATTCAACAGTTCAGAAATTGCTGATCTTCTAGCAAAAATATATAACTTATCCCTAAGATCAGATTCCATTCCTGAGGATTGGACAGTACCAATGCAACACCAATTTTTAAAGAGTGATTCAGGGGGACGCAAGAAATTACAGGTCAGTTAGCTTGGTATTCTTCTTTGAAAACTTGTGGAAAACATCATTAAAGGTAAATTCTCTGAGTATATAGAAGGCTAAGTCTTGCTGAAGAAGAACCAGTAAGGCTTCGGTGAAGGATAAATCTTGCCTGCCGTAACTGGGTGGATGGGTATTTAAATGGTGGTGCTAGCAAGTGCAAAGCGATGGTGGGGCAAGAAGCCTTACCTTCAAATGCATGCAAACGGGCTCTGAACCGTTGGTGACTGGTCACCAAAGAGATCTTGGAGTCGTGCGGAATAGCTTGATGAAAATGCCAACCTTGTGTGTGGCAGTTATGAAAGGGTGAATCCCATATTGGAGATTGTTAGGAGAGGGTTTGAAAATAAAACTGCAAATATCATGATGCTCATATACCACAGAAAGGATATGAGTTGCATCTGGAGTCTGCTACTCAAACCATTTGGTTTATGTTACAGCTTGAGATACTGGTGTAAGGGGGAGAAAATATTGCATGTGGCAGCCAGCAGCATTTTGTTTCTCCAATGCTGACAAACTGTGCAGGCAGCTTTATGCATCTCAGCCTGGCCAGCACTGCAAAGCACAGGCTCATGTTCTGCGTGAGTGGGAGGGAGTGCAAAGACGGTGGTTTGGCCAGAGGAGGTATGGTGCCTGGTTGTGCCTGACTGGGATGTGGGGGGCGGGAAGAGCTCAGAGACAGGGGTAGAAACGCATCACAACAGAAGGTCTGAGTAGAAAACTGAGACATGAAGATGGCAAGAGAGGAGCATTGCATTTTCCTTTTTTATTTTTTATTTTATACAAAATCTTTATTTCAAAATTTTAAAAATTACATCAAGTCTTCACAAACACAAACATAATGGAATGTACAAAACAAAACTGAAATCATATACCTCCAAATGATGTCTTAAAAGATGTTCTAAGTTCCACTAATAAATAGCACTTCCAACCTTTTCCATTATATCTGGGTTTTTTTTACTGTTGCTTCTCACAGGTTTCTTATTATTGATTTTGATTACTGTATTTCTTCACTTTTTTCCTTTTTGGTTCTTTATCTTTCCAGATATCATTCTAATTCTGCCAATAATGTATTGTTGTTTAGTCGTTTAGTCGTGTCCAACTCTTCGTGACCCCATGGACCATAGCATATCTTTTGATATTTTTTGGTTACCTATACCCCGCACCCAGCCCGTCAATTTCACTAGATGTAAATATTCAATCATTAGGGCTTGCCACTCTGTTATAGTTGGAAGTGTTTCATCTTTCCATTTCCTTGCGACAAGTACCCTAGCAGCAGTCAAGCTATACATCATGAGTGTTCTGGTTTCCTTTTTGAAGTTATCTGGTAATATGCCCAAGAGAAATATTTTTGGGTTTTTTCTTGAATGTTATCTTAAATAGTTTTTTAATGCATTGCATTTTCCAATAAAAAATTAATCAGTAAATATGCTCCATATAGGGCATCCATTTGTGCCAGGCACCCCCAAACTTTGGCCCTCCAGAAGTTTTGGACTACAATTCCCATCATCCCTGACCACTTGTCCAGTTAGCTAGGGATCATGGGAGTTGTAGTTCCAAAACATCTGGAGGGCCGCAGTTTGGGGATGCCTGATTTGTGCTAACCCAGCTTTTCAGTAAAGTTCTGCTGCCCTTTACTCACCATAGCAGAGCCTTATCTCTTGGCTCTAAGTGATGTCAGTAATCACTGTCCCCACATTTTCAAACTTTCTTCAAACTTTTTTCAATGTCGGTGGGAAACTTGCTTGTATCTATCTATATATATTAACAAAAAACAAAAAGCAGAAGCTGGAATTCTTTACCACTGCAAATGCTTTCTGGACTCTGGACTGTGTTGCAGTGTGTACTCGACATGAAACTCAAAAAATCATTGCCACCGTAATACAATCACCAGTTTTGTAACTACTGTATAGCGATTTTAAAGGTCCCTGCATGTGGGAGATATGCTGGCATTGGCTGGAGAAACAGGAGCTGGAGAGAAATTGACCTTAGCTGGATGGAAAAGACAGCAGCGGATATTTCCACACTAGCCTGTGAGTCATGTGAACATGGCAAGATCCCTTCTGTGTCAAATACAGCATGAGAAGGAGTAAGCTGCAATGATTTAATCAGGGACCTGCTTAATAAATGGGATAAAAATTGTTCTTTTCCCATTATTGGCTAAGTTCCTATAGTAGCTAGGCACTGCACAAAATAGTTTTTAAAACCCATGCCCCGACCTGAAAACTTATTGTATAGCAGGGAAAGTAAAGGCAGAGGTAAATTAAAAGAGCGACTGCCCCATTAGTTGGGTCTTTTACAAGTATGGAAATTCCTTTTGCTGTTCTTTTAATCGGATCGCCTATCATATTGCAGAGTTACATAAAAGCAACAGTGCCACCTCATGGACAGTTAAAGAACAAGTGCATAATGTACTGCAGTGTAGTCAAATGATGCTCAGTTAATTTTCATAGTCTTTTAGTGGCGAAGAAGCTGCTATCTGAAAGGAAGTAGGTCCTAATGGTTTCTGCAAGGGCACTGCAATGTGGAGTGGAAAAGCAGAGGGGCACAATAAGCCTTCCTTTCCCTGACACATGAATTGCTCTGTATACTTGTTCCTCACTGGTATCACAAGTGTTGGGACACTTCCAAAAACGTTTAGCTATGCCTGTATAAATGCTGCGCAGATTATTGACAGGATATTTCTGTTTATTGAAAGACCTAGTAGGCTCTGGAAAAGAGAGGCTGGGAAGTGGGAACAGAGAGGCGAGGCTGCAGAAATGTGCCTCGGAACAGCAAATAATTCAGCATTACAAACAACCTCCCTTTTGAAAGTTCTGAACTAGGGAGGCAGTTACTCTTGAAGTAAGAAACAGAGGAGCATTGTTATATGCTGTGTGCATTTAACTTTAATTTACAGCAATGTTTTAATACCACCCACATAAAAGTGAAGACTCCTAATCCCTAGGTAGATCTCCCCCTGGCAAGCACTCTGCTACTTCCATAAATTGACATTCTTACCCCTGTGTGTGTGTGTGTGTGTGTGTGTGTGTGTGTGTGTGTGTAGGTGTGTAGCCTGTATCTATTCTTGTTTATACATCAGGTTTTCCTCACATGCATTTTCATCACTCTGTGAGTCAAGATCAAGTAATGGTTTGTATGTATGAATGGGTCATCTCCAATAGAATATAAAATACGTACCACATACAGTGGAACCTCGGTTTATGAACACCTCGGTTTACGAATTTTCAGTTTACGAACGCCGCGGACCCATCTGGAACGGATTAATTCACTTTCCATTACTTTCAATGGGAAAGTTCGCTTCAGTTTATGAACGCTTCAGTTTATGAACAGACTTCCGGAACCAATTACACCCATGCTTCAGGTTAAGTACGGTTCAGGTTGAGTACTCCGCGGACCCGTCTGGAATGGATTAATCCACTTTCCATTACTTTCAATGGGAAATTTCGCTTCAGTTTATGAACGCTTCAGTTTATGAACAGACTTCCGGAACCAATTGTGTTCATAAACCAAGATACCACTGTACTGTACTGAACTTTCATATCAAAATGTAATGTTTTTAATGTGATTATATCTACCCCCGATCATTTTGTTCGCTGCTGTTGTGTAGATGTTTTATTGTTTTGCTTGTTTTTTAATGAGTTGTAAACTTACTGTTTTATTGACTAATTGCAAACTGCCTGGGGGTGTATGTAACTAATCCCGAAAGGCAGCTTAAAAATACATCAAACACATAAATGAGATTCACCCCAAAGAGGAGCTACTGCGCTGTAGTGGTTAGAATAGGGTATGTGAGAGAGACCAACCCTTTGGGGGGAATAAGCACATTTTCTAACTGGAGAAACTCTTAATCATAGAATTGCAGAGTTGCGGGGGACTCTGCAGATCATCTAGTCCAACCCCTTGAAAAGCAGGAATAGGCAGCTGTCCCATAGGGGAATCGAACTTCCTACCTTGGTGTGATCAGCACCATGCTCTAACCAACTGAGCTATGTGAGCTGTTGTGGGCTGTGCACTGGCATCACTTTTCTCTCTCATTCCCTCCATTCCTTCCTGCTTTTTATTATTAGATCTACAAGTGTTACAAACTACATTTAGGAAGTGTGATAAAGTAAAGGTAAAGGGACCCCTGACCATGAGGTCCAGTCGTGACCGACTCTGGGGTTGCGCGCTCATCTCGCATTATTGGCCGAGGGAGCCGGCGTATAGCTTCCAGGTCATGCGGCCAGCATGACAAAGCCACTTCTGGCGAACCAGAGCAGCACATGGAAACGCCGTTTACCTTCCCGCTGTAGCGGTTCCTATTTATCTACTTGCACTTTGACGTGCTTTCGAACTGCTAGGTTGGCAGGAGCTGGGACTGAGCAATGGGAGCTCACCCCGTCACGGGGATTCGAAACAACCGACCTTCTGATCGGCAAGCCCTAGGCTCAGTGGTTTAACCCACAGCGCCACCCGCATCCCAGGAAGTGTGATAGAAACTCCCTAATGAAGCTATTTATAGTAATCACTTATGAGCCAGGCAGTTGTTAAAAACCGGGGTGGGGGGGAGGAGGGGGAGGAGGGGGAAGCCTTTCTTTTGGAAACCCTTGCTGGAGTGAGTTCACCAATATTTATAGAAGTATAAGGTACTTTTTGATGTAAATTCTCATAAACTACTGCAGTTCTGTAGGCCTGTCTCAGTAGAAAAATTCCCCAATACTTTCAACCATTGTTCCATGTAGGAAGACTTCGAAATGCATGTGCCAGGAAAGCCCCCCCCCCCAAATCATTTCTGAACCGCTGCTTAAGTTCGTAGTTATCTATTTGTCAGTTAACTTGCTAATTTGACAGAAAAGCAGTGAGATGGAATTGTAGAAAATACAAACAATGCGGGCAGGTTGAAATATGCGTCTCCTTCCCTCTGCAGTCTAAGATGTTGCAGTATAAATATGATTCTATAAAAGGTGTGAATGGAACATAAACATAAAAGTGATGGATTTGGTACAGTCAGTGAACGCAATTATAAGTAGGTATAGCAGAAGACTATTTCATCAAGCATGGATCCACTGATTAATACAAATCTACTCCATTTCTGCCAGTCAGCCGCTGTACTTCACAGATGAGTTTTCTAAGGGCAGAGGTAAATAACCTTTGCCCCTTGTCCCAATAATTTGCTGTCATTCCCCCCCCAATTAAATTAGCATATATTTTGGAAGAAGTTCACTCTGTGGTTTTCTCTCTCTTCATGGTAAGAGCAAAATCGTACCATCCAATCCTTTATGAATGGCTTCTTTCAATTCGCGGTGCATTTTGCTTTAAAGAAATGAGTAAAATGCAATCTGTGGGTGATACACAACTTGGTTTTATTCAGAGAAGACTCATTGAAAGTAGTGGACATGAGTTCCTACTGAAGCCCATAGATTTCATTGGGTCTGTACCCTTTTTATCATTTAGGGGGTTTGGGGAGTGGGAGTTTGCTATGTAAAACAAAAGCAATCGGCTTTTTACATTGCCTAACTTCCTTTCTACATTTGTCAGCAAAGTGAGAGAGGCAAGAAATAGTTAAACATTTACTTGCAGCTTGATTCATATTTTGAATGGACGTAGAATCCTGGGGAAAATGACTGTTTCAAGAATCGCCGCTTCCTGTCTGTCAATTCAATTCTGCCTCTGGATAATAATTGTATTCATTTAGCATTTAGAATACTCAAATTTGCAAATGACAACCCAAATGAATATTTCATAACAAAGAGGCATGATCCATTATGGTAGTGTGACTCTAACTAGTAGCGCAGCATGACTGATCTCACATTTAGAATTTGTGTGAGAGGCTGTGGCACACGGCTAATTAAAAGTACAGCTTTTAATCTTTTTAAAAAAAACAAAGACAAGAAAAGAAATTTAAGACTCGGTTGGAGGGGGAAAGTCCTGTTTTTCCTGTTGTGGGAAAGGTGTGCTGGGTTTGTTGTGAGTTCGTTCCGTTGTGTTGTCATAAAACAGATGCACCTGTAAAAGTCTGGAAAGGGAAAACAGTCCTCGGAGTTGCCATCTGGGAGTATGTTTTGTGCCCTCCCAAGAAAACACATAGCCTAGGCCAGCAACAGGGTTAGTGTGCAGTTTGGTTTATACAAAAATATGCCCCAAGGCAACAGTGGAGAACTTCTCCTGATAATGGAATTTGTGCAAACAGCTATTCGAGTTGTTTGGGTTAAAAACAACAGCAGCAACAACCCACTAAGGTAGTTGTGTATCACAATATTGCTTTTTGAGGAGGATAAAACAGACACACAAAGGTTCAGGGGCTGCTTTCTTCCTTTCAGTTAATTCAGCCTGTGCGATTTAACATAGCGCAAATGTCGAAAAAGTTGTTTTAGAAATATTGATACTCTTAGTAGCAATGGGTTTTTTGTTTTTGTTTCTTTAAATCATGCTTAGGAGGTTCAGAGTGACCGAATGAGTCATAGAGGATCTATGGCTATCAGTAGCTGTTAGCTGTGATGGTTAAATGGAGTCTCCATGTATGATTGCAGTGCACCTGACCACCAAGGGGAAAAACAGTATGTACAGGAAGGCAGTGCGTTTCCAGAGCTGCCTTCCTACTCGAGAGTAAGCTTTTGTGGGAGTTGGGTTTCCCTAAACATGTACATGATTAGAGCTTTCTGCTTGAGGTATCCGGCTGGAAAGAGAATACGCCTACAGTTTCTTTTTTTCCCCTTTGCTTGCACAAATCTACAGCCCTGCAAATCGCTCAGCACCAACCTTCAAAAGTTTAGGATTTTAAAAGGCAAGCGGCCTCCAAATCAAGGCTCTTATTTCTGCCTTCTTCCAAACTTCGAAAACCAACAGCCTTTTGCTCCGTTTTCCTTGGTTTGGAAACGGAAAAAAAACCAGAATGAAAAAGCTTGGTGGACAAGAAGAGAAAGGATTATTTTTTTTTAAGCCCATGGCAAATGGAATGAGTTTATTGGATATCGGCACAGCACAGTTCTGGAGGTGTGGCACGGGTGTGTGTGTGTGTGTGTGTGTGTGTGTGTGTGTGTGTGTGTCGAGCGGGAGGGAATCTGCTTTTTAAAAAGATAAATAAATCCCAACCCCGCCGCCAGTGCAATGTTTTCGCCTGGGAGAGATGCGCGCGCGCGTATGTGTGTGTGTGTGTGCGCGCCCGCGCGCGTGTACACTGGGCTTGACTCCGCTCCAGCCTGGGTCTGCCTCTGAGCGTGACGTCACTTGGCTTTAGCACACAGCGGCACAAGAGCAGGCGGCTGGGTGAGTGACAGGCCAGCCTACTTTTTAATAGCTTTGTCATGTGACTGGAACAGTAGTAAGACAGGTGCCTTCGGTTCACTCTCAGTAAGGGGCTGCTTGGCTGCGCGCGAGTATATTTGCTCTCTCTATCTCTCTCCCTCTCTCGCCCTGGCTGTGGATTGTAGTTTCAAAGCTTTGCTGCCGTCATTCAGGAGCTGGATGGCGTGGGACATGTGCAATCAGGACTCTGTTTGGAGTGACATCGAGGTGAGCTTTTCGGGGACGGTGTCTCTCTCCCTTTTTTTGCGTGCAAATTCTCCCAGCTGGAGGGCTTCTTTCCTTGTATGCTGTTCTTTCTTTCCCTCTTTTTCCCCCTCCTCCCTTTTTATTTTCCGCTTCTGCTTTGAACCTTTTCCACCCCTCCCTTACCGGAAAGTAGCTAGAAGAAGAACCCTTTTGGAATGGAAGCAAGGGGGCATCTTATCTTTAATCCTGTAAGTTTTTCTTTTCTCTTAGCCTCCTCCCGCCCCCCCCCCCCGCCGGCTTTCTATTTTAAGATTACGCTCCGGTTCCTTGAGCAAATTTTTTTAAAAAGCAAGTGGCTCCTGTCATCGGGATCTCCTGCAGTTGGAAACTATTTTTATGTGCCTTTGGCTCCCTTTCCAGTCATATGCAATATTTATGCACAGAGATATTGATATGAATCGATGTCTGAAGTCTTTCCATGGGCATTTAGTGGCATCTGGTTTGGGGGGGGGGGAAGCTACCTCTTTTTCTGTGTGCGTGAGGCAGATAAAATGTTGTTGTTCACCTTTTAAAACTTGTTTTTTAAAAAAGTAGTTTTATTTTATATGGGGTTATCGGCTGCAGAGCAGAGATGTTTGTGCATGGAGAGAGACGAGCTTCATATTGGTTGCTGTGTTGTGGGAATGTGGCTTCTGCTCTGTACTGTGGTTTTTTGGGAAGAGATGCCCTGTCGCTTCTGCTGGAATGCTTGGGCTAAGGAGTCTTGTTCCTTTAGATGGTTCTGCGCCGCTGAGACAACAGGATGGAGCGTGAGAATAGAGTTTATGCAGGATCTCGCTGATGCTGCCTCCACTGCTTGAGTAAAAATAGATGGCAATACATCAAACTCGCAGCTTCTTCTGGCTACAATTCATAAAGGGGAGGGGGGAACGGAGGCAGGGGTGGGGGAAGAAAATAAGCAGCAAATTGGGAGTCTCTGGAGTATAGGAACAGAGGCTTGAGGGTGTCTAAATGCTTGCAATCAGGAAAAGCAAACCAAAATAAATATCCAAGTTCAAAATGGTGTAGTGTCTGAAAGTTCCTGCAACTTGGGGAAAACTTTCCCCCTCCCCAGTTATCCCAAAACAGAAGCCTCAAATGATAGCTACTTTTACAGGCCATTCCTTATGCATCTCCATTCAGTCTTTTGATGGGGATTCCAGGATTCCAGCCTTAAATGCTTCCTTTGGCAGGAGAGAAAGCTACTGGTGATTCCCTTCTCCGCAAACCCCCCCCCTTTAAAAAAAAACACTGAAGATGTTGTTTTAGTGCATGGACACATATTACAGTATTGGGTACAACCCTTTAATGCTTTCTACATATATGTATTCCTGGCAGGAAGCAAATATAATAGCATATTCCCATTATTACTAATAATTATCATCATCAAAAATCATGTTTAGAATATTTGCATCTGCCAACTTCTGTTTGCATATCGTAATTTTTCATCTCTTGTTTTGACTCAGTAAAGTGGAAGAGATATGGATAATTCATATGTCCTGTAGCTATTATGAGTCAAAGTGGTAAGCGAGTGACTTGCTGGCTCCAGAAGTCCTAATTTGTTTCTGAGCAGCTGGAAGCATCCAGTGGATTAGAATCAGAGATTGCCGTCTTGGTTTTTGTTGCACGGGTCTCGGCTGCTGCCGTGGCTTCGTTTTTTCCATCATGCATTATTCCTAACGCTGCTAGAAGCTTATTTGAGGAACCAATGTCTGTGGAAATGGCGATGATCTATTTTAATCACCAGTGTTCCTGCAGAAATTTCAGGCTGGTAACAAGAAAATATAATTTATGCCAGTGAGCCATTTATTTGCTTTTGGGCTTGGGTTCCTCTTCTTGTCGTTTTTACTTGTTTAGAGGAAGGGAAGGGGTCTGTGTGAGTTGTATCGCAGATAAGGTGGCTTCTTAGTTCCACCTTTCAAAGTGGCATGCGCTTTGACCCTATGTGCAGACAGTTTGGTTACTGGCTATAAACTCTTCCTGCTCCTCTGGGGAATCGCCTTTCCTCTTAAAAGTATCAAGTACTATAGGCAGCTCTCCCCCCCCTTCTTTTTTTTTTGAGGCCCTCCAAATTCACTTCTGATATAAAATACTTGAGATCCCCTTGCTCATAACCAGGCGATTCCCTGCTCTTTAATAAAGGCCTGTGCATCACAGCAGCTGATCAGCGTCCCACAGCGTTTCTCTGTTTAATGAAGGTAATGTACGACGAGGCTGCAAAGATTGATAAAGAGGATGCACATGGTGTATGTTTGCTTTAAGCATATAGTCCGTGTTTGGGATTTTCTCTCTCTCTCTCCTCCGTCTCCCTCCCTCGACTCTCTTTAACAACCTTGTTAAATACAGATTATTGTTTTCACTAATGCAATTTAAATGGCACACATCCAGCCTTACACCCCCCCCCACTCACACACACTGGCCATCATTTAGTTTTAAAAATTACCTTCGAAAAGCACACGAGCCTCCAAAAAGGTTAACGGAGAATGATGCTTAATTATGATGATTCATTATCATTGATGCAGTTACGCTAATTTATTGTTTGCTCTTTAACTAAGCGTTTGGAGGGTTGGGCGAGAATGATCTGGGGGCAAAAGAAAGGCACAACAATTAGCCTTTGTGTTTAGTGACTGCTTTATCCTCTTAAAGCTTATTACAGAACTAAGGGTATAGTTGTGTAATAACTGCCGTAAGCTGTTGGCTGTATTTTTTTTTTAAAAAAGGGGGTGGTGGAGAGACATTGCTTGTAAGGTGCACCTGTTAGAGATATATAGACAAACGCCAGATATCTGCGATGAGGACAGTCAGATGAGGACAGTTGCAGGACTCAGAGTGTTAAACCTGGCATCATTCAAAGGCCAAATATAAATTAATAACAGGAACACTTGCTACTAATGTGTCTCAGATTAGAAGTGTGGTGCCATATCTAGAAGCATTGATTTTATTATCCATAGCTGCCAAGTTATCCATTTTTTACAGGGATTTTCCCTTATGCTGAATAGGCTTCCTCGCGAGAAAAGTGAAAATTTGGCAGCTATGTATTATCAGGTCAACATTGGCAAGAGTCGGCGTACTTCACTTCAGATATTCCATTTGTTTTTTTAAAAAAAGTGACACTCCAGTCATTAGAGATAAATGAAAACTGCGAAAAGAAGACTTTCTTTGTTTTAACCCCCCCTCCCCCGCCCCAAATAGAAGAGTTATTTCTTATATTGCTTCAAAATGGCCACCGCAGGCCTTTTTGAAAAATGTGTACCTATTGAGAGAACCCATCCAGTTTTAACTAGGCAGTGCAGAGGGATGGTGGAGAGAATGAGAATCTATTTTTACAAATGAAAAGTAGTAAAGCGATCAGCACGGTACCTTGGAAGTCTGTGGCGTCAGTTTTAAGCCACTGACCTCCACAACACAAAACTGGGGGGGGGGGTGATGCTGAGAATCTACCTTTTCAGGCAAAGACCTAGATTATCCTTTAATGAGATCACAGATTTCATTTGGGCATCAAGAAAAGGTCATTTCTGCATTATAACATTTGCCAACTTTAGAGGGTGGGGGAGCTTTTTTTTCCCCCTAAGGGGGGGGCAGTTTTTATTGCCACTCTTGCTGTGCAGTTTTCTTTGTGTGTTCCTTCCACCTTTTCTTCAAGTTTGCCATATACTACATATGTGTGTGTATAACTCAGGTAGGCCTCGAACTGCTACAGCTTTGTACTCGTTCAAAGAATAGTAATAAATAACAGAGACTCTCCCTCCAGCCCTTAAGTTTCCTTTTCTATGCACCTTTTGTCTGATTCCCTGCATCGTCCTGCTTGACCAGTGAAAGTGGGATGGTAAATTGTAGCCTTTGCCAGCTGCTCCAAGTCTATTGACCCTGTTTCTCTATTCCAAAGCATGCCTTGCAATTAGGTTGCCCCACGTAAAGACAGAATATACAGTGCTGGAATTGCTCTTTCAGGGATTGCCTGTCAAATGTTTCAGGAAGTTTATTTTTCTGAAGTCCAACTTTAGCAAGAAGCCTGCACTTAGCTGTTGAAGTGTGACACGACATGCATTGAATTCCTATGTTTGCTGGGGGAAGGGTGCCTTGAGGTTACTGATAAATTCACCTTAATTGACCTCATTCGAGCAAGATTATAAATAAGGAAAACTATGCCATCTTTGAGGGTGATTGACAGGCCGTGGCATCTGAAATCCACATGCATTTTTCACAGGGGTTTTGGGCTGCTGCATTTGAAACAGATAAATCCAGGGAATGGAAAGTGGGAGGCTGGAAACCTTCATTCTTAAACTGACTACCTTTTGTCACCTTTTAACAACATAATTGGTAATTCATATGGGTGCCAACACAGGGGAGTTCCGGCTTATGCAGGAGAAAAAAATATAAAAGCTGAAGATACTATGGACACAATGCAGCAAAAGTTAAGCACTATAGAGTCACAACTAGTTCAGTTGCAAAGTTTAGCACCATGTTTAGTTTTGTGCCATTAAACTCTGTAGGATTTGTGTTTGTGGCTATGTAGTTAAAAACAAATTTTCACAAGGCTGGAGCTGTAGCCTTACCCACATTGTAACTGCTGTACAATTGTGGATACGTTGTAAAAAGACATGTATCTTCGGTTAGCCTGATATCTAAATTAAATGATGCTGAGATGTCTACAGAATATACGCTGCCTAAACGTATTAGTGGAATGTGCTATAATATTAGTAAAAGGTTTGCTTTGCAATGATTCTCCATATGTAACAGTTACCTAGCAAAACTTGCCAGAGCCAAATGTCAGTCCCTACAAGATCAGAATGGAAGTGATAAGAATATTTTAAAAATACAATTGCACGTTCAGGCATCTCTCTGAAACGGAGTTCTAACAGTTTAGCAATATGTTCTCAGAACAAGAATGAGTTTCATGCGTAGTGAAATCAATCCATGATCCCGGGGTAGATTTCAGCATAAACTATCAATATTGTAAAACCCAAAACAATTGAATCAATGAAATCATACATATGCCTTACATTGAGCCGTCACTGGTCCACCTTGCTCCTTCTTGTCCAGTTTGGTGGCCCCTCTCCAGGTCTCATACAGAGGTCTTTCCTAGCTCTCTGGACTCTTCATGTCAGGGAATGTATGTATGCAGCACATACACACTACAACCGAGCTATGGGCTAGGTAACATTAAACATCCTTTTCCACACTGCAGCTCAAACACGGGCTGTTGATTCCATGTTGCAGAAGTTGTGCTACTGTCATCTCATGGTTGCTCCTGCATAATCCCAGTGACATTTGCAACTGTCACGCACTAAGACAACATACAGTGACAACTACACTAGGCTCCAGTGGCAATGCTTTCCCTTGTATGGTAAATAATGGCACCATGTTCATTTAACAGAAGATGCGTACATTGCTGGAAGTGTTGCGGGCGCAACCGTTAGATTAGATCTGATAGCCAGCACCACTTCAAGTAATGTATGACACAGCCATTGCAGGATTGGCTGGCCCAGCTATTGGACAAATGGGATACATGCCACAGGATCCTATCCTGCATAGGACACCCTGGTGTTCTTAGTATCATTGCCAGGACACATAGCTACTCAGTCCTGGCCAGGACTAGCTGGATTACCATAGCAACAAAAATGATTGCTTGAGATGGTAATGGTTCTAGGGGTGTTGAAGAAGCTGTTTGCAACCCCTACATTGTCCCTTACCACATGGCAAGAAGCCAGTTCATATTTTTTTGGAGCGGGGGAGCAAAGGGGCAAATGCAGTTCACAGCAAATGTACAGGCCCACTCGTGGATACATCCATGATCAAAATTTCAGAAGAAGTGGTGCATTTTAGAAATCTTTTTGAGGTTGATTATGTGAATATGGGGTGCACATACAGGCCTCTCTAAATAGTGCCCTGTTTGCATTTCAATAATCCTGGATGCAGAACACTCTCTAGACTTAGTGTGAATAAGTAGCTGTATGTCCCAGAAGGAAAGAGGCATATCAATGGTGTGCAATGGGTGTGGATCTAGTAGAGGTAGGAGTTCAAATAATGGAGGGGAAAGGTGTCATCCTTGCTTGCAGGCTTGCAAATGGGCAAGGCGGAGTTGGGTTGCCATCTCCCAAACCTGGGGGTAGTCTTATTAGTCTCATTGTCATTTCCCTATTCTGGTTCTCAGTCCTCAAAAGAGGACGACCTACCTCCCAAGACTGTTGTGAAGATGAGGCTATGTTTTTCCTATCTCTGGCATGGGATACACTATGAAAAGCCAATTAGTGGTGCTGTTAAGTTTGGCCTGTGAATTGCAGGATGTTAGCCAATGAGACTGTGCTCGTAGCCGGAAAGCGAAGCTATAGATTGGGAGACTCCATAAATGGAATGTGACATTTATAGATATTTGGTCATTACTTGGCAGGTGCCTGGCTTTTTTTGTGTGTGTCATGAGAAATATTTCAAAATCTGCTTATTATGAGGCTGTTGTAGCTTAGCTTATAGTAGTTTACCCAGAGTTTTGTTACGGCTAATAATTCTGGAACCATTTGGCAGGTTGATGTGTGAGAGGCCAACAGAGATGGGTAATTTCACGTTGCTGTCTTTCCTGCTGGTTTTTGCATCATGGTTTCTGCTGCGGATTCTACGATTTCTGGGCCTTCCGTATGCTAAGTCCAGAGCTTGCTGGAATGGCATGTCTGCTGCTGGAAATGGCAGCCCCAGATCTCTCCTCCTTTCCTGGTGGATACTGTATGTAGTTTAAAGAGGAACAAATGCATGACAGCCAGCTCCTTGCTCTCTTCATTGCCTTCCTTGTATAGGGGTGGGGAACCTCAGAATTCAACATGTTTACTCCTAGGTAAGTCCAACTGAATTCCATGGGGCTTACCTCCGAGCCAACATCCGTAGCATGGCCCTGTCAGTGTGCAATGTTATACCTTAAGAATAAACTAGGAGTTACCAAGGGAGAGAGGCACGGGTTTACTATTTTCGGTTGCTGCTGTGAATCTTCTAATACAGTAATGCCTCATTCTGGCTTAACTGAGAGATCAGAAATCGTGGCCTCCCCTCTTTGCTTTTTAAACGACTTCTGCACTGGGGGCTGTGAATAAAGAGACAGTGGCTGTTCCCAGCGCGCAGGGGGGGGGATGGTTTAGAAGGCAAAGGTCAGCCTTTCTCCAACAAGCAAGCCGGCACACACACGAACACGCTCTGTTGCTCACCTGTGCCAAGCTCCTTGATACAAGTCAGCATTTTCTCCCCCAAAATGGAGTTAACTCCAGTGACCTGCTGGGTGGTATAAGTGAGTTAACGGAGATATAATTCTTCTCATGTGCTGCTGTTCTTCACAGTTTCCTCTAATTAATGAAAGCATTTCTGTATCTTTCCTTCCCCTCTTTTTTCAGTGTGCTGCTCTGGTTGGTGAAGACCAGCCTCTTTGCCCAGATCTTCCAGAACTTGACCTCTCTGAATTAGATGTGAATGACTTGGATGCCGACAGCTTTCTGGGAGGGCTCAAGTGGTACAGTGACCAATCGGAAATCATTTCCAATCAGTATGCCAATGAGTCATCAAACATATTTGAGGTAAGGAAAAGCTGTGCCATGTAAGCATCTCTTTTTTTTAATGACACGGATGGTGGTCTTTATCTGCTCTGATTTCTAATGTTTTCAAGCTGCAGTGCTTGCAGCTATTTTTCCCGATTCCTTGGATATGGCTTCGGATTAGTGGGCACTAATCCTGTAAGGAAATGGCAAAAATACCAAGATATTTAGGTGCCAGTATGAGTATTTCAAATGCCCAAACCAAGGGTCTTAGGGATGACATTTTGGATTTCTAAAATTCTGGATCACTGGATTGAAGCTGGGGAATAACTCAGGGGTGAAATTTTGTGGCTTAGGGGTGGAGCCAGAACGGAATCTGGCATATTTTGGCAAAATGCTGGCAAAGTCTAGGAGGCGATTGTCAGAGTAGGACAAAAGGGGAAGTTTTCTGACCCTGCTAGTGGTGGTATATTGGTTTTGTTTATCAGACTGGTAAAACACTGGTTGGATGGCAACTCTAGGGTGAAATGCAGATCAGGAGTGCTTGAGCTGCAAAGTTTGTTTACAAGGCTGTTCAGGGGGCCAGGGTGTAGCCCTGCCTAGATCCTGTCTGCCCCCACCCCATGAAGTTAACCTGAGCATGAAATTGCAGCACATTCAGCAACACAGTATACAACAGTCCTGCCAGCTATTCCCTAACAGCACCCACTGACTCCCACAAATCGTGGAGTGCTGTATTGGCAAAGAAGGAGCAAACAGAAGTGTGTGGCAAGTGGGCACCCTCTCGCATTGTCACCCTGCCTCACAGATGCAGTAGGCCTGCTGTGGTGACTTCAAGCACTCGAGCATCTGTGGTGAAGGCGGGAAGAGTACAGAAGTCAATATGCCCTGTGGATCTACAAACATTGCCAATCAACACTCCTTTGACTGGCCAATTCCCAGATGGAGGACCTAGAAAGCTTGTAGTTTTATCGTTAGGAGGTTCGCCAAGGGAACCCACGGGCCACCTTCCCCATGATTACCCTCCCTTCCTGTTTTTTGTTCTTTCACTGGCAGAATTATGTCAGAAGCAGAGCTATGCCAGCATAAAATAATATGGGTAGGAGACCTGGATCTACGTAAATCCAAAAGCAGAGGTAGAGTTGGAGCTGTTAATTTTGAAAGTTCCCCACCACCCCTTTTTTCTGCATTCTGGTGCAACTAGTCATGTGGAAATTCCTCCACCTTCTTTATAAAAATTGCAACCAGCACCGGAGTAGCATGTTCTATATCATCTGGCAGTGCGACGTGAAATAGACAAATTTTATTTATTTGCTTGAAACACTTTCTGTCCTGCTCTTTGGCCAAAAAAGGCTCCCAGAGCAGCTTCCATGCAATTAATAAAAATGAGACAGCCCCTGCCTGCGAGCTTTTCATTTGTGTCTTTGTCTTTTAGACTGTAAAAGACACAGGGGGAAAAGAAGAAAACTGGAAAACTCAGACAGCAGTTCTGGGTTACATAATAGTTCTTATGACCAGCTAGAATGGAAACAGTTTAGGGAGGGGAAGGATCCATATGGAACTAGCCTTGCAGGAGATGCAATGGACTGCTCCTGCTTCTCATCTTTCCCTCTGCCGCCGACTGATGGAAGGGCTGCTGCCAGGTGAGAAGCCAGATGGAGAAGGTCTTTCAGCAGAGCCAATGGAGTCGTCCTGCTTCCACCCGCATACCTCTACGACTAAACAAAGAAAAGCAAGCCCGATATGAACCAATGGAGTTAAGACCCTCTTTTTGGGTGGGGTGGGGTGGGAAGAAAACAAATCCCAGGTCAAAGAACCCCAATGTCATTCCATGTCATGGTACTGTTGGCGTATTGCTCATTCAGTGGCGTGGTGGTCTGTTCCTGAGCTGGTGGGCATTGTCTTGGGTATATGTTGAGGACCTATCGTTTTCCTGACTGATTTCAATCATCCTTTGATCTAGTTAAGAAGAGGGGTAGACTTTAGTTCTTTTGGCAAATCCTTACCTGGTGGCTGGGGTTACAGGGCTTCCAAAAATCTCCAAGACTTGTTAGAATGGCTTCCCAGAGGCTGGCTAAATGGGTTCCTGATTTTTTTGGGGGGGGGGTTGTCAAAGCCTTGCCTGCACCCTGGAATGCGGAAATGGCTTATTTGGTTGACATGATGTTTTCTAGGGACTCTTTGATGCTGACTAGGGCATCAGTGGAGAAAGACTCAGGTTAATGCAATAGGACAGGATGTAGAACCTGCTTTGGAGCCGCCTTTGTCACCCTGCCTGCAACATGGTATGTGTTTCCCCACCATTCTTGTGTCGGTACAGTGCTGGCCAGTGGAGGCTTTCTGGGTGGTGATGGGACTTATATATTATTGCAACCAAGGTGTGCCATTGGTAGCCAGTTTGCAAAGTGCTTCGCAGATTGTTTGCATTTTGACTTTACATTAATTGCAGATAGGGTTCTGGATGTTCTTGCGCTGGTCACTTCCAATTTCTGCAGCCTGAGGATGTGGACACGTTGTCTGGTGTGTGTTTGCCTCTCCTGGCTGTGGGGTCCTGGCAAGTGGAGATTGTTTGTGCCCCCTTGAAGAAAGGGGAATTCCCTGTGGCTTTGGGAGTGGTTGTGGCAGGCGCCCTTCAGATTCCACTGAGAACTTTTGCCCAGTCTCTGAAGTGTTGTCTTTTGGCAAAGTGATCCAGTGTGTGGCAGCCCAACTTCAAGCCTTCATTGCTAACTATGATCATCTAGGATCCTGTATCAGTCTGGTTTATAACCTGTTTGCAACAGATGTTTGTGCTGCACTTGGTAGTTGACCTCCATTGTAAGATGATAATGGAATACATCATGGTCCTCTCTATGGCATTCAGTATCATGAACCATGGTATCCTTCTAATCTACCTTGCTGATTTGCGACTAGGGAGTCTCTCTCTCTCTCTCTCTCTCTCTCTCTCTCTCTCTCTCTCTCTCTCTCTCTCTCTCTCTCTCTCTCTCTCTCTCTTTTCTGGTCTCACTTTTCTGGCCCCAACCTGGTGGAACGCTCTGTTGCAATATACCAGGGCCCTGCAGGATCTGACATCTTTCCACAGCGCCTGCAAGATGGAGCTGTTCCGCCAGGCCTTTGGTCCGGGCCCAGTCTGGCCACCTTCCTTCTTTCCTCTTTCTATGGGACCCTGTATGTAAGTGGCCTCTTGGCTCCTTCTGTCAGCCCACATGGGACCAGCACAGGTGGCTGGGCCTGGTGAACATTTAATATTCCTTACCCCTACGGTTGTGATTCGTGGGTTCCCACCTAATTTTATTTTGATTTTAAATGTGATTTTGAACTGTATTTTAATCAATTGTTTGATTTTGTGTTTTTAATGTATTATACATTTGGTGTTAGCCACCCTGAGGGGAGGGTGGGGTATTATTATTATTATTATGGAGCATAGGTCTTGGAAGGTGGTACTCAAACTGTTGCTCTACCCTGTAGTCATTGCTGCAAGGCAGGCATCCCCAAACTTCGGCCCTCCAGATGTTTTGGACTACAGTTCCCATCTTCCCCGACCACTGTTCCTGTTAGCTAGGGATCATGGGAGTTGTAGGCCAAAACATCTGGAGGCCAAAACTGGGGTGCAGTTTGGGGTGCCTGCTGTAAGGCTTCACCTTGCATCTTTTGCTATTTAACGGCTATGCAGAACCAGGAGGTGAGATAATCTGTGGCTTTTTGGTACCATTGATGGCGCCTAGTTCTATTTCTGCTTTTCATCAAGTACCATGGTGACAGGGAGAGGGTTGCAAATGAGTGTTTGGAATTAGAAGCGGTTTGCTGGATGTGGCGAAGAGGTATTCCTGGTTAGGATGCCAGGTGGTCCAGGAACAAGCATACAACCTTTCCTAGGTGGGGTTGCATTCTGTCAACCTCAACTAGCATGGGCAATGGTCAGGGATATTGGGACTTGTAGGCCAGGAACTTTGAGAGGGCAATAGATTCCCCACCCCTTGTTCTAAAGTAAATATTTTTTTGTCCCTCCTACTTAGGTAGGGCTGGGTGAAGAACCCCCGCCCCACAAACTTTGCAACCTTTTTTTGTGGGCTGTGATGCTGGGGTTCCCTTTGGTTAGTTTTGTTGTTGTTGGGGGAGGCTGTGGACATGGGGAAGTTTGCCCATTGTGATGAGTGAGAAGGGGAGGTGTAGCTATGGTTTCCCTGCATAATATGGACAACCCTGATTTTTCCACTGCTGTGCTGGGACCCACAGGAATAGCGGCAGCTTGCTTTAGCTCCCTTGGCCCTTTAGAAGTAAAACTCGGCTAAAGTCTTGGGTCTATTTTTAACACCTCGTATTGAGTCAACTTGAATTAATTTATACGGAGACAACTGAAAAATGATGATTTATTATATTATTATATTTTATTTTATTTAGTAATCTGCATGTCATTTGAGTTTATATTTTATTTGATGATCACTGGAGATGCCTATTTAACTATACAGAATTGGGAGTGCAGTACTAGAGAATAACACTTAAAGAAATCTGAGATAGAGATAAGTGGAAGTCTTTTGTGGGAGAAGTATAGGTAGGGGATCGGGATTACGGAACTGTCTGATAGGATATAGTTACAGGTAGGTAGCCGTGTTGGTCTGAGTCAAAGCAAAATAAAAAAATTCCTTCAGTAGCACCTTAAAGACTAACTAAGTTTTTATTTTGGTATGAGCTTTCGTGTGCATGCACACTTCGTCAGATACACTGAAACAGAATCCACCAAACCCTTATGTATATTCAGAGGGTGGGGGTGATGGGAATGGGTGATGGGCTGATGGGAGTGGTAAACCTGTAGATGGCTGTTAACGACTGCTGATGACTGCAATTGGTCCTGGGGGGAAAAGCAAGGGCTGAGGCACCCTGATAGGATATAGTTGTTGTTTCTTTGGGTACGAATGACGAGTCGAATGTATGCTTTCTCCCCCCCCCTTTTTTTCCTTTTTTCTTTTTTTCTCTTTTTTCATTCTTTATTGTTTATGCACCATTGGTAATTTTTATGTTTATGAATATTATGATTATTAATATTCATATTACATTATGAAGTTATAGATTATTTTATTATTATTTCTATATTATTTTGTATATTATTTTGTATATTATTATTTTTATATTATTGTTTGTTTGGTATGCTTGTGTTTTTTGAACATGTGTTGAATGTATTTTAACCCAGATTTAAATAAAGCTTATTTTAAAATTAAAAAAGGAAAAATAGAAGAAGTAAAACTCGGCTACCTTTTGGGAAGCATTTTGTTCCCCATTCCCAAATTTGTGCCTTAATGATACTTTGGCTGTGTGAGTGAGAGAGAAGGGGCAGGGAGAGAATGGCAGCTCAGCGAGGTGTTCAAATGAAGGGATGTGTCCGTTCCTGTATTGCTTATTCTGGTTGCCTTCCTGATCAGTTGATTCCTTTCTTTTCTGACCCAGGAGGCAAGATGCTGCAGCCTCAGCAATTTTGGGCATATGCTCCCTCCAAATTGTTCCTCCAGCAAATATTAGGGGGCTGGCAAGCAAATTCCCTTTCGGCTGGGGTGAAATCTCTATGTGCCTTGCTTGTGCCACGTTACCATCAGTATGTGGCAAAGCTGTTTTGAAAGAATCCCTTATTTATTCAAAATAATTTATATCCTGATCTTCCTCCCTCAGGAGTCCAGAGCAGTGTACACTAAACACAGCAAAACTATATAAAAAACAGTAGCACAACAATAAAACGAAGAGCAGCCAAAATCTCCATATGGACTCAAACTAATTTAAAAAATTGTGTGTGTGTGTGTGTGTGTGTGTGTGTGTGTGTGTGTGTAAGTAATTGACTTAAGCACAAGCACTGAAAGAGCCAAATGAATATCCACTGGAGGTGGAGGGGGCACTACTGGAAAGTCCCTCTTGGACATTGTCACCTTATAAATACCTGAAGCCCTTTCGGTGGTTTCCAGACTTCCTAAATTCAGGATGTTGTGCTGTGTGTGTGTGTGTGTGTGTGTGTCCAGGACTTGAAGCAGGAAGTCTTTGATCTGATGCTGAGGCTGTATTTTGCTCATCCCTCAGAGCCCTCATTAAACGCCGAGGGAGTTATTGACTTTCTGTTAGGGTTCTGATGAAAATTGGGACCCTTGAAGTGGATCAAAGCAGAGGTGAATCTAGAAGTGGCTCTTCTATGCAAACCTCTGGATTCTGTTGGATCAAAGGTAAAGGTAAAGGACCCCTGGACTGTTAAGTCCAGTCAAAGGCGACTATGGGGGTGTCGCGCTCATCTCGCTTTCAGGCTGAAGGAGCCAGCGTTTGTCCACAGACAGCTTTCCAGGTCATGTGGCCAGAATGACCAAACCGTTTCTGGTGCAATGGGATACTGTGATGGAAAACAGAGTGCCGTTTACCTTCCTGCCACAATGGTACCTATTTATCTACTTGCACTGGCATGCTTTTGAACTGTTAGGTTGGCAGGAGCTGGGACAGAGCAACGGGAGCTCACTCCGTCTGGGGGATTTGAACTGCCGACCTTCTAATTGGCAAGCCCAAGAGGCTCAGAGGTTTAGACCACAGTGATGACCATATTGCCTCCACAGAACCAATCTATGCAGGCAGGTGAATCACGTGGTAATACTCGCACCATTTTTGATTGCAGAACAGCGATCACTTGTTTGAGGTTTTGGGACTTGTCTACCCCCCCCATTGCAATCTAACACCACCCTGCGTAGGTTGATATTTTTTTGGGGGGGGGGGAGTTTTATTTTTTAAAGCAACCCAACCCTGATCAAATTTGCATGCTGCTTCAAAGTTAAAAGTGCAACAAAAACCATTGGGAGGTGCAATCATAGATGGCTTGCATCATAATGCACTTTGGCACCTCGGCTAAGCAGACTGATCCCACTCGGCTCCCATCCGTTCTCCCAAAGCATCAGCTCTCCAAAAGCAAACAGCATGCCTTTGGGAAGCCCCCTCCCCCTCCCTCAGCCCCTGCTTGCCTCCTCCTTATTGCCAGTCAGCTGTGAAGCTCCCACTTTCCTTCTTTCTCCATGCCAAGCTTTCCCTCTCACAGCACCTCCTTGGGATGGGAGCTGTGTCCAGAAGCTCATTGCTGCTGGTAGAGTGCAATTGGATTTACTTCCCGGTAAGTGTGATTACAGTTTCAGACTTAATCTTCTTCTAACGATTAAGAGTCTGGCCAAAGAACCTTTTTTTTTTTTTTTTACTGTTGAGCAAGGGAAAAGTTCAGCCATTCCCGAAAGGTTCTGTTTAGGAATTGGGTGCATATGGGAAATCGAGCAGCCAACATGAAGCGATGTGTGTGTTCTTGACCACCAGGTTTATCCTCTATCTAGCGCCTTGTGACGTACACTGTCACTGTTTTGCCAGCTTTTCTTTTAAATTAAGGTACAATTAAGCCTTGTCATTTCATTAGAGAAATTTATAGAGATGGATGTATGCAGTAGCTACGCAAGCTACTACTGTTCGTGTCTTTGAACAGAGATGCATATTCTGTATTCTCATACTTGGCAGATTTAGATTGCGGGAGTGGGGGAATCAAATGCTTCAAAGCTCCTACTTTTTTTTTTTTTTAAAAAAACTACTTCTGCATAATTGAAAGAGGGATTTACCTTGACATGCTTCTAAATGGAGTGAATCCTCTATTTTAAAAATTATGTCCTATTTTAAATTTACATAAATACCATGTAAACATTATCTGTCTCAAACTTAAGGCCATCAGAATTACCAATACACCTGTTCTGTACTGATTCTAATACAAGACAGACAGTGCCCAGATTTGTTTAAAAGTCATATTGGCTGGGTTATAATTGTTCCTACCTAGCAGTTTTGTGCATGACTATTATCTTCCAGAACCTCTGCTTGAAGATATGAGCGAATAAAAGTATTTGATGGATCAGCTTACTGCAGGAAGGCATCTTTGTTTAGCCATAGAACATGACCACCATTTTGTAAAAAAACAAAACAAAACAAAACCTACCAAGAATATAGCAGAATATCCTGTCTCTGTATCACCATAAGTAGTGGAGTCCAAGCGGAGCCAAGTGGAGTCCACTATAGAAATCAAAACAGTATTTTAAAATGTTTGCCATTGTATAAAACAACAATATATGAAATACTGATAAATGTAGGTCATACAAAATCTGGCCATATCATTGCATAATGCCAAACAACATTCTAAATTGCCTCTGACATTGGAGGAATCCAAGTCATGTTATTTATTGATGATCTATTTATTTTATTTAACAAATTTATATACTACTTGGTGGTAGAGAAAACCCTCAAAGCAGTTTACAAGGAAGATAAAACCATGAAATAATCATGAAACGTTTTACAACCATAATTTAAAACGTACAAGAGCTTAGAACGGCAATAGAATAGACTAAAACAAATTACAAATTCCTACAGACTCTCTGGGTAAGCTTGTCTAAATCAGAATGTCTTCAGCAGGCACCGAACAGAGTATAGTGAGGGCACCTGCCTGATATCAATTTTAACGTTTAACATAACATTGATGATCATGATAATACACACTGCCTACGGTCTGAAGTGTTTGACTCGCAGCAACTGATACATTGTGCAAGTCTGCTGGTCATCCAGTTTGGTTCCAAGAGTGGAATTTGCCTGTTAAAAAGTAGAGAGGCTACATTTTTTTCTCCACAATGTGTGGGTTTGTTGAGCTGTAGCTGTTTCTGTCCAGTGTGGATTGTGAAATATTGCTTGAAGCACTGGTAGATACTTTGCATCCTATTTGAGGCAAAACAAGCACACATTCTTCTTTGCCCTCGTGCAGGTAACTCCAGAGCCAACAGTTTATACGTTCCTGCCTCACCTCTGAATTTGTGACCAGACAGGGTTAGTTTGATCTGGCATGGATATTAGAGAAACAGGATGATATTCCTCTAGATTCTGGCCACATGCTCTAAGGTCTCTCAAGATTTGATAACTTGGCTAACTTTTGGAGGACTGAAGGAAGGAAAATAAACCAACAGCTCTCTTAAAACACAAGTTTATGTATGGCTGCCGGTGATGCTGTAAGTTGCATTCCCCGCTCCGATCTTCACAATTTCCCTCCATGTTTTCTTTGTCTTAACACTTTCACTGCATGCAGGTAAAAAAAGGTAAAGGTAAAGGTCCCCTGGACGGTTACATCCAGTCAAAGGCATCTATGGGGTTGCGGTGCTCATCTCACTTTCAGGCCAAGGGGGCTGGCATTTGTCCACAGACAGCTTTCCGGGTCATGTGGACTAAACTGCTTCTGGCCTGGCACAACGGAACACCGTAACAGAAGCCAGAGCGCACGGAAATGCCGTTTACCTTCCCACCACAGCAGTGCCTGTTTATTGACTTGCACTGGCATGCTTTCGAACTGCTAGGTTGGCAGAAGCTGGGACAGAGCAACAGGAGCTCACCCCGTCACATGAATTCCAACTGCCGACCTTCCAATTGGCAAGTCCAAGAGGCTCAGTGGTTTACACAGCGCCACCTTTCCATGTATGCAACTGTTGCTTTTTATGACTAGGGGTGGGGTGGGGGCTCAAGAACCAGATTCCCCAAATGCTGGATTATTCCTCCATGCTGCTTTCAAGAGAGATTTTGCCACAAGGTTTCACCTTTGTTAAATTTTATGTTCTTTTCCTGCATATTGATTAAATACCTCAGGTTTTATAGTTTACCCAGAGCTGGCCAAAGACACCTTGCTGCTTAAGGCAGGGAATCCACTCCCCTGTCCCCCAGGCCTTTGGGAATTTGGGTATTCTGCAATGGTAATGAGGGAGGGGACCTGCAGCAATAAATGACAAGTAGTCTCTGATGTACCACAATTAGGGTTGCCAGACTCAATAGAGGACAGGACTTCTGTGCCTTTAATTGCTCTGCTCTCTTTTGCGTCTGGAAACCTTAAAGAGAAACCAGCAGACCCTTTGCTTGGAAATTAAACAAAGGGTCTGCTGGTTTCTCTTTAAGGTTTCCAGACTCAAAAGAGAGCAGGGCAATTAAAGGCACAGAAGTCCTGTCCTCTATTGAGTCTGGCAACCCTAACCACAATTTATAACTGGCAATATCTGTCTGATCAGAGCTAAATTGTGTATTGTGTCTCAGCCCCCCCCATCTGTTTTCATGGCAAAACAACATACCACGTTGAGTAAAGAGCGCAGGAAAAGAGCATTTCTTTGCCACTATAGTCTGTCCCCTGCATGCACATGACCCTCAGGTGGGCTTGCTTTAATAGAGTTGCCTTTTTACTTCTGCAGTGAGGCAGTGTTTGCTGTTTTATACCTTTTGTGTAGGGAGAAACATCGAGTCACATGAGCTTCTACCTGCAGTCTGAAGTTGTGCAGTCTAGATGCAGGTTTCCCATCTCGATGAGAGCTAGGCCAAAGTATTTGAGCAACTTACCTGTATAGAGCAGTCAAGAACCATTCTGTCCTAGCTGGGTGGCGGGTGGGACTATTCTATGCTTCTCGGAAATCTTGGATTGCCTTCCTGTCTACCTAACTGTGCACCTATTTGCAATAATATTTAAACCCAGGAAAAGATGTGATAAACACCTGGTGTCCTATGGAGGTAGCTTTGGATACTAATATATGCATGGATGTTTTATATACGTATACGCATAGGGACCCAGGTGGCACTGTGGGTTAAACCACAGAGTCTAGGGCTTGCTGATCAAAAGGTCGGCGGTTTGAATCCCTGCAACGGGGTGAGCTCCCGTTGCTTGGTCCCAGCTCCTGCCCACCTAGCAGTTCGAAAGCACATCAAAGTGCAAGTAGATAAATAGGGACCGCTCCGGCGGGAAGGTAAACAGCGTTTCCGTGTGCTGCTCTGGTTCACCAGAAGCAGCTTTGTCATGCTGGCCACATGACCCGGAAGCTGTCTGCGGATAAACGCCGGCTCCCTCGGCCTATAGAGCGAGATGAGCGCCGCAACCCCAGAGTCGGACACGACTGGACCTGATGGTCAGGGGCCCCTTTACCTTTACCTTTACACGCATACAATCAATGTTGAGGTGAAAATATCATTTATATTTTCTTCTTAAAAAGAGAAGCCAATATGGTTCCCCTTCATCACTTATACAGCCCAACAGGACAATGACAAAATCTTACCGTCAGCATACAAATCAATATGGCTAACCTAATCAAAACACCCTCCCTCCCCACTCACACAAGAAACTAAGGATCATCACAGCCAACCACAAATGAACAATCACATCCTAAGACAAATCCCGACCTCTCTCACCAACAAAGAAGCACAAACAAACAACAGAGAACCCGCACAAACGACGCTGACGCCGAACCCCTAGACATATCAAGAAAAACAGAAACATTGGCAATCCGCCACACCCAACTCCCCATCCCACCCACCTCTTTCCCCCCTTCCTCATAATGTCTCAACAAGTAAAAATGATGTGTAAAAATGATACATGGGAGGGGAAAAAATGAGACATTGCACTACCTTTGTAACCCAAGAAAATCCTTAATAAAAAATAATTACAAAAAGAGAGAGAGAGAGAGAAGGCATATGCTTGCTGATCAGGAATAAGTCCCATTGAGATGAGTGGGACTTACACAAGAGCGATTTAAGGGGGTGACAACCGCCAGTCTCCAGCAATGCTAGAAACAGTGATGACATTTGCAAAAGTAGCATACATTGATGGGGTGCAAATTTTACCTATTTAAAAAGACTTTCCCCTGAATTTCTTCCCTATTCTTTCAGTGAACCGAGATTTCAGCTGCCACACTGTCATTATTATTGCAGTGAACAATCGAGTGTGTGTGTGTGTTTTCAGCTCAGTCCGAGGTACTTCCAGGACTGTGGTGCATGTAAGGTATTTGGAAAACAAAATATAAGCTACTGTGCTTCTCTGTGGGCAGCCAAAGAAGTTTATTACAAGCCGTAAGGATGAGGGGGGAACAAAAGGGATTCACAATGGAAGCATACACAGTGTGTCGTTCTTGGCAAAGAGGAAATTTTACAAAGATAAATGACTTCGTATCCATTTGGAATGGTTTTGCATGGCGAAGGCGATGGGGGCTTTTTATAGTCATCTGGGTAATTTGCATAGATTCATACCATAAAGCTCCAATATTCTGTTGGGGGCTCTGCTACTCCTGCAAAGTTATTCATTCAATGTTTGCAGCCAGATTGATTAATGAATTACCAGATCTTGCATAAAACGACTTGGCCTGACTTTTAAACAGCCCCTGATGTTTTCTTTGCAGAGTCTTGTGACTGGCGTCAATGGGTTTCTAGGGGTCTAAGCCTCCTGTGGAGCTTTCTAAACTGGTCTATTCCGGTATATATGGATAGATATGTATACGTGTGTGTGCATGCACGTGTTTTTTAATTCCACTTTTCGATTTTCTCCAAAACGAGTAGCCCAAGGCAGGCTGCTTAAGCAGATAAAATCTTGTGGGAGGGGGGGCTCGTAGTAAGGCCCTCCACGGCTGCTACCCTTCAGTGCCAACTTGGCATGATTTATCATAGCCATCTATTCGGCACCATAGTCTGTAAGGTGAGTTGCCTGGTGTTAGTAGCACAAAAATGTGTTGCCGGCTCTCTGAACTTTGAAGGAAAGCCTCTGAGCTATTTGCAAAGTGCTGGTGCTTAGTGAATACTAAATTACATTTAGGAAATAGTCTAGAGCCACCAGTTATACTTCATTTTTATTCTTGACACAGACACCTAAATCAGAGAACAGTAACATTTCAGAGATTATGGAAGCAGTTTGGGTATGTTCCAACGCTATAATAGGATCAGAATTTTAAGGCCCTTTTTTATTATTACCAATAGTCACTTAGTTTCTACTGCAGTGTACTTTGTAGGGAATTACAGCTTTTACTAAAAAGATTAAAATGCTATTATGCAAATGATTGCAGTATGTTATTATGTTTACAAATTAACATCCATGGCTCAACACACAAATTAACTAACTATTCTATCTATATTATTAAGGATTTAATAAAGTAAGTGTTGATAAAAAGGGAGAGACGCTTCAGATTGTTAATAGGAGCTGATTGTGATTTAACGGTGGACTTAAAAAACTCACACACTTTGTGCTTAATGTTCTAGATGGGGCAATGGCCGAATGAAGCTCATCATTGTACTTAAAGGAGCTGAGGGTGGAATGAAGAGCAAGTCTAAATGCCCTGAGGTCTTGGCGAACATAAAATAGATTTCTCAAGGCCATATGACAAAACAGGCAGCGTATCTGTAAATCTGAGGGAGACATAAGTGGCTATCCCCAACAAACCCACAAGTTTGTTGAACTTTATAAGTAGGTTATTGGAATTCTAATGACTACGTGTTTAAATGTTTTATATGTCTTTCAAAATGCACCCCACGTACCTAACAGCTTGCATCCCTCCAAAAATGCACCTTTTATTATGGAATTTTTGTTACAGCAAATGGGATTTGGCGTGCATGGTATTGCAGTGAGACGAAAGAGGATGTGGTCGAGTTTAGACCGAGATGGCTTTTCCAAGAGCCCCTGCAAAATGGCTTGTTCCGGCATTTCAGCGGAGATTGTAAAAAACAAAAAGGCAACCAGCTAATAGCCACAGAGGTCCTAGAGAAATGAATGCATGGAATGTGGCTTTTGGATAGACTTTGAGAAGCGCAGACAGTGCTGTGGGTTTAGGGTGCAGATTTCGGATAAGGCAGTTCAGAAGAATAAGCAACTGTAATATTGTTGTGACTTATTCAGTTTGTTCTTTATTGATAAGAGCATTATTATCTGTGAGGTGCTCCATCCTCTCCCCCCATGCTTTTAACATCTATATTAAACCACTGGGAGAGATCATCAGGGGGTTTGGGCTGGATGTTCTTCAGTATGTGGACGATACCCAGCTCTATCTCTCTTTCAAATCAGAACCAGTGAAGGCGGTGAATGTCTGTGTGAGTATCTGGAGGCAGTTGGAGGATGGATGGTGGTTAATGGATTGAGGTTGAATCCTGACAAGATAGAAGCACTCTTTCTTGGGGGGGGGGCAAGTGGGTGGGTGGGCAGGTGTGGGGGACTCCCTGGTCCTGAATGGAGTATATGTGTCCCTAAAGGACCAAGTGTGCAGCCTCGGGGTCATTTTGGACTCACAGCTGATCATGGAGGCCCAGGTCAACTCTGTGCCCAAGGCAACTGTTTACCAGCTCCATCTGGAATGCCAGCTGAGACGCTACTTGCCTGCTCGCTATCTCGACAGAGTGGTACATGCTCTGTTTATCTCATGCTTAGACTACTGCAATGTTCCCTATGTGGGACTCCCTTTGACTCGGAAACTACAATTAATCTAGAATGTGACTGCTGGTCTGGTCACTAGGAGCAGCTTCCAGGACCATATAACACCACTCCTGAAAGATCTGCATTGGTTCCCAGGATGTTTCCAAGCACAATTCAAAGTGTTGGTGTTGACCTTTAAAGCCCTAACAGCTTTAAGGAGGAGCATCTCCGTCCCCATCCTTTGGCCCAGACCCTGAGGTCAAGCTCTGAGGGCCCTCTGGTGGTTCCCTCACTGCGAGAAGTGAAGTTACAGGTAACAAGGCAGAGGGCCTTCTCGGTAGTGGTGCCCAACTGTGGAACATCTTCCTATCAGGTGTTGAAGAGATAAATAACTACAGTGGTACCTCTACTTACGCATTTAATGCGTTCCAAATGCACATTTGTAAGTAGAAAAAATTTGTAAGTCGAATCCCATAGGAATGCATTGGGAGAAAAAATTCGTAAGTAGAAAAAATCCTATCTAAAAATTCGTAAGTAGAAAAAATCCTATCTAAACCGCATCCAAGATGGCGGGCGGAGCTCCATTCATAAGTAGAAACATTCGTAAGTAGAGTTATTCGTAAGTAGAGGTACCACTGTATACAACTTTTAGAAGACATCTGGAGGCAGCCCTGTATAGGGAAGTTTTTAAAATGTTTTATTGTGTTGGAAGCCACCTAGAGTAACTGGGGAACCCTGTCTGATGGGTGGGGGTACCAACAACAACAACAACAACAACAACAACAAGCAAGCAAACAAACAATTTCATTAAAGAAAAAGAGGCAGTTGGGATCTCTGAGACTAACTGATTTAGATTTGGGTGGTGTGGGTTGGTGTGGCATAGTGAGGTCCCTGAATCTAATCTCATGTCTTCCAAGAACTCACAAGATGGGCCCTTGGACATGCCACAATATCTCGTCTCTCACCTGTACTATAGATGTCATCCCCATTTGCAGATCTGGCAGTTGAGAGAAAAGTGGCTGGGTTAGGTCACCAAATGAGTTCATCACTGACTTATTTGAACTAGAATCTTACTGCCTTACACACGTAGCTGACCTAGAAGGGGAGTAGGGTAAGCGGCATCTTTTGGCAACGCGAGTTGCAGACCAGACAGTGTTGGACAGTAGTCCATTTCCCGTAGATTCTCTATGACAGAATTCATAAGGAGGTCTTGCTCAGAGGCACAATTCCTTGCCTAACTAAGATCACGCTGTTCTGTATCAAGGTATCTCTAGAGCAAGGTATCTTCCAGATCAGTTGTATAAATCAGCTAAGCTGTATATCCTAAGGGAAACCAAACAATATACGTATTTCTTTTCCATCAACTGGAGAAATTCTATTCCGTGAGGTAACGGCCAACTCTTGCTTCCAGTCATTCCTGGACAAATTTCACCCTAATCTTTGCATGTTTTCTAATGAATTTGAGCTCCAGTTTCCTCTTTAAGCTTCCAGTTAGGCTCTTACTGTGTATACGTACATGTATGTCTGTAGAAGCAAGTAGATATCTCTACTCAGATATAATTAATTCAGTACTGCATATAGGATAATGCTTCTAAACTGAAAAGGGATTCTTTTGTTGTAGCAATCAGTTAGCATACATGCTTGATCAGGAAATACCTCAATTTCAGAATGGGAAACTTGTTTAACTTGGTCTATTTGTGATTTAAATAAATGATTGAAAAGGCCTTCCTTTAAGTTAAATCAAACCAATTTGCCCCATTAATGTGATGTTGGGGTAAAATGCACTTTGTGCCCCAAATCTAGCATTTAGCTATAGTAATTCTGTGTATGCGACAAGCCCCACATAATCATATGTTTAGCTGCAACGACTGTTCTGTTGTGTACTTTGAAGCATCAAGGTTTACTAAATAAAGGGGATGGGTGGAGATACTGTGTCTCCAAAAACATTGTTAAAAAAATATGCAGGGGCAGCTGTGCCTAAACTCTTGTGCCATCAAGTTAGATCTGCACATTGCTGAAACCATTCTCAAGCAACTGCTCGCTATGTTTCGAGCCAGGAATGTACAGTGTGTAAATATTTATAAATTTTTCCCCCTATCTAGCTTTTGCAAGGTGTGTTTTGTTTCTTCATTCTGTTTCCCGAATTGGAGGAAAGGTGCAATTCAGTGTTAGACTGAATCTGTTGAAGCGAGTCCATGAAAGTTGTTCTCTTTCCATTCACCCCCTGACATTTCTCAGCCAAGTGAGCTTGATGTGGCTTCTTTCGAAGCTTATGGTGGGGTGGGGCGTGTCTGGTTCACAGATAAAAAGATGCTGCAGTGCAGTGATGGGCAACCTTTTGAGCTTGGTGTGTCAAAATTTGCCAAAATACTGAGCATAACTCGGGTGGTGTGTCACTTCGAGAAAAAATACCATAATTTCATAATATTTATAGTCTAAATAACAAAAATGTATAATTGCAATCTGTAACTGTATTTAATAAACCAAAACCTAATTATTTAACCAAACCAAACCAAAAAAACCCTTATTTATCACAAAGTGCCCAGAGGTGTTGAGCTTTTTGGGGGGAGCTGCTGACCAAAGTTTTGGAGGTTTTTTTGTGGGGGTGCAAAAGTTGCTTTGCTTTTTCTGAGGGGATGCCCCAAAGCTACTGCGCTTTTTGGGGGGGGGGGGAAGAGAACAGAAATAAATGACAAATAATACCTTCGCTGGAACTAACACGCAGCACCAACATAGTCTGCCAAAGCGACAAAAAACCCAGCACAGAACAGGTTAAAAAACCGAACGCTGTTACACCCAATCATAGTCTGCCAAAGCGCCAGGAAAACAGCACAGAAAGGGTTAAAAAACCAATCTCTGGCTACCAACAACAACAACAACAACAACAACAAAGGATCCGGGTTTTAACAGCGGAGGCAAGCTGTAGTGGAGACAAGCTCTAGCTCCGGTGGAGGTGTGGCACAGGTATTAATGCTCGTTTCAGTTGAGACCACGCCAATCTCCAGTGAAATCTCATCGAAATGGTGTGAGATCTCACGTGCGCCACAAGATCTAGCGCCATTTCGGTGAGATGTTGCTAGAAATCAATGAGATCTCACCTGAAGTTACTGCTGGTGCTTGTTCCACTTTTCCACCAGAAGTGGTGGGGGAGGCAGTGAGCTTCCCTGAAATATACTCGGAGTCAAGAGTGAATTTCATGCTCTTTATTCAGCTCGTAGTCATCAAAGGAAAAGAAGAGATGAATGGCTCTTTTCCAAAAAAAACATCTGCTTATATACATTATTTACACCAGGGGTTCCCAACAAAATTTTCTCGAGGACCCCTCATCGAGCCGCTATTGTGACAAGGACCCCCATTTATTCCTAATCCTAAATCTTAATTAATTAATTCCTAATCCTAAATCTTTGTTTTGCAAAGAGGCAGCGCGCGCCAGGGAGGAGGGAGGGGAATGAAGAAGACAGGGTACCTGCGCAGTAGCGCACAAATGAAGCCGACGCCCGCAAAGCATCTTGGGGAGGTGAGCATTAGTAGAATACGTGCGCTGCCTCTTTGCAAAACAGTAGTGTTTGTAAAGCGCCACCTAATGGCATACAGCAGAACTACTGCCTTTATCTAATTCTAGTTTTGCGCTAGACTCTGCTCATGCAGGAAGCGGCCAAAACAAAAAAATCTGTTATCATATGAAATATATTTAATATATTTTTTATTCTAATAGCATCTTGCGGACCAATCTGGCATAGCTCGCGGACCCCTGGGGGTCCGCGGACCACCTGTTGGGAACCACTGATTTACACAATGGGCCTTGCGTGATTGGGCCAATCAGTTTGTGGATTGACTTCTGCCAGCAGCCTGATTGGCTGCTCGTGCAGGCCAATCAAGTTGCGGATTCACTTCCACCTGGAGTTGGATTGGGTGGCTCCTGCGGACCAATCAGACTGCTGATTCTGGATCCTATTGTTCTAGGATTCAGCTCAGTACATAACATTCCACCTTCCTAATGGCTATGCCGACCCTGCACAGTCATAACTTATCATCCAACACGATCCTGTCAAACATGGGCATTGTTGAAGGTGTTCTGGGGAAATATGTGTATTTGCGAGCCCACGCGCTAAACCCTGTCCCTGGATGAGACTTGACAACAATGTATGGGTTTAAATTAGGCCACAACTTTATTGAATTTCAGGTGCAGGAACCTTGGCATCTGGTACGCAGGCTGAGACCCTACCTGCCCGCAGGCTGTCTTGCCAGAGTGGTGCTTGCTCTGGTTATTTCTCGCTTAGACTACGGCAATGCGCTCTACGTGGGGCTACTTTTGAAGGTGACCCAGAAACTACAACTAATCCAGAATGTGGCAGCTAGACTGGTGGCTGGGAGTGGCCGCCGAGACCACATAACACCGGTCTTGAAAGACCGACATTGGCTTCCAGTATGTTTCCAAGCACAATTCAAAGTGTTGGTGCTGACCTTTAAAGCCCTAAGTGGCCTCGGCCCAGTATATCGGAAGGAGCGTCTCCACCCCCATCATTCTACCCAGACACTGAAATCCAGCGCCGAGGGCCTTCTGGCGGTTCCCCTGCTGCGAGAAGCCAAGTTACAGGGAACCAGACAGAGGGCCTTTTCTTGGTAGTGTTACCCTCCTTTGGAACGCCCATCCACCAGATGTCAAAGAGAACAACAACTACCAGACTTTTAGAAGACATCTGAAGGCAGCCCTGTTTAGGGAAGCTTTTAATGGATTACTGTATTTTAATATTTTCATGGAAGCTGCCCAGAGTGGCTGGGGAAGCCCAGCCAGATGGGCGGGGTATAAATAAATAATAAATAAATAAATAAATAAATAAATAAATAAATAAAATAATTGGCACATGCCTTGGAAGGCATCCCTCTCAACCCAGCAGGGTCTGAGGATGTGCAGGGCAGTCAGGTGCAGTGGGAGGGGACCATAAAGTGTGAACTTACACAGCGTACCCTCCCACTTCACCAAAGCCGGAAGTTTGACCTATATGCCACCGCTCTAGGGCCAGTGAATCCCGTGACCAACCCTTTAATGGGCCCTGCAAACGCCGCTGCTTGGGGGTGCATGAAGATGTTACCCCCCCACTCAAAGATAGACGTAGGGGTGGCCAGCTCCCAAGAGACTGTGATCTACTCACACAGTTAAAAACTGGCAGTGATCTACCCCCTTTTGCGGGGTTCAGGTCAAAGTTGAGCTTTATTTTTAGGAAGGCCTTTTTTTAAGGGGTTCGGGTCAAAGTTGTTGAGATTTTTTTAGGGGTGATGGGGAAAGTTGTTGAGCTTTTTTTTTAGGGGAGCCAAAGTTGATGAGTTTCTTTGGGGAGAGCCAGTGATCTACTGGTGATCTACCAAAGACGTCCAGTAATCTACCGGTAGATCACGATCTACCTGTTGGACGTGCCTGGACTATAGGATACCGACCAAGGCCTAAAACCACCAAAGTTGTGACAAATTGCTACAGGGAAGGCAAAACCTGCCAAAGTAGGGAGATTCCTTCCTGGTTCTGAATACAGCAACCATCTTACGACCATCGCAGTGCCCGCTGACCAAGGAAGCAAGTGGTTAGCCTGCAAATGAAGACCATGTTATATTTTAGGGAGGGGTGGGTGGGTGAATCTAGCAGGAAAACAAAGTGACCTGGGCCGAAGAGCATTGGCCCTTTTCCTAGCCCTCACAGCTCTTTGTCCTGCCGAGATGGGGGCAAGGGGACAACCACCCTGTAGCAAGATGGGTGGCACCTGGCCAGGTAAGCCCGCATGGTGTCGCAAGCCCCACCCACCTCTTGGAGGGGGTGAGCGGAAATTGTGTGTGCAAGCAATTATGTGTGGGAAGTGTCGGAGACCATAGTCCCAAGTTCTGCTGAGGACCATGTTCCCTGGCCACAGATGTGACAGGTACGAGGCATGGCAGCACTCTGAAAATTCAGAAGGCTCACCTAGTAGGTTCCTCCATGGCAATAGCCGAGACCAGCCATCCCCAAACTCGGCCCTCCGGCTGTTTTGGGACTACAACTCCCATCATCCCTTGCTAACAGGACCAGTGGTCAGGGATGATGGGAGTTGTAGTCCCAAAACAACTGGAGGACCGAGTTTGGGGGGGAGGCCTGGCCCAGACTGAGAAAGTTCAGCAGGACTTGCAGCTTCACAGGGCAATGTGGCCAGGGATTGCCTTGTGGCTCAGGATTACATCATGCTGAGAATGATTTTGACCTGCATTCATATCCTGGCTTGAACCTCCTGCAGTTCTGCCTTCCAGCCACAGTGCTGTTCATAGCTGCCAAGTTATCCCTTTTTTACAGGGATTTTCCCTTATGCTGAATAGGCTTCCTCGCGAGAAAAGCGAAAACTTGGCAGCTATGGTGCTGTTGTTTCAGGGAGTCAGGAATCCGTTCATGGCCTGCACTGTTCCTGGTTCAAGACCCGTGCGTGACAGCTAGAAGAGAAATGTTCATCCAGGACAAGGCAGCTAAGCTAAAGTAAATGGGTGAACATAATGTCTTGGCTCATGTGTTTAAAACAAACCCCTTGAGGACACTGTGTTCTTGCAAGTCAGATATCTAAATACAAACTGGAGTCAGCTGCCATACAAGCAAAAAAATGTATTAGCCTCCCTCCTCATAGGTCATTGCAAATCCACTTCGGTCACCGTCGCTCTGCACATCTGTTTTAGTGAGATGCAGCTCCTTAGGTGGCGTTTGGGACTTCACAAGCACACAAACAACCCAGCTATAAATTGCTGCTGCTGGAGTTATTTTGAATAAGTGTATACTGTTTCATATTTATAATGGCGAAGCTTCATAATATTCACAGTGAATATGTAACACAGATCAGTTCAACAAGCATGAAATTGTATGTTGTCAGGTTGTCACATAAATAGAGCCATATTCCATGTTACAATAATATTGGACTAAATATTTTTCTTCTCCTTAGAAACTCTACACAGAGCCATGCAAAGGAAGAGGGGGGCAAGCTGCTGCTTTTTCTCAAGATTAATGCTATTTTAAAAAGAAACAATTCCTGGTTGTTTTTAAAAAGGATTCCCTCCCCCAGCCCATTTGTAGGGGAGAAAATATTTACTTGGACAAATGCTAATTGGTTAAAATGCCTACATTTTTCTTTTTTTGCTCCCTAATGCTTCATTTCTGAAGTATCCATTTTTAAAGGATTGTTTCCATTTTTGAATTTCACATCGGTACTAATTGCTAATAAATGCTGCAACTGAACCCAGGCATGCGGTCTCCCTCCTGACCCATCCCACTTAGCACTAATTTATGGCAATGCCATTATGGAATGATAAAAGATCACAGTCAAGTCTAATTTAACGCTCTCCACCACTCTTGTTTTGCTTGCATATTGTGTAGGGTGGTATGGATCAGGAGGAAGTAATGTTGCTTATACGCAAAACAAAATCCACAGTAATTGCTCCATATTCATCAAGTTTCGTGCTGTGGTTAGAATGTCAGGTCAGAGCCAGCTTCAACTCTCTACCCAGCCATGATGTGTTACTTGACAAGAGGTCAAATGGGGAGGAGAACCACACTGCCTTGTACTTGTTGGAGGAATAACTGATTTAAAAATATCACAAGTCTGGCTAGTACCTGGATAGCTCAGTTGGTTAGAACATGGTGCTAATGATGGCAAGGTTGCAGGTTTGACCCCCCCCCCATATAAGGCTTCTGCATATTTCTGCATTGCAGGAGGTTGGATTTAAACGATCCTCGCGGTCCCTTCCAACTCCACGATTCCATGATTCTGAAATTCCCATTCAGATAAAAAACTGAGATTGCCACCAAGCAATGCTATCCACAAATTATTCTGCCTATGCTCCCACAGAACGCCACATGATCGAAACTACAACTGTGCCACAGTCAAAGTAGGATAGACTTTTTAAAAAAGATAAGTGAAGTGACATAGCCCAAGCCAAGAATATGGCCGAGAAATTAACCTAGCTGCTATCTTTCATCCTATGGCAGTGGACGGAGAATGCAAGATAGGTTCAGGACTTTTCAGAACAGGAGCAATAACAGCCTTCGCACATGGTAGTTGACATCCCCTTGCTTGAGCGAATGAATGAGATGAAAAGTGTGTTTGTGAAAGATTAGCCTAAAGAAAAACTGAGAATGAGGGAAATAATCGAGCAGAGGCTGGATACATATTTCCTTTTCTTAAATGGAGTTCCTACTTCATGCTAGCAGTTTAAACAGTTAAACTTCTTTGCAAGATCATTTGCATTACTCAGCGAAAGCTCAAAGTTGCCTTTTGTCTGGCTGAAGATCTTTTGTTAAAGCTCAATGTGTTTTCCAAGTTGAATCTATGTGTTCAAAAGAAAGTACTACTGAGTTCAGTGGAGCTTGCTACCAAGAAACTATCCCTAGGATTGCAGTTATGCTAATCCTAATAACTGGATAGTCTTCTATTGTACCACTGCTCTTTAGTATGCGTGGATGAGAAACCCACGCGGGTGGCGCTGTGGGTTAAACCACTGAGCCTAGGGCTTGCTGATCAGAAGGTCGGCAGTTTGAATCCCCACGACGGGGTGAGCTTCCGTTGCTCGGTCCCTACTCCTGCCAACCTAGCAGTCTGAAAGCACGTCAAAGTGCAAGTAGATAAATAGGTATAGCTCTGGCGGGAAGGTAAACGGTGTTTCCGTGCACTGCTCTGGTTCGCCAGAAGCGGCTTAGTCATCCTGGCCACATGACCCAGAAGCTGTATGCCGGCTCCCTCGGCCAGTAAAGCGAGTTGAGCGCTACAACCCCAGAGTCGTCCGCGACTGGACCTAATGGTCAGGGGTCCCTTTACCTTTATGAGAAATATATAATGGGTCACTGCTACTGCCCACATTTTCCTTCAGGTTTTGGTTATGGGGGCTGTCACGATCAGCTCCTGCACTTCAAGATTTGCCACAACACCACTGATCCTGTGTGCACACTTATAGGAAATAAGACCTATTATTCCCTCTCGGTGTTGCTCCTCTCCCGCTTTACGCAAACTCCGACTGTCGTTTAAAGCAGCCACTTTTCTCTTTCAGTGGTTCTTCCTTCCCGCTGTACTTTGACTTCTTCCTCTTCTGTTCCTCAGCTGCCTCATGCGAAAGAGAGAGAGCAGATATTTCATTAAGAAGCAAACTTACATGCATGTACAACACTCAACGACTGAACTTAACCTTCTGTAACTGAACAAGCCAACTGGCAAATTTGCTCTTAAGGTTCTATTCACCTCAAAGATACAATAGCATATATCGCCATGGGACATGTATGCAAAGAGAACTGCAGAATTTCAGAAAGAGGAAAAGGCATGGAAATGGAGGAGAGCTGAAAAAAAAGGAGGAAGTAGGGGAAAGGTTGTGGAGTTAATGTGTGTTTGCAAAGGGGGTTGCACAATAGGCATTAACTTGGGGAGATATGTGGGAAGGGAGAGTTGAGAAAAGGGGAATATTATGATAATGATAATATATTTATAGTTCACATTTTTATCTGACAGGGACTCAAAGCAGTTTACAGATGAATTTAAGGACAGCTTAAAAGGGAACAAAACAAAACATTCATAGAATTGTAGAGTTGGAAGGGACCATGATGGCACGAATATTTCAAAAAAAGTAGGTTAACATTGATAGACTTATATAGACTTATGAAGAAGAAAAGGGGGAAGGGAAAAAAAGAAAAGGAGAAAAGGTGAGAAGGAAAAAGGAAAGAAAAGGAAAAAAGAAAAGGGGGGGGAGAGAAGAAAACCACTTCCTATTGTTTGAATACCGCTTTCCTTTAAATAATTTCTTTTATCTCGCTTTAGCTCAACTGTTATTTACACATATTCTCCAACTTTCCCTTTATATCTTTCAATCTAGACAAATCACCAAATCTACATTCATCCCTTCTCTCTTCAAAAAGGTGAACTTGCAGGTTTAGGAATTGCAATGTGTGGCAGGAGGTTACCAAGGGGTGTTCCGTGTGCAGGGGGAGGATTGTACAGAAGGATGGGAAAGAAGGTGAAGGTGAAGAAGGGTGCAAAGTTTGCTGCAGAACACAAGAAAGAACTGGCTTTAGAAATGGGGACAGGAAAGTGGAAAGCTAGTTACTGGCTGTAGCGGAAGCTCTAGGATGATAGTGTGGGAGGAATGGTAGCAGGAGCAAGCCAGGATGCAGCCCTATGTTTTCCCATAAGTCTTGCTGTGGCCCATGAGCTTCCCTGGGAATGCTATACTGGAGTTTCTGCCAGTTAGTGTGAAAGTGGTACCTTCCTGCCTCCAAATTGCTGCCTTTAGCTGTAAGTTTCTATGCCCATGGAAGTTTTGCAAATCATTCAGGAGACATTCTCTCTTGCACAGCCCTGATTTGAGAGAAGCCCCATTGACGTCAGCTGGTTATAGTTGCTCCCTCTCAACATAGTTAAATGGATGCTGGTAGTATTGTGGTATTCTATGGTTCTTTTTTTCCACAATGTACTTTGCTTTTCGTATACTACTGCTTTAAGTACAGTGGTACCTCGGTTTATGAACACAATTGGTTCCGGAAGTCTGTTCATAAACTGAAGCGTTCATAAACTGAAGCGAACTTTCCCATTGAAAGTAATGGAAAGTGGATTAATCTGTTCCAGACGGCTTAAACTGAAGCGTTCATAAACTGAAGCGAACTTTCCCATTGAAAGTAATGGAAAGTGGATTAATCCGTTCCAGATGGGTCCGCAGAGTACTTAAACTGAAGCGTTCATAATCTGAAGCATGGGTGTAATTGGTTCCAGAAGTCTGTTCATAAACTGAAGCGTTCATAAACTGAAGCGAACTTTCCCATTGAAAGTAATGGAAAATGAATTAATCTGTTCCAGATGGGTCCGCGGCGTTCATAAACCGAAAATTCATAAACCGAGGTGTTCATAAACCGAGGTTCCACTGTATTATATTGAAGGTTCCAACACTCCAAAGAAAAAATACAGCAAATCCATGATCTCTTCCTGGTGTCCTTTTTTCTTCAAATCTTTGTAAATATAAAAGCCCTCGGTTAGGGATTAGGGTGCATGTACTATATTCCCAGTATAGCACCAAGCCCATACATTAATAAGCTTTTTCAAGGGGCAAGCTGAAGAGAACCAAGGTTATATTTAGCCAGTTTGGTCTCTTTGGGCAATAGGAAGTGATAAAGCCAGTTTCATTCTTATTGGAGTGCTTCTTTTTTAATGCAGTCGATTTGGATGTTGTGATTATCTCAGGTTTCCTGTAAACCTTGAAGAGTGTTAATAAGATTTAGTCACTCTTTTATCTGTATAAACTCGGACTGCTAGGATTTATTATGGATATCCTAGAACGGGGTTTTAGTAGTGTGCTAAAGTGAAAGGGAAGAAGAAGTAATTTTTAAAATCTAAGCAAAATAAAAAAATTCCTTCAGTAGCACCTTAAAGACCAACTAAGTTTATATTTTGGTATGAGCTTTCGTGTGCATGCACACTTCTTCAGACGTAGAAGCTGTGCTGTTTTTGCTGATGTCTGTCTATAGGAATTGGAATACATCTGTGCAGAAGTCCTGAGGCCCAGTTAATATGTTGTCTTCTTTGACGATCACTTGTAGCTGAGTAAGATTGTCTTCCATAAACACGGTTTTAACAGTGAGTCCGTAAGTGACTGTGGAGGCCAAGTCTGGATCCACACGTCCTTCCACAGTGGGGACATAGGTTTCCGGGTGGGAGTTGATCACGGTAAGGATTTGCCAAGCATGCCTTCCTCTTAGCACGTTTCTCCCTTGCGTCCTGAGTTCGAGCGTCTTCAAAGCCCATGACACCTTTGGTAAAGGCTGTTCTTCAATTGGAGCGTTCGCCGGCCAGTGTTTCCCAGTTGTTGGTGTTTATACTACATTTTTTAAGATTTGCCTTGAGACAGTCTTTAAACCTCTTTTGTTGACCACCAGCATTAAGCTTTCAATTTTTAAGTTCGGAATAGAGTAGTTGCTTTGGAAGATGATAATCGGGCATCCACACAACATGACCAGTCCAACAAAGTTGATGTTGAAGAATCATTGCTTTGACACTGGTGATCTTTGCTTCTTCCAGTACACTGGCACTAGTTCGCCTGTCTTCCCAAGTGATGTGTAAAATTTTTCAGAGACACCGTTGATGGAATCTTTCAAGGAGTTAACATGTAACACCAAGTCAAACCTTTGCTTAATGTGAATGAGCAAAAGTGTGGATTCCTGGAGAGAAGACAGGCTGCTTTGCTGATGCGTTTCACAGGAGTCTGCCATGGCTTGGTTTAGCATTGCATCTGAACCTGGGCTTGTGGTTTGTATTTTATTTTTCTTGTATCCCTTCGCCAGTGATTTGTTGGTTCATTATCCCTAACTTGCCTTTGGTTAGTTAATTTGCTCTACAGAGGTGTGAAAGTGCCTGGTTCCAGGGGTGGGGTGGGGGCAAACACTGCTAACAAATTGAAATGGAAGCTTGGAGATTCCTTAGCCATATCAGAAATGGTAAGAAAATAATCTCTGATTCACAGTTTGTATGGGATGTTGTTGTTGTTTTTCTTGATTAGAATACCATTGGTGAAATACCAGTTCTCTTTGGGGATGTAGCATTTATAGCTCTATAGTTGCAATTTGTTCCTAATGTTTTGGAGCAAAATTGTCGTGGGCTGTCCACACCATTTGGTTGCATATCACTGTTTTTCAGAGAGTGACTTCACTTTTCCCCATCCACACAAATGATGGAATGTTTTCTGTTTGAGAAAAGTTATCCATCTTTAGTCACACCTCTTCAGTTTTCCTGTTCCTCCAACCAGTAAATGTTGGAATTCTGATGGCCCCTCGGTGGGGCGTCCCCACATTGGTATTTAACACCTGGTAATTTGGAATTCTGGTTGTGAGGGAGATTAGATGGCAGGAACTTCTTGAATTCATTGATAAATGGGGGGAAAGGGAATGAAGCAGATGTTCCTCAAACCACACACCCCAAATGCCACAGAAGAAGCAGGAGGAAATTGAGCAAAACAGCTTCCACACAATGAAAATATTGCAGAAGTATCCTGGATCTTTCACAAATGTCAGATGTTTTGTGACATAATAAAAATGGTTTGGTGACTGCCATACCCCAAAATAGTCATAGAATCATAGAATCATAGAGTTGGAAGAGACCACAAGGGCCATCCAGTCCAACCCCCTGCCAAGCAGGAAACACCATCAAAGCATTCCTGACAGATGGCTGTCAATCCTCCGCTTAAAGACCTCCAAAGAAGGTGACTCCACTACACTCCTTGGCAGCAAATTCCACTGTCGAACAGCTCTTACTGTCAGGAAGTTCTTCCTAATGTTTAGGTGGAATCTTCTTTCTTGTAGCTTGAATCCATTGCTCCGTGTCCGCTTCTCTGGAGCAGCAGAAAACAACCTTTCACCTTCTTCTATATGACATCCCATTATCGTGGAATGATAATGACATCATGTGGAAATATGTGGATACAGTAGTTTGTAGTTATAGCACTACAAACAGTACATCTGGAAGACCCTTGATTGTAATACTCTCTTCCAAAATCTCCTGTAAAAAAACATTGTGGCCGAATTCTATTTTCCAGCGTGATTTGGAAAATTATTGGTTCAAATCTGTACCTCTAGAGCTGATTTGATAGCTTAGGCAAACCATTATTGCCTCGATTCACCCTTTAGCCACCATTTTTTCCAGAAGCCCAACATAATGCATGCAAAGTGACTTAGGGCAGTCTGATGGTATAAGAAATTCTTGTGAGGAAGTCCACAGATGTCTTGTTCTGTTACTTAAGGAAAAGTTGTGTGGTTGGGGGGGGGGGAGAGATTCATGAGGATGAGTACACATGAAGCTTCCCCCTTTCCACCATACAAGATTCCCTGTGTAAACCCAAGGCACTCATGCATCTACTTTCCAGTACTGTTTAGAATGTCAGTTAGAGAAGGTCTACCCCACTCTCTGGACTCAAATTAATTTTAATGTTACTGCTAAATTAATTAGTAGCCACATAGTTGAATGGCTCTGGAATTTCATTGCATTCAACAATTTGGCTCTCTTTGATCAATGATTCTGCACTTGCAATTTGCATTCCAGGCTAGAATTGATGAGGTTTTCTGGGTTTTTATTGTTTTTATTTTTTAGCTTATGGAGAAATGGGAGAGGACATGGGAGTGACCTTCCTTCCCATGCATCTGAATTAGCGCATGGGTGTCTTTAAACTGCAGTGAGGTACACCTAGAGTTAATTTTGCATTTATGCACTAGTGTTAAGTTTCATATAGAAAGTGCACAGGAAGGTTGCAAGGCTCTCTATTCACCCACCTGCAATATCCCAAATAATGTAGGCTGCATACATAACACACACAGTTTCCAGCACCCTTAGCAAACTACCGCTTCTCCGGATTCATTGAAGGAAGCCTTGTGCTTTAGGTGGTGTGCAAACATACATTGCTTGCCTTTTTTAAAAAAAAATGACGTGCAGTTGCTGCTTTCCCATTTTAATAATACAAAATGCAATCTGTGATTGTATAGCACTTAAACATCTTCAGAGAAATTAGAATGATAAGGTAAAAACACTATTTTACCTTATTATTCTAACTTTGATTTTGGTACCGAAACATTTTCTGTCTCTTTAATGGATATTTAAGTTGCACCTATGATTCTGATTGCTTTCAGTCTCCGTTGATGTACTGATTGCCACTCTTGAGAGCATTAACACCATAGCTCTGTTTTTGAGAACAAGGGTTCAGCAATAGTAGTAATAATAGTCACTGTTACACTATCCTTAGCCCCCCATCCCCACCCCCAGTCCATGCTGTGAAGCAGGGTTGTCTGCCCCCGTCACAAAAGCCATTTGTGGTTTTTGGGGTTTTTTTCCTGCCCATTTTCCCCCTACACTAAAACTGCTTTGCATTATTTGCTCAAGCTAAGAACACCTCCCTCCCCAAAAATATGCTCTTGCTCACATTGATGCCCAAACAGATTTCCTTTTTTTAGATGCACTTGGAAGCTGCCTGTACCTGACTGATACCTGGGCACCTTTGCAGAGTGATCCATGCCCTTTTAAGATTTGCCTTTGAGTGACAAACGTGAATCTCCACTGAGTCAGCAAAAGAGAGATGATCCCCTGCAAGAGCGGTCCTAGACTTCTCATCGGAGACAGCCAAGTGGGCTGGCCTTGAGTCATCGCCTCATCTCTTAAAATAGTATTTGGAAGCCAAATTAAGATAAGCATAGCTGAGACACTTATGTGTGCTTGTCTAGGGTTGCTGGGTGATCAAGGATTGGCTATATCCCACTCACACACACACACACCCCCAAAAAAAACCCAAGCTGGTTTATCTCCGTGAACCATGATGAACTCTCAACAGTGGAGAAACCCTGATAATTCTGCAGTAACAAGTGCAATGGGTAAATATTACAGCTTGTGTGCAGTCTTAGCTCATATCTTCCTGCACTCTTGCTAGAAGCCCCTCAACTAGCAACCCCCCCCAAAAAAAACACCTTTACCCTCATATTGCCCTAAACTTGCAGAATCCTTTTAAATAAAGATCTGGGTTTTTTTCTCCCAGGGTGCCTTCTGGTTTTTGAGGTTTATGGACACTAGAATGATGACTTTTTCATTTTGTTTTCTCAAAAATTATTTCCTGTAGCACAAATGGGTGAACTTTTGCCTATTAATGACTAAAATGAGGTATATTCCATTGAAATATTTAAAAAGGTAATGCACAAACCGTTTTTTTAAAAAATTGTATGCCATTTTACCATTTCATAAAATTGTATTAACAAGTCTCTATATATTTCGTATCAAATTTGGACACAACACCACATTCCACAATGGGGAGCGTTCTTTGCAACATAGGGTTTACAAATGTCACACCTGCGCAAGTTAAAAGCCCCTTTTTGGGACCTCAAAACTCAGCCAGCAGACCCTGACAGGCATGCTGGGAAAAGAACCTACAGGAGAGGTAGCAAAACATCGTCCTCTAGCGGCGTCTATACTGTTACTGCAGCTAAAAAAAGCTTCCTTGTGTGTTTGATGACCCTATATAATGTTGTATATATGTGACTCTAAAGCTTGGGTTCAATTTTATATCTGCTTACAGTGACTTCAGAAATGGTAAAAAAAACCCTGATAAATATTTTTTTAAATCATTTTGTGCGTGAGATTTTTCTATCAAATCTCTTTGAAAGTAAGATTTTATCTAATCTTTAATGAAAGCTCATCAAGTTATGATACAGGGAGATGAGGTTGTAAAAAAGTCATCACCCTACTGGACACACTACCATCACATTTTCAAGAAAGAGGCCAAGCTGTTTATCACGTTAAGAGGGTTTCCCTTTTAAAGTCCAGTCACTGCACCAATCGTGATGGTGGTGATGGTTATTGCGTAGCACCCTTAATGCGCCATTCCTCACTTGTGGGGGAAATGATAATGATTGTATGTCTCTAAAAGAACCCGGGGCATGTGTTGTATTTTTGCAATTAGAGCTTTTGTGCAAAATTTTGTCAAACCCAGTCCTTGTCAGGTTGAGGACAATACGAGGTTGGACAGAGGTGAAATAGCTATGTAGCGTAAATTGCTGTGTTGTTTAGACCAGCCAGCCTTTAAGTGGAGCAGGGACAGCCTCCCGCATTGCTTGCTGCGACCTACTGCTGGCAACGGGCTGCTTTCTGCTCTGATTCAGCATCCATCCAAGCCCGAATCCTGATACATTTCTTTTTAGGAACTCCTTCCTGCTGCTTTAAACATATTCACTTTATATTTAGCAGCATATTGATCTTTATGGGACATGCTGGTGACATCTAAGAAGCAATGCAGTTTGAGAATTGGGGACGAAGAGTAAAGTTGCAGTGATTAGTTAAGCACGTTAAGAATTCTTGAAATAATACTCAGTAGTTATTACTGAATGTTTGGCACAAATTAAAATTATGGGGTTTTTGGGGTGTGTGTGTGTGTGTGTGCTAACGAATTATTCAAATAATCAAATGCTGTAGCCCATTTCATCTCATTTTAATTGTTTTTCTTATAGTCCAAGATAGAAAAAAAGTAAGAATCTGGGCTTGCTGAAATCTGTGAATCCTTCACTTCCAGCAGCCGTAACCCTGAGCATCTCCCCCAATTGCAATCTATGATTCACCTAGATTGCATCTTATCTCTCATTTTCTTGCTCCAATAAACACTAAGTATCTAGTCTGTCTTCTGACTTCCTCTTGCCAACAGGATTCAATCTGCTGTCTGTACTTGTAGCATTATTCCTATAATGTTCAACATTGGCAGCAAGTTGTTTGTTGCAAGTTTTCACCTTCTGGATAAAAGGCTGTGGCCGAGTTGCTGTAATTTAGGATGGCTTCTGTTTTCTTTTCCAGTTGTGGTCCCTAGTTGCATCTTGAGGAAGTAATCTGTATTTCAAGGCAGTGCTAAAATACAGTGTTTGGTTTCCCTGGACTGGATACTTAATACTATTTAAAGATAAATAACAGAGCTGTTAAGAACTGTGGGATTTTATATAAAATACTCTTTCTTTTGGCTGAGTTCATGAGTGCCTCTATAGACATTTCTGCTGCTGCATACGCCCTTGCTGCATATTTGGTGTCTGTTTTCTTTTCACTTTTAATTATTGGCTGCTTCATGAATGGTGAGCCAGCATATTGATAGTCCACAGTATGACACTGACACTCAAGGCTAGCCCACTGATAGTCCAGCCAAGGCAGTGTTGTATGCACACTGCCTTAAAATATAAAATAACATTATGTGCTTGGCAAGCCAAATTGTGTATCCAAGAAAAGCTGGATTTTGTAACCTGTTTAAACGGAACAGATTTGCATGATGTTACCTTACTTTGCACAATTTAATGTGTTTTTCACCCCTGTAGTTCTTGCTACAAAGTGTTTCCATTCATTTCTGAATTGTAGGGTGCTTTCTCAAGTGCACAAATACTTTTTACGAGGACAAATAGGCTGAAAAGAAGCATGCGAACCAGCCCTTAAAACCCAAACCATTGTTCCTCTGCTGTTGCGTGATACTATTACAGCTTTTTTTCACTTTTCATCTTGTACCACACATTTTCTCCCATTTTTTTGAGTAAGTTCATGTGCACCTTTGTGTTTATTAGAGTAAAGCTAAGCAGTGCCATTTATGTGGTCTCCTAGAAGTCCCGGCCAGGTTGTTTTGCAGTGAGCTTGACAGGTAGAAAAGAATTATTGACTTGCTAGAGGCCTTCCAAACAGATCAGGAAGTAGCAGTTGGGACTCTTGAATGTGAAACAGCCATGACAACATTCCTTCCATCTTTGTATCGGAATCCACAGTGCGTAAACCAGGGGTAGGCAAACTAAGGCCCGGGGGCTGGATCAGGCCCAATCACCTTCTAAATCCGGCCCACGGACGGTCCGGGAATCAGCGTGGTTTTACATGAGTAGAATGTGTCCTTTTATTCAAAATGCATCTCTGAGTTATTTGTGGGGCATAGGAATTCATTCATTTTTTCCCTCCAGAATATAGTCCAGCCAACCACATGGTCTGAGGGATGGTGGACCGGCCCATGACTGACAGAGGTTGCTGACCCCTGGTGTAAACACAGAACACTACTTAATTTTGTTGTTGTAACTCCTTATTGGTCTTGAAGCAATTTCCTTTCACCCAGGGACGTAGTGGGGAGGGGGGCATGTCCCCGGGTGCACAATTTTGATGGGTCATGAATCAGGCATCCTCACGCACAGGGCCGGCTCGCCCATTGACTCCAGTGGCGCGGGGCGCCTGGATGCTCAGGGGGCTGCTGAGGGGCGCCCCAGCAAGTGGAGGAGCTGCGTGGCGGGCTCCCTTTTCCCTCCGCCAGCCGCTCCACTCAGGTTCTCCGCTCAGGGAGGTAAGCGAGTGGAGCAGGGGCACTAGGACCCTGTTCCGCTCTGCAGCGCCAGGGTCATCCCTCACCCCGGCGCTGCGTTTCATTGGCGTTCCTGTTGGTGGGAAGGCTTGGATGCCTTCCCACAGTCTAGGACTCTCCCCGCTGCCCTGCTGGCTCCGCGGGGCCGGGACGCCGGGCCTCTCTGCAGGCCGCACTCTCCCTTCCCGGCCCTGTGGCTCTTGGCTCAGCCGAGGCATCGCCCCAAGGCCTTCCGGCTCGGGGGAGAAGGCGCGCTCGTCCAGGGAAGGTAAGAGCTTTCCTTTTTTTTTTAAATGGAGGGGAAGAGCTGGAGGTGCAGAGTTTTTTTTAAAAAAAAAGAGTGGGGGTGGGGGGTGCCCGAGGGATCCCTGCACCAGGGCGCCCGATGTGCTAAAGATGGCCCTGCTCACGCAGGTGCCAACTTCCGTGGCACCTGTCCCAATCCGGTGTGCCTTACGGACCCCGCCCCTGGCTCTCCATCCTTCCTTGCCTGCCACTGAGGGGCTCTTGGCCCCAGAATCCAGCCTAGCTTTGCCACTGCATCCCTGGCCCCCTTGCTGAATGGCCACCCGGCCAGCACTTGCTCACTCCTTGTTTGGTGCGCTCCCCAGACAATGAACGGGCATGGATTGAGGGAGGCGGGCAAGGAGCGAGCACAACACTGCCCAGTGTTCCTCTCTCAGGCATTGGTGGAATTCGCCTTCCAAGGACTGAGTTGGCCAGTTGGGCTACCCACTGCACAAGCAGGCAGGCAGCACAGTGTGGCTCTGCTTGGCTGTGGGGGGCGGGGTGGGGAATTGCTCCATCAGTGGCAAGAGCTGGGCTGGTGCGGGAGGCTCCTTTCACCCTCTGCCCCCCACCTCAGGTGCTGCCAAACCACAATAGGCCACTGCTTTCACCTCTTAACATACAAATTTTGGGGGAAGGTGTACTGGTGTAAACAAATGGCATGCTTGCCCAGACTAATGGTAGTTCAGAAGTGATATAATAATAATAATAATAATAATAATAATAATAATAATAATAATAATAATAATAATGGTAAAGGGACTCCTGACCATTAGGTCCAGTCGTGACAGACTCTGGGGTTGCACGCTCATCTCGCATTATTGGCTGAGGGAGCCGGCGTACAGCTTCCAGGTCATGTGTCCAGCATGACAAAGCCGCTTCTGGCAAACCAGAGCAGCACATGGAAACGCCGTTTACCTTCCCGCTGTAGCGGTTCCTATTTATCTACTTGCATTTTTGACATGCTTTCGAACTGCTAGGTTGGCAGGAGCTGGGACCAAGCAACGGGAGCTCACCCCATCACAGGGATTCAAACCGCCGACCTTCTGATCAGCAAGCCCTAGGCTCAGTGGTTTAACCCACAGCGCCACCTGGATCCCTAATAATAATAATAATAATAAATAAATAAATAATTTATTTATACCCTGCCCATCTGGCTGAGTCTCCCCAGCCACTCTGGGTGGCTCCCAATCGGATATTAAAACAATACAGCATTAAATATTGAAAACTTCCCTAAACAGGGCTGTCTACTTGTGATATCAACTTGATGTCTCCCCACCCCCACCCCCACCCCAAAGGCTGTTAAAATTGTTGGCATCTCATGAAAATGCGTTCTATGGGTTAACCTTGAAGAAATTCTGTACCTGTTGGCTTTCAATTTGTAGCCGAACATTCAATAGTGAATTAACCCAAGAGTTTGACGTTAGAGAGTGATGCTTCACGCATATGAGTCATGATTGTAAAGTGGTCTCAATATAATGAGTGTGAATCATTTCCATCGAAGGATGGTGGGTTTTGACTAGGTGTCCGTGTGTTCTCTCTTAGACTTTCCATTTTCTCAAGCACTGGGTTTGTTCAGCATCCCCAGAGCAATGAACATTGTGTTTGTTTTTTCAAAGCAGGGCTGTGAATTTCTGGTTGGCTAAGGAAAGGCACTTTCCAAATGAAGACATATGGAGGATTTTAATGGCAATTGTGAAACATGTGGCCCTGTTACGGCATTGTGCTTTTTAGCATAGAGAGGCAGGGAAGATATATCTCTTCTGAAGAATCTGTGATTTCTCGTACTGCTTAAGATTGCATTCTTCACCCTTAGAGGTGAGCAAAGGACAAGTGAGATCTTAGCTAGTGGAAGTGCAATGAATGGCACAAGGTGCACGATGAAAAGGAGCAGATATGGTTCCTTCCAGGGGGGAGGGGAAACCCTTCCGCAGCTCCCAGGACAACAGAACTTCTTTTAACTTTGCATAGTTAACCTTTTTGGATCATTTAGCTCCTGGGCACAATTAAGAGTGCCCTTTGGCCCAAGGACATCATATGCACAAGGGCAACGCTGCTAGTATTTTGAAGAAACCCTGTTGCATGGTCCATCTACAGGGAAGATGCATTCACTGGCTGTCAATAGAGGGCCTTCTTAGTGCCTCTATCAAAACTCTGGAATTCCCTTGCTAAGGGACTCTGGCCACCACATCCGCCTCTTGATTGGGTTTTGCAGGCAAGAAGAGGCATGTTCATGTTTATTCCGCCAAGTACCCGATGCTGTCTGTGTGACAAAGCTTGAATTTTGTCTGGATTCCCTGCTATACTCTGGTAGTTTGTAGCCTCCTATGAGGGGACCCAGGTGGCGCTGTGGGTTAAACCACAGAGCCTAGGGCTTGCTGATCAGAAGGTCGGCGGTTCGAATCCCTGTGACGGGGTGAGCTCCTGTTGCTCGGTCCCAGCTCCTGCCAACCTAGCAGTTTGAAAGCATGTCAAAGTGCAAGTAGATAAATAGGAACCACTACAGCGGGAAGGTAAACGGCGTTTCCATGTGCTGCTCTGGTTTGCCAGAAGCAGCTTTGTCATGCTGGCCACATGACCTGGAAGCTATACGCTGGCTCCCTCAGCCAATAATGCGAGATGAGCGCGCAACCCCAGAGTCGGTCACGACTGGACGTAATGGTCAGGGGTCCCTTTACCTTTACCTTTACCTTTACCTTTACCCGATGCTGTCTGTGTGACAAAGCTTGAATTTTGTCTGGATTCCCTGCTATACTCTGGTAATTTGTAGCCGCCTATGAGGGGAATGTACCTGCTTCAAATCTTACCTGTGCCATGACTTTTCTAGGTGATAAGTTCCTATCTCTCAGATGCTGTCTCTCATTCTGCAATACTGGGAGTACAGTACTGACCTTCATGGGTTCTTTGCAAGGACTACTGAGAAAGTTTGTAGCAATCCTTGCATGCCCTAAAGCCATATAAGAATAACAATTATTATGATATAGCCTTTTAAAACTGTAGCCATATAGACTCTTTGGAATCTTTGTATTCGTTCTGTATCCTTTTTTAAAAAAAGAAAGAAAGAAATGCAGTTGGTGAGTGATATTTTCTGAAAAAGGAAATAACATTTTTTTAAAAAAAGCATAATGTTAAAAGTTTAATATGTAAGTAGAAAATCCATCAAAAAGGCAAATGTACCCTGCCGTTGCAATTACACTAGTTTAGCCCTCTACAAGCAAAGCATGGTAAAATACATGTTTGAATGGGGATCCACAGTAATCACTATGGTGCTGTCTCTCTGTTTTAAGACCTGAAAGCTCCAGGGGAAGAAAAAGAATAGATGGAAGTATCTTGCAGAGACTAGAGTCTTGATTTGCTCATGTGCCATGACTGCTAATGACACTTGGGTGTAGAACTATGTCCAGAGGTGTTGAAAGGTGGTACAACAACAGGAGAGATTCTGAGCCATTAAATTCTGCCCACCTTCTGTGTGTTTTGATTAATAACTCTGAGGCTTTCTGTGGTTATGAGCTAAATGGACTAGGATTTCAGGCAGCTGACACGGTCGCTCATGTTACACGATTTTTAAAAGTCAGTTGCAGTCTTTGGAGCTAAAAGTAAGAGAACGGCTTTCTCAGAAACATTGGACTGTGTCGCCGCAGACTACAAGTGTGGGTGCCATTTTTGAATGCTTTTTTCCCTATAATAGGAACTCTTTCGGTGAAAAGGAAATGCTAGGCATTATTTCTAAATTTTCAGGTATGCATATCATCTTTGTGTCCTCCTCTCTCCATTTTCCAGGTGTGCCTCTTCTCTCTTTTTTGGCATTGTGCAAGTGGCTACCCTCTATTTCTTTTTTTTTTGAACTTTCTTTGGTTTCGTGCCAGGTTTTGAACTATTCTGGCTTCCCCCAAAGAATCATGGGAAATTGGTCTTGCTGCAGTGGTGGCTGGTGCCCACTGGAACTGGTAGGGCAGAGAGGTGAGCCGCCGGTGGAGCCCAGTGGCAGGGAAACCTGACCAGTTGTCCCATTCCTCCTTCCTGCAGAGTTGTCCAATGGCACTAGTCAGATTCGGGAAGAGGAGACTGAGAGCCAGTGCCACTTGGACTGGATGTAAGTAAGAAGGCGGATAGGTGGAAGCTTGCTGAGGTTGGCAGGGCAGTGTCCCATGTGCCCTAATGGGTCAGTCTCCACTGGGTTGCTGAGGCATTCACTATTGGCAATCCATACACTTTCTCCAACCAAAGACATATTGTTCCTTTGGGTAGGGTGGGGCAGTGATAGCTTTGTAGAGTAGATAAACCTTTAGACATTAAATATGGGAAATAAGCCATGAGATTCTCCACAAAAAACATGGATAGTTGTTTTTAAATTCCCAGTGCATAGTACTGAATGATTTGAAATTGTACAGTTGACAGGTGGCCATCCAACCTCTGCTGTAGAAGTCTCCAAAATTGAGAATGCACAATGCACAACGGCCTCGGTCCTATATACCTGAAGGAGCGTCTCCACCCCCCATTGTTCGGCCCGGACACAGAGATCCAGCGCCAAGGGCCTTCTGGCTGTTCCCTCACTGCGAGAAGCAAAGCTACAGGGAACCAGGCAGAGGGCCTTCTCGGTAGTGGCGCCCGCCCTGTGGAACGCCCTTCCATAGGAGGTCAAGGAGATAAACAACTACTTGACATTTAGAAAACACCTAAAGGCAGCCCTGTTTAGGGAAGTTTTTAATCTGTGATATTTTAATGTATTTTGGTATTTGTTGGAAGCCGCCCAGAGTGGCGGGGGAGACCCAGCCAGATGGGCGGGGTATAAATAAATAAATAAATAAATAAATAAATAAATAATAACCTCCGAAGAGAATCCATTCCACTGTCCAACAGCTTTTACCGTCAGAAAGTTCTTCCTGGTGTTTAGTCGGAATCTCCTTTCTTGTAACGTGAAGCCATTGGTTTAAGTCAGGCATCCCCAAACTTCGACCCTCCAGGTGTTTTGGACTACAGTCCCCATCATCCCTGACCACTGGTCCTGTTAGCTAGGGATCATGGGAGTTGTAGGCCAAAACATCTGGAGGGCTGCAGTTTGGGGATGCCTGGTTTAAGTCCTACCCTCCAGAGCAGGAGAAAACAAGCTTGCTCCATCTTCCATGTGACAACCCTTTAGACCAGGCATAGGCAAACTCGGCCCTCCAGATATTTTGGGACTACAATTCCCATCATCCTTGACCACTGTTCCTGTTAGCTAGGGATAATGGGAGTTGTAGTCCCAAAACACCTGGAGGGCCGAGTTTGCCTATTGCCTACATTAAATATTTGAAGATGGCTATCATATCTCCTCCCAGTCTCCTCTTTTCCAGGCTAAACATACCCAGCACTTCAACTGTTCCTCATAACTGTTGCCCTCCTCTGCACACTTTTCACCTTGTCAATATCCTTCCTAAATTGTGACACACAGAACTGGACACAGTACTCCATGTGTGGTTTGACTAACAAACCAGTAACCTCAAAGTCTTGAGACTGAGACCTAACTCTGTGAGGTAATGTGGACTCTGCTCAGATTTCTAGGCACAGAGCAAAATAGAGGCAGAAAATAATAATAATAATAAAATTATTATTTGTACGCCACCCATCTGGCTGGGTTTCCCCAGCTACTCTGGGTGGCTTCTCACAGAACATTAAAATACAATAATCTATTAAACATTAAAAGCTTCCCTAAACAGGGCTGCCTTCAGATGTCTTCTAAAAGTCTGGTAGTTGTTTTTCTCTTTGACATCTGGTGAGAGGGTGTTCCACAGGGTGGGTGCCACTGCCGAGAAGGCTCTCTGCTGGTTCCCTGTAATTTGGCTTCTCACAGCGAGGGAACCGCCAGAAGGCCCTCAGGACTGGTCTTCAGCATTCAGGCAGAACGATGGGGGTGGAGATGCTCCTTCAGGTATACTGGACCGAGGCCATTTAGGGATTTAAAGGTCAACACCAACAGTTTGAATTGTGCTTGGAAACATACTGGGAGCCAATGTAGGTCTTTCATGAATCCCTCAGATTGGTCAGGCATGATAGAAATACTAGGAGTCTGGCATTCTATCTCTTGTTCAATAGAACAGCACATTATGTACTTCAGGTTCCAGTTTCAAGTTTGGACCACTGACCTCACATGCTCTGAGCTAAGGGCATACCTTCCAAGGTTTAGCTTTAGGTACTCAGGGCCTTGGCAAAACAGAAAAAGCTAGTTTCCTAAATCCTGCTATTAGTAGAGGGGAGAACAAGAGAAGGGAAAGCCAGTCTTTGCTGCAGGCTGCTTTTGACATTAATATTCCAGAGGGACTCTTGCCTAACCTGAGTGTTTGGAGGTCTAACAGCTCATTAGAATATTAACAGTAGGACCAAGCTAAATAAGAAGGGTTTTGTGGGTGGGTGTCCTCTGGCTGTGTTTTTTGAAAGGTGGGGTGGGGGGGAAGTGGCAAACAGAATCAGAAACTAATTAAACAGTCGGCTAAAGCAAGCATATTTAAAAAGCTCCGAAAACTTCCAAAAAAGGAAACATATTACAGTTATCTGCATTCACAGCACAGAACAAGTTTGGTAGTATTTAAGATAATTCTCTAGTGCTTGCTATTTTTAGCCTAGGAGTAAGCTTCTGTAAGAGCTTTTTCAGCAATGCATCCCTTTAACCTGGCCTAACAAGCTAAGCCAATAAGCTGTCTGATTTCCGTCTTACATGAGGAAGAGAGATAGCTGAAACAAACCATTTGCGGTGAAAATGTTCCAGCCTATCTTTGTATTAAGAGAGTCCCACCCCCTCCCACCCCTGCTATGGATTTCCCCCCCAAGCATCCTAATATTAAGTGTAGCTTGTCAGAGACCAAAATGTCAAGCTCCACTGTTTTGAAATTGTAGAAGCAGATAAATAAAAACAGTAGGATTTTTATAGAAGCAGCATAATATGGGGGGCAAGGATAGGGGAGGGGGGTCACAGGCAGGCATTACAACTTCATAGCTGGCAAAACAGAACCTCTGTTCTTTCAGCTGCTATTAGTGATTTGTAGAGATTCGTAACTTTTTGCAGAATTCTGGTGTGTGTGTGTTTGTGTGCACAGAAGAGGCCAGTCTAAAAGTAAAAGAGTAATTTCAGTTGTACTGCAAATAATATATTTACCATACTCCCTCTTCCCTTACTTGCAACATGAGTTACAAACCAAAAGTTGCAACTTTGTTTTTCAGTTGTTTGATTCCTTTGCATTTTTTTTTGTATCAGATGAAAATTAATAAACATTTAAATAAACAAAACAAAAAACAGTAGCCTGGCTGCCCATTTTATAACATGGCAGAGGAAGGAAGGAACGCTTGATTCGTTGCTTGCATGCTGTTTCTCCTCTTCTCTCCCGAGTTTCAAATGCATGCCATGAAAAGGCTCCATAGCTGCTGCTGAATACATTTTTGGGGAGCTGCAGATTTTCAATGGTGAGCATTGAGAAACTGATCCCCAATCCACCCACTTCCATTGTATCATTATAATGTGGATATGCTGCGGCTCCTGGGACAGGGCTGGAGAATCACCAGTTATTGGATTCCAGTTCCCATCAGCCTTGGTCATCATGACTGCTATAGTCAGTGGATGATAGGAGATGTGGCCCTTCAGAGTTGATGGACTAGGGATGCTACATCCCTGATTGGGAGCCAGTGTTTTTGAGTCTGCCACCAGTTTCCCCAATCCCTCATTATAGGGGCCATTCACCTTCTGATGCAAGTGGGTCTGCTACATTTCTAGTGGAGTATTCCACACCTCCATTTACTGTTTGATGAAAAACTAAAATACGGTGGTCCCACAAGGATATCGCATACACTGAGATGTGTCACACTTCAATTTCAGGAATTCAAAAGAGCAGTTTATAGTCATGTTTGCCATCAGTCTGCAACCTTCAGTTGGTGCTAAAGCTGAAGATAAACTTTCATGCGCCTCTTTTGCACTGAGTGGCGGTGAGCAAATGGCACTCGATTTTTAAAAGGCTATCAGAGAATGAGCAGTCTGTTCAGTTTTGTCCATAAATGTAATCTCTGAATGCAAGGAATGCAGCTCTGCCATGTCTCCCAACACTGCGCTGCTACATCAAGCGCTCCAGTCCTGTTGTCACTGAAAGAACAGCAGGAGCAAACCAGCAAAACTCTGGTTAGTACCAAGGCGAATTTCATCAACCGTGATTGTAAAGCCTAAAAACGTTACAGAGAAATGGGGATAAGACTGTGCAGATGGGCTGCACTCAAGGAATCTTTGTTAAGTGAGAACTTTGTATGTCACACCCTCCAAGTGTCCCAGTTTTCCAGAGGCAGTCCTGGATTTATGAAAGCCATATGAAAGAATGATGGCTTCTGATTTGATCCTGGAATGCCCCTATTTTTCCCACCAGTTGTGCCACTGCTGCTGAATTTGGGGAAGAGGATGAGCTAGAGCTTGTTTAACAAAGAAACGTTTTCTGTGTCCGCATCGAATCTTGCCCCTTTCTAAAGCGTATTTATCGGTGTGTGCTTTTCTGTTTGTAAAATGTACCAAATAATAAACTAAAATGAAATCGGGATTAAGGGGTTTTCTGAAGAAAACTTCCCTAAACAGGGCTGCCCTTCTCATAGGAAATGCTCTGGGTGTGTGTTGAATGGGGGGCAGGGCCATCTCAAACCCATCCAGCGCCCTGGAGCTAGATCCCTCTAGCGCCCCCCTTCAGAGCATCTCCAAGGGCCCGGGAGTGCCAAGCAGACCGCGGCAGCAGTGGGAGGCCACCTCCGAGGACTCCGCGCTGCACCTCCTTCTCGTTTCCCCAGCGCTGGGTTCCGCTCAGTCAAGCTTCGCCACCAGCATGCGCACCGCGGGACCAGGAAGAGCTGCTTGGGCGCTGTGCACACGCTAGTGGCGAAGCTCGACTGAGAGGAACCCAGCGCTGGGGAAACAAGGAGGCACAGCGTGGAGTCCTCGGAGAAGGAGTGCAGTCCTGGCCAGATCGCCAGAACCCTGCGCTCACTTGGCGCCCTTCCAGCGCCCTCCAGCGCCCGGCGTCGTGGTTCTCCGCGCCACTAGCCTCTATGGCTTTGACGGGCCTGATGTGGGGGTCAGAAAGGATCAGTTGCGGTGAGGGGAGAGTGAGAAATGCCCCTGTTTTCATCTGAGGAATGTTGGAGGTTATGGTATGTTACTCTGTATACTTCTACATGTGTTGCTATTTATAATCCTTGGTCTGTCTCTCTTCCACCTCCTCACTGCTGGCGTGTGACCCAGGCCCACGAAACATGTGACCCACCAGCCTTCCAGTACTTGGCAGCTTTCCTTGCAGATGCAGGCAGGTGGCAAAATCAGGAGAGGTTGTGTTGTTAGGTTGTTAGGTTGTGTTTTATCTTGGTATGTCACAAATCCTGTAGGTTTGGTGGTTGCGTGCAAATCAAGTACACTTGCTTGAGTCGTGTGAAAGCAGACCCACCTATTAGTCAAGGGGCAAGCTAACCAACTGAGGGGCTGTATATACAAAATTGTTATGTGGCAGCTTGAACTGTGGTTTTTTATGATATTGTTTTGTTTTGTTTTGTTTTGTTTGGGGTGAAGGCAGGGATAGTCCTCAGACAACGACAACTGAGAGATCTACACTGGCTCCCAGTACATTTCCGAGCACAATTCAAAGTGTTGGTGCTGACCTTTAAAGCCCTAAACGGCCTCGGTCCTGTATACCTGAAGGAGCGTCTCCACTCCCACCATTCAGCCCGGACACTGAGATCCAGCACCGAGGGCCTTCTGGCGGTTCCCTCATTGCGAGAAGTGAGGTTACAGGGAACTAGACAGAGGGCCTTCTCGGTAGTGGCACCCGTCCTGTGGAATGCCCTCCCAGCAGATGTCAAGGCAAAAAGTAACTATTTTACTTTTAGATGACAACTGAAGGCGGCCCTGTTTAGGGAAGTTTTTAATGTTTAATGCTGTACTGTTTTAATATTCGGTTGGAAGCCACCCAGAGTGGCTGGGGAAACCCAGCCAGATGGGCGGGGTATAAATAATAAATTATTATTATTATTATTATTATTGTTGGATCGTTCATTTTGGCTTGAACATTTGCACAGCTTTCTTTGGAAGGAGGCTTTCGATTAGTGTAGTTAAATAATAAAAATAATACCAAACACTTAAACGGCATCACTATGTGATCAAAGCACTTTGCATATGTTTCCTTGGACTATTTATAGCATTGGTGGGAATTCTGCAGCCTGTGGGCCTCGTTGACGTCAGGTGTGAGGCGGGTAAAGATGCAGCTGCAAAGGAACAACCAGGAGTTTTAAAATCCCCTTCTGATCCATGTCAAGCAGGGCTTCTATTTGGCACCACATGCAAGGCCCAGTTTAATTGGTTCCACTTGGAAGCTTCCAATCAGAGCTCCTCTAAGTGTAGCCAATCCCTGCAGAAAGCAGGACTCAGAAGTCCATGCCACTCGTGCGATTGATGGCGATGTCAAGCCCTGCTGGGATTGGCTACTCTCTGGCATTTCCGATCAAGCTGTGGCTGATCCATGCAGAAAGCGAGGCTTGGAGACAGGGCTGATCAACAGTTATTTGCAAGCCCTACTTGGATTGGCTGGGATCTCCTTTGAAGTACAGCTTGAGTTCAAACTGTGCCGCAAAGGAAATTGGGCTTCCTGCAGAAATCAAGGGTAGATTTGGAGGTGTGCCTGCATTTGCAGAGGTAGCTGCCTTTTATTTTATTCTGTAAACCAAATCAATCGTTTTTAATGAAAGTGAATATATAAATATGTTTAAAAGGGAATAGTTTAAACAGAGTAGAAATGGTGCAGAAGCTAAGCAGGGTCGGTCTGGTATGGTTTCAAATTGGGTGGGAGACTGTGTGTTGAGATTCCTGCATTGCAGGGGATTAGATGACCCTTAGAGTCCCTTCCAGCTCTACAATTCTATTATTCTGTGGTCAGGTGATTGACAGGTTGGCTGCTCCATCTATCTGCCTATGGGTGGGTGAGCTCAGCATCTGGCCGGACGTACAGAAAAGCTGTTCCTGATCTAGAAGATCTGTGTACATTTGCTTACAGCTCTGGCCGATCCCTGATAACATGTAAAAATGATAGGTGTTGAATTGAGTACAACTCAGGGTAGACCCACTGAAATTATTATTATTATTATTATTATTATTATTATTATTATTATTATTAATAATAATAATAATTTATTGTTTATACCCCACCCATCTGGCTGGGTTTCCCACAGAAAAATGAAATAAAATAATCTGTTAAATATTAAAAGCCTCCCTAAACAGGGCTGCCTTCAGATGTCTTCTAAAAATCTGGTAGCTGTTTTTCTCTTTGACATCTGAAGGGAGGGCGTTCCACAGGGCGGGCGCCACCACCGAGAAGGCCCTCTGCCTGGTTCCCTGCAACTTGGCTTCTCGTAACGAGGGAACCACCAGAAGGCCCTCGGTGCTGGACCTCAGTGTCCGGGCAGAACGATGGGGGTGGAGACGCTCCTTCAGTTATACTGGACCGAGGCAATTTAGGGCTTTAAAGGTCAGCACCAACACTTTGAACTGTGCTCGGAAACATACTGGGAGCCAATGTAGATCTTTCAAGACCGGTGTTATGTGGTCTCGGCGGCCGCTCCCAGTCACCAGTCTAGCTGCCGCATTCTGGATTAGTTGTAGTTTCAGGGTCACCTTCAAAGGTAGCCCCACGTAGAGCGCATTGCAGTAGTCCAAGTGGGAGATAACCAGAGCATGCACCACTCTGGCGAGACAGTCTGCAGGCAGGCAGGGTCTCAGCCTGCGTACCAGATGGAGCTAATAGACAGCTGCCCTGGACACAGAATTGACCTGTGCCTCCATGTACAGCTGTGAGTCCAGATGCACCCAAGTTGTGACTATTAACTTCAGTGGGCCTGCCCATGAGTTGAATACTACCTAAAATGTTTCACAGCTACCACAGCACATTTGCCCTTTCAATGTGTGGAGGACTGAGTTCAGGAGATACAACTGGCTGAGGTGTGGCATGTGCTGGTTGTTCCTCGGTTGTAACCCAGCAAAAACAGTTGTTGCAGATGTGCCCAAAGAGATTTTCTCTTCCCTTGTGTCTCATTGATAGCTTAGTGTAGGGAACCCTTTTCAGCCAAAGGAATATATTCCCTAGTGAGCAAAACTTTGGGGAGTTGCATCCCAGGGTTGGTGAGGCCGCAGGCCAAAAGTGCAGGAGACCGCAGGTGAACTCCACTCTGTGATTGAGCCCGTTATGTAGTTAAATAAGAGCAACTGAAATGGCCTTTAAAAAGAGGGAGGGTGGAAATAGCCCCCATTATTCTACACAAATTGAGGCATACCTGAACCCACAAGCATTCAGCAACTTGTAGGCATGTGAGAGTGATATCTGTGCAGTTCATTTCTATTTTAGTCTTCTGGCTGGGCAAGGCATGACACCGGCCGGCCTATGAGGAAGGAAATATGGCAAGGCCCCAGAACCTAGAGAGGAAGAAGCTACCCTGCAGCGTTGATATCTGTGTGCGTAATAAGAATAGTACTTGGCACATTTAAAGTGTTCAGTGTGCTACACAGTGCGTTTCCCGCAGTAATCCTTAATAACAACTCTGTGCACTAGGTGCTACACAATATGCAGAGATACCATCCGATTCTAACACCTTTTTACGAGTAGCTGAATATTTGCAGGTTCTTGAGTTTCATGGAGCTCTAACCTGGGCAGACTGAGCCAGAGTTTAATGGTACCTATTTGAGGACTGCGTGTGAACTGTTTTGGTCCCAGGTGACTGGAGAAGAGCAAATGGAGTACAAAATAGGGAACAGAGACCCAGGGATATACAGACCTATGAGCCTGACCCTTTTTAACTTGATAGTGTTAAATTGTGTACTAAAACAATACCGTCCTAAGCACCTGTAGGGGGGAAAGGGGGCAAAGAAAGGAAGGACAGGCTGACCTCACAAAAGAGAGAGTGTTGCTAAATATTATTGAGTTGAAATAGAAAGATTTAAAAAGCCCAAGTCTTCATTGAGAGCATTGAGTGACTCCAGTCATTTCTTAATTAAGTATATCAACATGTTTCCACAAGGCATTTTGGATTATCTTAAGTAATTAAAGTCATTCCTTGGTGTGGTAAACAATGGTTGAGTCTTGCTAGGCCTCTGGCATCAACACAAGCTGGCTGTGTAATTGGATTGCCTTGGAGACTTGATAGCCAGATGGATTTATGGAAGGACCATAGGAGGAAGAATGCTGCCCATATCCCTTCTTGTTTGTGGCGATGACAGAGTGCTAGGCCTTTCTGGGGCTGGGCAATGTCCTCAAGGATTAGCTTGGGTTGTTGATGTCACTGTTCCAAGTAACCAGGCTTTTAGCTTCAGTCACAGGAGAATGGGGCTGGAATGCTTGGTTTGCTGTTCTTCTTTTTTGCAGAGCATCCCCAGCTTGCAAGAACCATCTCAAGAAGAGTAAAAATTAGACTCAGAATGTAAAATTCACTTTCCAAGAACAACCAGCTGCTAAACGCCTGGGGAAACAAACCCATTTCAACTTGCCTATATGACAGAGTAGTGGATGTTTCTGTGGAGATAATTCTGTAATGAGGTTTGTTGTTGTTTAGTCATTTAGTCGTGTCCGACGCTTCGTGACCCCATGGACCATAGCACGCCAGGCACTCCTGTCTTGCACTGCCTCCCACAGTTTGGTCAAACTCATGTTCGTAGCTTCGAGAACACTGTCCAACCATCTTGTCCTCTGTCATCCCCTTCTCCTAGTGCCCTCAATCTTTCCCAACATCAGGGTCTTTTCCAAGGATTCTTCTCTCCTCATGAGGTGGCCAAAGTATTGGAGCCTCAGCTTCACGATCTGTCCTTCCAGGGAGCACTCAGGGCTGATTTCCTTAAGAATGGATAGGTTTGATCTTCTAGCAGTCCATGGGACTCTCAAGAGTCTCCTCCAGCACCATAATTCAAAAGCATCAATTCTTCGGCGATCAGCCTTCTTTATGGTCCAGCTCTCACTTCCATACATCACTACTGGGAAAACCATAGCTTTAACTATACGGACCTTTGTAGGCAAGGTGATGTCTCTGCTTTTTAAAATGCTGTCTAGGTTTGATATTGCTTTTCTCCCAAGAAGCAGGCGTCTTTTAATTTCGTGACTGCTGTCACCATCTGCAGTGATCAAGGAGCCCAAGAAAGTAAAATCTCTCACTGCCTCCATTTCTTCCCCTTCTATTTGCCAGGAGGTGATGGGACCAGTGGCCATGATCTTGGTTTTTTTGATGTTGAGCTTCAGACCATATTTTGCGCTCTCCTCTTTCACCACAGAGAAGGCCCTATTTCCACTTACCACCTGTTTATCATTTGAATCCAAGGTTGGAAGAGTGTTACATTTCCAACCATTTGCTTCTTTTTAAATAATAAAGTTTTATTTCCTGATGTTAGCTACCTAGGTTGAGCTGCGGGATTGTGTGGCAGTATGGTCAGAAGACTTGAATGCCACAAAATGACAGGCTTGCTCCCTCCTACTTCTTCCCACTACCATTTTTCCACGGACCTTCACATTTCCACTTTTTCAGCTGAGTAGCTGAAGTGGTATGTGTGTAGCACATAAGTGCTGATGGACTGGCAGCCCGAAGTGCTGTGGTGATGGATAGAGACTGATGAGCCATAGAGTTCCTTACAGCTACAGGAGTATCAGAATCTGAAGTGGGCAAAGATCTGGTGCTCCTCAGGTAGCAGAGTCTGTGTAACAGGACTCCTTGAGCTAAAGTCAAAGATAATTACAGAGACCAGGTGAGGGTGCAAGTGGCCTGGTTTCCTCTGACATGTTAAAACACCGTCTGCCGTAGCAACCATCCTACACCCTGTGTGAGTGTTTTGGTCATTTCCCCCTCTAGTGGGTTTGCCCTGCTATGTACAAAAGAGAGCCTTCCTTGTTCTTGCCCCGTCAGCCCAATTGTGGAATTCCCTTCTTCATGAGACACAGGTAATAAAAATTCTAAGGGGTTTCCACTGCCGAGTGAAAACATTTTTATTCTCCTAGCCTTTCGGTGTAAATCAGTGATTTCCGCTTACTCGGTTTTATATTTTCATGCTATGTTTTAATGATTGGGTCTCAATAAACTGCTCTCAAGTAATGTGTACATCGTAGGTTTGTTTGTACGTTTTGTAACACGTTGGAAACAACCCTGGGATCAGAATGATCCAAATTGGGAAAATAAAAGCGTGAACAGATTTGTTTTGGGAGCATCCTGCTTTCACCTAAGACACCAAGTTTTGCAATCCTACAAGATTGCTTACAACAACAATCTAAAGGTCTGCTTGTTCTCCAGTGATGGCCTGAGGATGTCTCTAGGTAAGATTATTTGTCAGCAGAATGACAGTATCCAAAGTAATAGTTTTCTTGCTGTAGTTGCCATCCCCTGCTTCTGACTACGGCCAAACTAAGGGCCGAACTAGATGTGGCATTTTACTTTGTAGCTTGCCCCAGAGTATAAGCTTTGGTTCCCCCCCCAAAAAAAGGGGGGAAGCCAAGCTGGTGCCCCTGGTCCAGATGAAGAAGATGAAGATTATAATAAGGGGGAGAGGTAGTGGCATAGCATGGGGCTGTTGCACCAGGGGCAACATTTTTAGGGATGCAAAATTTCAATCCCCAGTGCTGCTTCAGTACAGCTGCATGCTTCCATTGCTGGGCTCCATTGAAAGCAGCTTCTCCATGCAAACCAGGAAATGACCTCTCCAGACACTGAAATGACTCTTCTTATCTCTGAGGCTGTGATCTCCTGGGTGATGCTGGTGCCATCAGGCAGTTGAATGTGCATGCATACTCTGCCCGTTTCCCTCCCTCCCACCCCCTTGCGAGGCACCGGCAACCCATGCTATGCCACTGGGGAGAGGAAGACATTAATCCACTGTGGATCTGATTTACACAGAGAGAGAGAGATCAAGACCACAGTGGGTCTGCAATAAACTTTCATTTTACCATCATGTTTAGCTTGACCCTGCGGCAGCAATTGTTTGCTGCAGAGTGGTGCGTTGAGTGTGTTCTCATGCCCACTTCACAGAAGGAGCTTCATCCAGGCTTCCTCCTTTTTCTGCTCACTTTGCACATGGACAAATGTGCTGGGATCATCCCTATTCATAAGTCAGGCCCAGTGTAAGGTGTTGCCCTGATTTGTGTTGCGTGATGAGGATTGATTTTGCAGAGACTGGAAGGGGAACCCACCATGTTTCTTGGCATTATAAAAATGCACTTAATATGCTAATGGTAAGGTAGCTGGCAATGAATCTGCCACCATCAAGTTCTGGACACATTTAAACATCCCTCGTGTGCAAAACACAGTTAATGCATTTATTTAGTAATCAGCATATTATCTCATGTAGTCAGTAAACGTTGAGGCCCAAACTGCTGATAAGATCGTTTGCTTTCAGGTGTTTTTCAATATTGTGCTCAGCGTCAACTATAAATTGAGTTGAGTGACCTTTTGGTTCTGAATCAAATAAGACTGCATTTCTGTGGTTTCAATTACACACACATATATATAATAGGGACCACAACAATTGCACCAGTATCTTATCGTTCTGGTTCTGTTAGCGCAGTCAAGAGTCTGATAGCTCATTGTCCTTTTCATTCTCTGCATTCAAAATCAAAGCCTTGGTGCCAACGAGAGGGAAGATAGGCAGTTTACACAACTGAAATCTAATCATTTAGCAGCTTGCAACAACTGTGAATGATTTCTGGTCAAAGGATGTAAAATGTGTCGCTACAGGTTGCTAGCAAGGTAGTGTATTTGTGAGACAAGTCAATTAGTAGCTCCCCCATTTATTAGAAACTTAATTGTCAGCTCGGAATGGAAACTTCTGAACTGCAACAGCTCATTAGAAGCAAGAAAACATGCAAGAGTATTCCCCCTCAGCTTTTAGTAGAGTTTTGGAAATGTGTTAATGCCAGAAAAGCTTAAATTTATACCGAAACAATGCATCAGCTTGAGGAGGGTGGAGGGTATTTTGTGAAAATTTACTTACGGTAGTTGTTGGCGTTTATACTACATTTTTTTAGATTTGCCTTGAGACAGTCTTTAAACCTCTTTTGCTGACCCCCAGCATTACGCTTTCCATTTTTAAGTTCGGAATAGAGTAGTTGCTTTGGAAGACGATCATCAGGCATCCGCACAACGTGACCAGTCCAACGAAGTTGATGTTGAAAAATCATTGCTTCAACACTGGAGATCTTTGCTTCTTCCAGTACACTGGTATTAGTTTGCCTGATCCAGCGAGTAGGATAAATTTGGCACTGAATGTAGGAGTTACAGCTGAAAGGAGTTACTGGTTTGTCTGAAGGAGGCTAAACTTCAGTTTGGATGAAAACACTAAGTGGAACTTACAGCTTCTCAGGTAAAGGTAAAGGGACCCCTGACCATTAGGTCCAGTCGTGACCTACTCTGGGGTTGTGCGCTCATCTCGCATTATTGGCCAAGGGAGCTGGCGTATAGCTTCCAGGTCATGTGGCCAGCATGACAAAGCCGCTTCTGGCAAACCAGAGCAGCACATGGAAATGCCATTTACCTTCCCACTGTAGCGGTTCCTATTTATCTACTTGCATTTTTGATGTGCTTTCGAACTGCTAGGTTGGCAGGAGCTGGGACCAAGCAACGGGAGCTTACCCCGTCACAGGGATTCGAACCGCCGACCTTCTGATCAGCAAGCCCTAGGCTCAGTGGTTTAACCACAGCGCCACCTGGGTCCCTTCTCAGAGCAGCAGCTTCTCAGAGCAGCAGCAAAATGATGGGGAAGGAACAAAGTGACTGTGATCTCTGCTCCACGAGCCCAAGCATTTGCTTGTTCACAAAAAAGCCATGGTTTGTCTTGCAGAAGGTGATTCCAGCAGGGAGCCTTTTGTATCTGTGGCGGTTTCCATGCTTATGCAGCGTTCTAAAATGGGAAAGGAATCTCCATGGAAGCATGTCTGCCTGCTGCAGACCGTCACTTCCTGTAAGCTGGACTGCAGTGGAATGGGCAGAGTGCTTGTTCCTGCCGCCGCCTCCTCACATGCTAATTAACCCTTCAGAAGTAATATCTGACTAAGGTTATTGATGCAATGAATTTAGAGAGGCACCTTTGTACTTAACTGACCAAGAATGCAGCCATAAGCACCATCTGTAGCTTATGCTTCCAAAAGTGATTCCCATATCCATAACGTATTGTCAGTATTTTGTGATCGTGTCCGAGGAAGATAATTGGGTGATACTGTTCCTTTCTAGCCTATTTCCTACATAAACCATAGCTGCCAAGTTTTCCCTTTTCTCGCGAGGAAGCCCATTCAGCATAAGAGAATTTCCCTTTTAAAAAGGGAGAACTTGGCAGCTATGCATAAACACCCTTTCTCGCTGAAATGCTACCTTCGGTTTGAGTTCTGCATAGATCTTGTCACAAAATACTCAGTTTATTTTAATATTTTGGGGTCAAATGTTCTGACAGTGCCAAAGAACAGTACTGGGATTTCTAATTGAGTGGGCTTCATTGAAAGAATTAAAGCATAGTGTGGTTGTATAGTATTTCAAAACAATTTTGTTTGGGGGTTTCTTCCGTTACATAGAAAACGGGAAAGGCAGGTCGCGTTGAAAAATGACCATGAAAACAGAAGGGGAAGTAAACTTTGAGCTGACACTGGATAGAGAAAAAACTGAACAAAAAATGCTCAGGGAACTTGACAAACAAGGAGAGTCCTCTTCATGAACAGGAGCTGTATGTTCTTTTTCAAAAAGAGTCTAGGTTCTAAAAAATAAAATAAAAAATTCATCTGGTGCCAGTTTGAGGTTCTTTTTGGTTAATTATTATCCATGATGATAACTATTAGCTGTAATAATAAGTTTTACATCAATGAATAATGTGCCTCCTCTGTTTTTCATACTAGACAACACTAGGTGTGAGACTGCCGCACGACTTGTGTTGTGAATCAATGTAGGGGGAAACTTGAGATTTTTAATACTAATTAATGTAATTTTTTTACTGTTGAAAATATGGACAAATTCATTTTGGCAAAAAAAACACCACTGCTTGGAAAGTTGTTGTTGTTTTCTGCTCAAGTATTTAGGAAATCTCTATATGGCACACATTCACAGTGCCATCCAGACTATTTATGGGATCGTTTCAGCAGGGTGCTGAGTGCGGCGCTCTCGCTCATTGATCCTCCTGCTCAGCACCTGTCTGGAACTGCTCAGCCCTCTTCAGGATGAGGCCACCTCATATAATTGCTGGAATGTCCCATGTGGAAGATGAGCTTCATAAGTAGCAATGCTGGAATAGTGAAATTTACAGCTTTTGGCTGCAGCAAAGCTTTCTCCCTGCGCTGTCAACACCAGCGCTCACACCACAAGCACAAAGCAGGGAGCCGACACTTTAATGAACGTTACTCGGAGACGGATCTGTTACGATAATAATTGCAATCACACTTTTTGGTTATGCAAAATGACCTTCTCTGAGTTTCTTTTGCTAGCTGAAATTATCGTCTTTGATGTGCTGTGGGTACTAGCTACTGGATTTTGGTGACATATTTTGGGATAGTAGCTGGGGAAAAACTGATTTGCTGTTGGATTGGGTTGAGCAAAAGTGATGATGCGGGACAAGAACTGATATGGTTTTAAAGACAACTCCTTTTAGTCAGTTGAGCAAGTCTCACATTCCACCTGTGCAGTCCCTTAAACCTGGGGTAGGCCAGCCCACCTGATGCAGCAGATCCAGCTTCAAATCCACTTCCCCACAAATTCCTTAGCACAATCCCTTAGTTTCCAAGCTCCATATGCTACTGTAACCAAGCAACAAATGCATTTTCTCTCCCCGCCTCCCTTCCCTTCCTCTGTTGTCTCCCCGTGCCTAATAATAGATTGTAAGTTCCTCAAGGCAGAGACTTCTACACACAGCAAGAAATGCTTCCACTGGCTAGAATGGGGAATCTCTCTCTCTCCATTTTACTTGCATGAGTGAGGACACTACAGAATAGATAATAATAATGATGATGATAATTTATTACTTATACCGGGTCTCCCCAACCACCTTGGCCGGCTCCCAACAGAATATTAAAAACACAATAAAACTTCAGACATTAAAAAACTTATCTAAACAGGGCTGCCTTCAGATGGCTTCTAAAAGTCAGATAGTTGTTTATTTCCTTGACATCTGATGGGAGGCGAGGAGGCATGAGCCTGAGGAGGCATCAGCGTAATGGCTATGGCTATTTAACGCCCCTTCCCGCTCTTATTTCTATACTTGTAAATACACCCATTTCACAGACCATCAATACACTCATTTCTCAAGAGAATGAATGGACCCTGTAAAAGGCTGGCCCTGCAACTTCCTATTGCTCTGGGAGAAGGAGAGCAAAACAAGACCCTTTCCTTCTTACTACCTTTTCTCAGCGCTGCTTTGGCTACTAATAAAAATGTTTCCGTATAAAACAGTGTTTTCGGCGCCAGCAACATGGCGAAGCTTCGCAAAGGTTATCTCCCGACGTCATTTGTGAACAGACATGTGTTGGCTGGGTAGCGTACCACCGTCTGTGGTGACTTTGATTTATTTGCTCTGTAAATTGGGACTGGAGCAATAATGGAAAGTGACATTAATTGTTCTAACAGAGTCCTCTTTGTCACATCATTTGCTTTCCTCTGAGGGGTGTTTGATTGTTTGAAACTTGTACAAAAAACTAATGGAAATTGCTATGATGAGGGCCAGTGTCCACTCCACACTCCGACTTTGAATGTCGGGGCGCTTCAGTGTCTGTTTGAAAGCGCAGATGCCAAGCGCTGGGACAGCAAATGCTGGAGTTTCTGCGAGGGTCCGTATTATCAAAGAAAGAATGCTGACCTGGAAAGGATTTTTTTTAAAAGACAAAGTTCTGCTGTGGGGGCTGGAAAGCAGCTGGCTGAGGGGAGGACACAGCAGAAGTGGATCCACTCCAGTCATACATGCCCAAGATATTCTGCTTGTAGAACGAGTGGCATGAAGGACTCCCATAGTTCTTTAAGTTGTAGTTCTTGGTTATGGTTCTCTCCTTTAGTGGAGTTGGACCACCCAGGGCCAGCCCACTCATGAGGTAAACTGGGGCGACTGCCTCTGGCAGCGGGATCCACAGGGGCAGCAGATTCCGATGTAGAACTTCCCATCCGCCTTGTTCCTGATGTCGATCTTTCCCCATCCCTTCTTCCCTGGTGGCGGTGGGTGCCATTTTGTGGTTTGCCTTAGGGGCCAAAATGTCTTGGGCTGGTCCTGTGATCACTATCCCAGATAGAATTAGGCATACAAATCATTCATAAAGGCTTCTTCCTATTTAGTTCTTCTAATTCCTTGTTTATGTGCAGAGTCTTCCAAGAGAGGTTTGCGCTTCCTTTTAAATTCCACAAATGTTTCTGGACGAGGCGGGACCGTTTCATCTGATGGCAACCTAATGATGTGTGGAAACTTCCCACTGGGTCATTTCATTAGGCTCTTAACAAAACTTGCCTCGAAATCCTCACAGCTTATTTTTACTTGAGGAGGAACCTCAACATTTGCTTCACATTTCATCTTTATGCTAAATTCTGGTGCCTACTTGAAACCCCCAAGGGGTTGAGAATCACTTGCCTTGCATATACAATACATTGCTAGAGTTTGGGGCCCTGGCAAAATCCCATAAATGGCCCCTGACCAGAGTGGATACAACTGTGAAGGCCGTGGCAACCATCCCAGTGAAGCCAGAGTGGGTCTTAGGGAAGGAATCTGTTTATAAGCCCCATTTAGACATCATGAAAAGTGTATAGTATAACTGTGGGCTGAATTAGCAGAGTCACACACCACTAGGCCCTCGCGTCACTGACTTCATGTGTGTGTGTGCTGTATGTGCATGTGCTGTAATTACATGCACAGTCCAGCAATGTGTGAATTGGGATGGGGGAGGGAAGTCTCTTACTCCTTGTTACTTATCAAACTGTCTTAACAATTTAGTCCTGGTTTTCTGATGTACCGGTAGTCCCCATTGCCTTAACAGCAAGGGAGACCATAGGATAAGAGAGGGGCAGAGAGAATGGGGAAAATTCAAGTTTATTGGGTATATTATTATTATTGCTATTATTGTTGTTGTTAAAATTAAGATTTGTATACCACTCTTCATCCATAGATCTTAGGGTGGTTTATTGAAAGAATGATATAACATCTTCAAAGAAGTATATGTTGTTTTATTTGTTGAAACTTTACTCATCCCCAATAAAGAGCAAAATGTCCAGGGCTGAAGTTTTTTTGTGATCAGACCCAACATGTGTTGGATTTTAGGTGCACTTAAACCGATTAAGTGTCGCGTCCAGCACGCGCCGGTGGGACACCCATTTATTCTGCACACTTGGGTGATGGAAATAGGGCTGTAAACTCTACTTTGTCTTGAAATAACAAAACGATCAAACGTTATAATTGTATGCATGTGTAATTGTTTCCTGTACTGCTCTGTTGCCAAAAGGAAGATTTAACTGAACAGGAGTTAATTCGGTTAAGATCAATCTAAGCTAATCTCTATGGAGAAAAACCTTTATTTTGAGGTTTGCCCTGTGATTCAGGTACTACGCCTTTGCCCGTTCCTGGGTGGTATTAAACTACTTAAGTGTGACATCTGTGGAGAATATCTAGCCTGCTTCCCTTTTCTATCTCGTACTGAGAATTGTATTTGGCTGCCAGCAAAGTCTTTGCATGGGCTCCACAGGGAGTTTTCCCAAGCCCTAAGTCATTAATAATTGCTGCGACAAATCTCTAAAATATAATAAGTGCTTTTATTTTTTTCCCCACCCTGCCTTCCAAATATATGGATGATAATTAGTACATGTTGCATTGAGAAATGCAAGGATATTAAATATATTTGATTTGACACAAACAAGTCGCTGGTACTGAAATAAGATATCTAGTACAAATTAACGTTGCAGCCACATCTGATTAGGAATTAATCTACTTTTTTATAATTGCAGCCTGAATTAGATAAATGCATACAGTAGTTGTATTGAGCACTCAAACTACATAACAGGAAAGGACAACTTCAAAGGCAACCTGCGGAATACATTTATTTTAAAAAGAAACCAGGAGTTTTCCATTAATAATAAGAGCATTGATTGCTTTTCTTCGAAAAGCATATAAATGAGAAGTTTCCCATTTCTGCTAGTGGGAGAAGGCATCTAGAGAACCATAATGCTGTTTGACTTTCCTCCTTGTACAGCTCTCCTCATTAGCTGTCTTGCTTCATCATCCTTGTAGTTTTGTTAGATCAGTTAGTTTCAGTGGTGGTGAGTTGTTGCAGCGACATCTTGGGTGTAGTTCATAGGAAACACAGGTATCGACTGAGCTAAATATATTCATGTTGGATTAAGAATAGGGAAAGGGATGAGGAAATGTTGCAAAGCATAATGTGGAGCACCGGTTGCAAAAAGTGCGTGCTACCCCGAAATTCAAACTGAGTTACCGTACTTTTCCGTGTTTAAGACGAGGATTTTTTAATTCAAAAATTATGTCTAAAATTGGGCATTGTCTTATACATGGATAGTGCATAGGGAGGACGTGGGGTTGGTTCTTGCTGCAAGCCGGAGATTGTCAGCGGTTATGCACCGTGTTATTGGTGGCTGCGGCACGGGCTGTTGTTGATTGGCTGCCGCTGCTGCAAATGGGCGGGTGATTGGCTGCTTCTGCTGGCAGACAATAGGTGGTTTTTGTGACGCGTGTGAGAGGCAGTGGGGGATTTTCGGCAGTTCCCCCCCCAAAATAGCTCAACAACCTCCCCCACAAAAGCTCAACAACTCTGGGCAATCTCCCTCCATTTTCTAAATGCGGAGTCCCCCAAAATAGGGGGCATTTTATACACGGGGGCGTGTTACACACAGAAAAGTACGGTAGTTAGTTAGCACTCTGCGCCCTCAAAAATCAATTGGGCTGAAACATGTGTTATAATAAGGCTATGTAAGTCCTACAACCCCTTTCCCGACTCACCTTTTTTCCTCCCCTGTTTTCCTGCTTCCGCAGAAGATAGACGAAGAGAATGAGGCAAATTTGCTAGCCGTTCTCACGGAGACATTGGACAGTATTCCTGTGGATGAGGATGGACTGCCTTCATTTGATGCACTGACGGATGCAGATGTGACCAACGAAAATGAGGCCAGCCCTTCACCGATGCCCGACGGCACCCCTCCACCTCTGGAGGCAGAAGAGCCGTCTCTAGTAAGAATCTACCTTCCTAGTCTTTAACGGGAAATGGAGGTGCCCTCTCACTTTCCACTGCATGGGTGTGATGTAGTCACAGTAAGGTTTGGTCTTTTCGTTTTTAGACTGGAAACCCAAAGAAAGCTTAATCGCACCTGGGCGTTTCAGACAGAAAGCCCAGGATAAACATGTTTGTTGGAGAAACTAGGGTATTGCCTGAATGTTTTTCTTCCAATAATGCACAAACTTGCTAATTCAGAAAGGGAATATTTTGAATATGTGTTTTCTCATTAGGAGATCTCTGGTATGTGTGTACAAGTTTCACTTTTAATAATGTGTTACCAAGGTAGCTCATTGATAATGGCTGGATCAGGCATCCCCATAACTGCGGCCCTCCAGACGTTTTGGCCTACAATTCCCATGATCCCTAGCTAACAGGACCAGTGGTCAGCGATTATGGGATTTGTAGTCCAAAACATCTGGAGGGCCAAAGTTTGGGGATGCCTGGGCTGGATTCACGTTTGGCTCACATCAGTTAACAACTCTTTGGATTGTGTTAGTAAGCAGATGAAAGGAAGAGAATTCTTTTCATATGGGAATCGGCAACTGAAAACGCCTGTGCCAAATCTGGGGGATAAGAGTTGGCTCTCCATTTGCCAAGCTGGCAAGAAGATGAAGTGGTGGCTCCTCAGAATGGGCCTCCTATAAAACTAGCCACAGACTAGGACCCTATCAAATGGCCAGCCTCTTGCTCAATGAACTGAAAAGATTTACTGATACTCAGTAAAACGCCTCCAAATTTCTAAGGCCACAGCTACGCTACCAACTTTAAACAGGTTTAGTTTTTGTTCCCTCTTTCCCCTCTCTCTATGTGAAATATTTGTAATAAATAAGCTACGTCTCTGTTAGGGTGCCCAGAGTTTATAGTGTTTAACACTGCTGTCAAACTACAGATCTCTAAAGTCTTTGAGGGAAACCACGACAGTGTTTATGCTTTGCATTTTTAGACAGAAGTTAGATGTGCAGCTAAAAAATGTAATGTGTGAAGGAGCTCATGGCAGCAATATCATAGTTCCAGATCAGTATTCTGCAGCAGAAGCAAGGGTTAGAAGGAGAAGGGAGAGGAGAAAAAATGAAGTCCTAGAATCTTTCTTTCTTTTTTTTTAGCATGCACAGGGCCCAGTGTGATGCCTCCTCATGCTCCTTTTCAGATGTGCTTTGTTGTTGTTTAGTCGTTTAGTCGTGTCCAACTCTTCGTGACCCCATGGACCATAGCACGCCAGGCACTCCTGTCTTCCACTGCCTCCCGCAGTTTGGTCAAACTCATGTTCGTAGCTTCGAGAACACTGTCCAACCATCTTGTCCTCTGTCGTCCCCTTCTCCTAGTGCCCTCAATCTTTCCCAACATCAGGGTCTTTTCCAAGGATTCTTCTCTTCTCATGAGGTGGCCAAAGTATTGGAGCCTCAGCTTCAGGATCTGTCCTTCCAGGGAGCACTCAGGGCTGATTTCCTTAAGAATGGATAGGTTTGATCTTCTTGCAGTCCATGGGACTCTCAAGAGTCTCCTCCAGCACCATAATTCAAAAGCATCAATTCTTTGGCGATCAGCCTTCTTCATGGTCCAGCTCTCACTTCCATACATCACTACTGGGAAAACCATAGCTTTAACTATACAGACCTTTGTCGGCAAGGTGATTGTCTTTGTCCAATCAGATGTGCTAAGGGCCCCTCAAGAAATGTGTTAGGACAAACCCTACAGTTTGCTTTGTATAGGCGGAGACCTCCAGGTATCCAGCCTAGGGAGGATGAGGCCAGCCCGAACTACCAGGAGTCGCATTGGGATCTGGGGGGCTGCGCACGACCATGCAAAAGGCGCCCCCCATTTGATGTGGGGAGTGGCCATTGTCTTGAGAGAATAGTACCCTCATTAATAGCAAATACCCAAATACCCATTGCTGTCAGAACTGTCACTTCAAAAGTGACTGCTAAGATTTTCAAAAAAAACACCAACACCTAACTTTACAAAAACCAATTCTGCTGCCAGAGGACTCTTTTATCTTTTGGTCATAATGGAATCGAGAAGTTCAGCATCTTATAGTATTGACTATCAAGATGACTTGCAATGTACATTTCCTGAATGATTTTATCAGCTACCAAGAAGATTCACTCTGCCTGGCAGAAAAACTAGCTAGTGGTCAGGCATTGTTTACTTTGAGATGTAGTACTGTCCTTCATATTGTGCATTTGTATCCCTATGATAGAGTTTCCTCTGCTGTAGGCAAAAGTTGTCTTTTGACAAGTGAATTCCACTTTGTCAGAATAGAAGATGTCAGAACCATGCAAAAAACAATCACTTCAGTCAAATCACTTTACATTTTACTTCTCTTTGTTCATCTGTGGTCCATGTTAATGTGCACCACCTTTGCAAGGTGTGTTGCAAAGAAGGCTTGGCTCCAGGGATGGCTAGATTTTGTTGGCGCCTGAGCACCATTCTGTACATGGGTCCTTGAGCTTGCCATCCCTGCTCAGGTAAAAGCAAGTGGCTGGCAGTCATGCTTATGACTGATGTTCTGCAGCCTTGTTCATGTGTCAGAGCATTCATATAAAGCTTTTTTTTATTAAAAAATGGTTGAGTTTGACTTGAATTTCAAGGACTCGGGTTGGCTGTGGATGCTGATAGGTGTCTACTGCTGACTCTTGGTATGCTTGGCTCAAGTGAATTTCTCACACAGAAGGAAGACATTGTGGAGAACTGGAATCTCCTTTCCCCTCTCTGCTTCCTATATTTTCCTTCCGCTTCATACTTCTCTCCATTCCCTGGTTCCAGCCAAACAGGTTGTGATGAAGGGGAGAACGTGCATCCCTGTCCAGATGCATATAAAATAAAGTGCGTAGTTATGTCCCTGTGTGATATGGCAACATACGGTCATGACTCTTATGAATCTGAAAGTCTTTGCCTATGTCCTTGGGCACAATCTGCATTGGAAATTGGTTGTGTGGTTCCCCAGGCAAAACAGTGCCCACCACCCAGGCTGTTGTTTGTAAAATCATGAATGTAATGCAGCATACCTTTTTGAAGAAGAAAAAAAAACAACCATCATTTTTGGCCTAGGGATAAGTACTAATAAATCTAAAGTACTAATAAGTGTGTAAAATGGTTTTGTAAATCTTACGTTGCTCGTCTTTTTGACAACTCTGTGAAGCAGGCTTTTTATATTTTCCATTCCGTGGTATCTAAGGCTAGAAGCACAGAAGCCAGACTCCTTCCATTTACTGTAGGAACTAATGCAGAACTCTTGTGTCGCTCATTATGCTTGACAATCCTGGTAAAGGTTCAGGGTGAGAGTAGAAGTGCCCTTCCCCTTAAAAAGCTCATGAAACAACTGGTGACTCAACTCCAGTTTTGAGGAGCCAGGTGGGTAATTTTGAATCATAGAATCAAAGAATTGTAGAGTTGGAAGGGACCTTGAGGATCATCTTGTCCAATGCCCTGCAATGCAGAACTCACCTGGAGTACTGTGTCCAGTTCTGGGCACCACAGTTCAAGAAGGAAGTATCAAGACAAGCTGGAACATGTCCAGAAGAGGGCAATGGCTTAGGGAGGTGGGTATGTTTAGCCTGGAGAAGAGAAGGTTAAGGGGTGATATGATAGCCATGTTCAAATATATAAAAGGATGTCATATAGAGGAGGGTGAAAGGTTGTTTTCTGCTGCTCCAGAGAAGCGGACATGGAGCAATGGATTCAAACTACAAGAAAGAAGCTTCCACCTAAACATTAGGAAGAGCTTCCTGACAGTAAGATCTGTTCGACAGTGGAATTTGCTGCCAAGGAGTGTAGTGGAGTCTCCTTCTTTGGAGGTCTTTAAGCGGAGGCTTGACAGCCATATGTCAAGAATGCTTTGATGGGCGTTTCCTGCTTGGCAGGGGGTTGGACTGGATGGCCCTTGTGGTCTCCTCCAACTCTATTATTCTATGAATGCAGGAATATGTGTTCTGTCCCACAAGGGGGTCAAACCTGTAACCTTGGTGTTACCAGCACCACGCTCTAACCAACTGAGCTATGCAACTTCTCATATGATCCTCACAATATATATAGTCAGGGTACTTCTGCCTGTGCTTTGGACCCCGTCAGTCCACTTAGCCAACTACATCCAGTGTGTACTGTGCAGTTTGCATGACTGACTTCTGCCTTGATTGCAGGGGATGGCCTGGGACATGGGCCATGCCCAGCGATGCTTTCTGCACTTCTGGTTGCACTACAGTGCACAAGTGGGAGCACGCAGGAGCAACTATTTTTTAGCACCGTAATGCCTCCAGAACCACCTCTCCCCAAGAATAGGCCTTTCCTGGAATGCTTTCCCCAGGGAGGGTTTCCTGGTGCCTTCAGTACACATCTTTAGGCACCAGGTGAAAGCATTTCTCTCCAACCAGGCCCTTGGCTGATTAGGGGGGGGGGGTTATTGGTGGAGTTTTTTTAATTTGTTTATTAAATATTTTGTGTTCTCAGTGTGCATTTCTAGACTCTAGGCCTGCAGGACATTTATGTATGAAGCAGAATGTGTTAGGCATAGACAGGAATAGTCCGGCGTTTATAGGCTTAAACCAGGGGTTCCCAAACTAAGGCCCGGGGGCCAGATGCGGCCCAATCGTCTTCTCAATCCGGCCCGTGGACGGTCCGGGAATCAGCATGTTTTTACATGAGTAGAATGTGTCCTTTTATTTAAAATGCATCTCTGGGTTATTTGTAGGGCCTGCCTGGTGTTTTTACATGAGTAGAATGTGTCCTTATATTTAAAATGCATCTCTGGGTTATTTGTGGGGCATAGGAATTCATTCGTATTTTTTTTTTTTTTCAAAATATAGTCCAGCCCACCACAAGGTCTGAGGGACAGTGGACCGGCCCCCTGCTGAAAAAGTTTAATGCATCTCTGGGTTATTTGTGGGGCATAGGAATTCATTCGTATTTTTTGTTCAAAATATAGTCCGGCCCCCCACAAGGTCTGAGGGACAGTGGACCGGCCCCCTGCTGAAAAAGTTTGCCGACCCCTGGCTTAAACCATATGAGCATTTCCCAGATTTTACTGGCTTGAATGACTTTATGGTTTTGCCACCCATGGAGGCCCTGTACAAATGTTGCTTCCACGTGTGGACTTACAGCAGCCATAGGGCAAGGCAGGCAAACTTATTGTTCAAAGTCCTACTTTTCCGTCTTGCATAGCCTCTATATATGTTGATATTTGTCTGAACTGGACCTGAGACTCATCAATTCAGATGAAACCTGAGGGATGGAGATGCATAACCTTCTTTCTTTTTCTTTCCAACCTTTCCCCTTGTTATCCTTGCAGCTTAAGAAACTCCTGCTGGCTCCAGCTAACACCCAGCTAAATTACAATGAATGCAGTGGCCTCAGCACACACAACCACGCAAACCATGCCAATCACAGGATCAGAACAAGCCCTGTGGTGGTTAAGGTACAGTGCAATGCATATAAAGATGGTTTTAAATAGTTTCCTTTCCCCCCACTACTGCTCAGACACTTACCCACTCAGTGCACAAGGAGTGGGATATGTCTCAAAGTTTCGCCTGACTCCGCAAGCAGTGGTGGATGAGGGCACTCTCTGCAGAGGTCCATATACACAATGGCCCAGTTTCCATGATCACTCGCACCCTTTTGTGAGAAAGCAAAGAATCTTAAAACTGGGCCATTGCACATAAGACTTGCGGAGAGAGAAAAGGAGAGATGTGCACCTACTCCTTCTGAATGGTCAACTCAATAACTGCACCCAGGGCCGGTGCGTCCATTAAGTCGGACTAGGCAGTCGCCTAGGGCGCGTAAATGGAGGGGGCGCTGGCCAGCCTGCCCCACAAAACCCCCGCGCCACCGCCGCCCTCCCACGGTGCGCGCTCGCGCTCCTACTGCCTATGGAGGGGGCGCTGTGAACTCCTCAGCGGCTGCAGCAAGTGAGCGGCGTCAGCGCCCGTAGCTGAAGACTTCAGCTATGGGTGCTGCTGTTGCCGCCGCTGCTCGCTCGCTGCAGCCGCTGAGGAGCTCACAGTGTCCCCTCCATAGGCGGGAGGGCGCTGAGCTCTCCTTTTGGCCTGCGCTCCTCCCGCCTATGGAGGGGACGCAGGGGCATCAGCGGTGTTGTGCGTGGGGCATGATGCATGCGTCATGCCGCATGTGCCGGGGGGGGGCGCCAGAAGGTGATTTTGCCTAGGGCGCAAAAAGCCCTAGCACCGGCCCTGACTGCACCAACATCCCCACAACATCTCAAATTGTGGGGCTGGGGTGGAAGCGGTGGGGTTTTGTTCATATGTGGGGGTGAGGGGGGATATCCTTAACATAAAGAGAAGCTGCTTCTGTTCATTTTTTCATTCTGAATAATTCATGTTATGCCTCCCCCCCCCCCATTCTTGGCAGCATTAACACATTTTCACAGTCTGCTCTTCTTTCCCCATCCGCAGAATTGTAGGCAGTGCCATTAAAATATTACTGATGGGCTGATGTGTTGACGTGCGACTCCAGGCCACCACTTCACTTGCAGCCCAACTTAGAAAAAGATTATGCTGGAACCTCAGTAGAAAGGTCTATGTCAGCCATTAATTGGCTCCGATGCTGGCAGTGGTGTAATTCTGTTAGCAGGCTGTATTAAACAATGTTTGTCTTGCCATTGACTGTAACCGAAAACAGAGCGTTTAGGGGTACTTAAGAGAGTTGTGAGCGCTGGGCTTGAGCAATCAGCAGCAAATTAAGGTTTAAGCCAGCTTATTCCCCCCCCCCCCCGGTTCATAGTAAAGGCGCTGTTGGGTCTTGTTAGTTATATGTTGCTGAGTAGGAACATTGAAACATAAGAGAAATGAAATAAAAGAGCCGCATAAATGTCATTTAGGAATTTTAAATGTAATTTTCTTTCCTTGTTCTGCAAACAATTATTCACAGCTCATAGATCTAGTGCTCTTATAAGGAACACTTCACTGAAAATATCATCTCTTCAGAAATCCTATATCCATTCTGATAAGGTTCGCTTCACTAATTTCAGCTTTCTTTTTCTTCCTTCCTTCCTTTTATTACTTTTCCTTTTATTGTGACTTGTTTCTTAAGACTGAAAATTCATGGAGCAATAAAGCGAAGAGCATTTGTCAACCACAAAAGCCACAAAGACGTCCCTGCTCAGAGCTTCTCAAGTATCTGACAACAAACGATGACCCTCCTCAGACCAAACCAACAGAGAACAGGAGCAGCAACAGAGACAAATTCACCTCTAAAAAGAAGGCGCTTTTGCACTCTCAGGCGCATCATTTGCAAGGTAGGCTTGGGATCAAAGAATAGGTTTTGGCCAATGATTGTCATTGTTGGAAGTGATCAGACCCTGGTTGGGGTGTGTGTGTGTGTGAAGGGAACCTGTAGCTTCCTGGAGAACATTTCCTAGCAGCTCAGACCATCTCTAAAAGTTTCCAGGAGCCAGGAAGCATTGACTGACCCTCTCTGGGTCAGCCAAAATCCTCCACAGCAGCTTCTCTTCTTTTGTGGGCAACTTGCCTGAACATGACGTACAGTGCAGAGGGGTCCCTATGGAAGTTACCTGCAAAATTTTGGAAGGATAGGTGCAGAAGATACAATGAATGAAACATTGTTTGAGTAGGGCGTATTGAATTTTTCAACTTTCCAATTGTGTAGGAATTATTTAAAATGATTGCCAAGCACTTGCAGTTCAGTAATAATAATAATAATAATAATAATAATAATAATAATAATAATAATAATCTGACATTTTCAGAAAGTTGAATTCGAAATCCTTTGGTTTTCTGGAGCAGTTTATTTCCTTCTTAATCAAATGTAGACTTAGCAAGCTAAAAGTTGACCAATCACAAAAATAAAAAACCAGATTTGAACTCCTCACACCCCCAAACCCATATTTTTAATGCCCCCTCACTGAAGAAATTTGCAAAAAAAATTAAATTTCACCTCCTAAAACAACATGCTCTACTGTTTGAGACTTTTTGGTCCCTGCTCAGCACACTTCTGTACCCTTGGCAAAGTGGATGGGTGGCACTTAATTGAGAAGGATGCTTCATTGACAAAATATGTGACAGTACCTTATGTAGTCGTGTGTGTGTGTGTGTGTGTGTGTGTGTGTGTGTGTGTCTGTCTGTCTGTCTGTGTCTGTGTATGACCACAAACACAGAGTCATATACTATATTCCGTATCCACATGTCAGTCAGTTGTACACGCGCCTTATGAATAACTGGGGCCCCAGCATCACTGCTGTTTACCAGGTGAGGTCAGGGTGGCTACCCCCCCCCCCCCAATATTGCCCCAGTATGCATCAGTTTAACAGTGGCCCTCCTCTCCACCGGCGACTCCTGATAACACTGAAACAAAATCAAATGCTACTGTGGCCACAATGGAGTGACATGCCTGGTAGTAACTGAAAACAGTCACAAGCAGAACAGCAAAACAGCAACCAGTGTAAGTTTTTATAGGAAGCATACAATAAATGGGATTTTAGGAAAGAATTAGCCTAGGTTGGAATAAGGGAAGACTTGGGTCACATAGTGAAAGCACAACTATCCACAATGCCATTCTTTCAGTGTTACTGCCCCTAAGAGAGTCGGTTTGCAAAAAAAACTTCTGATGTGCTTCTTCAGAGACCTTTTTGAAAGCACTGATTGGAGAGACCTGTTAAATCCATTCGCTGATTGGAACCTGGAGCTGCCAGTCACAAAACTACACTCTCTTCCTGTAACCCCCCCCCCCCTTGGTTATTTTCCTTTTATGGAGAACTTGCCTGAGGGAAGTCTGTAATGTTATTAATTTGGGGCTTACAAAGCTGAAACTAAAAGCCACTCTCTCAGGTAGAAGCTTCTGGGAGGACCCACCGCACTTCAGACAAGAGCTACTTTGCTTCAGAATGCCTTTAAAATTTGTAGCTTCCATTCGGCATTCTGACGATGTGTGAGCTATGCTCACATCAACAGCTCGGACATTTTCTCTTTGTGAGTGTGGCAAGGCAACCTTGTCATAATGTTCAAAGCCACACTTAATCATGTTGGAAACCTGATTTCCAACCAGAAGCTGGTGCATAAGAATGCATCCATTCTAGGCCAAGTCTCACAGTATCCCAGGAAGTGGAACACAGGTGAGAGCATAGCTGTGGGGGCATGTGTTTAACCCTGTCCTTCAGGGTTGTGTGGTTCCTTTGTGCCCCTTGTGTGATTATAGTGAACTTCTATAGAGGGGATTCTTAATTTTATTTGTTGCATTCTTATCCAACTTTTTTCCACAATGCTCAAGGTGGCTTCCACAGCTCTCCCACTCCTCATTTAATCCCAGCAACAACCCTGTGAGGTAGATTAGGCTGAGAGGTAGTGACTGGCCCAGGGTCACCCAGTGAGCTTCATGGGGAATGAAACCCTAGTTTCCCAGGTCCTAGTACAAAACTCTAACCACTGCACCACTGCTGGCTGTATGGCACAACTGTGTTTCCTTGGAGGCTCACCAGCCTAGAGGAGTTGTGCTTCTTGAGGCTAAACCCATGTAGCTCTCAGCCCAGCTCTGCCTGGGCTCCCTGTTAATTGCTTAGCATAAATTGGAACATGAGCTGTGCACGTTTGTGCATGCACACAGATGCAAAGATGCATTTTTAACTAGCATAGCTCCTCTTCCTCTTGTTGTTGTTAATAACAACATGCATTTAGAACACATTCTGTGTGCAAAGAGCTTAGGGGCAAAGGGTTTAAGATTTCTCAAGTAAAGAGTCTCTTCACACACAATGGTTTTTAAGCGAGCACCTAAGGGCTGTTAAGAATATGTGAGAATACACTCAGCCTCTTGGGCTCGCCGATCAGAAGGTCGGCGGTTCGAATCCCCACAACGGAGTGAGCTCCCATTGCTCTGTTCCAGCTCCTGCCAACCTAGCATTTCTAAAGCATACCAGTGCAAGTAGATAAATAGGTACTGCTGCGGTGGGAAGGTAAATGGTGTTTCTGTGCGCTCTGGCACTCGTCACAGTGTTCCGTTGTGCCTGAAGCGGTCTAGTCCTGCTGGCCACATGCCCCGGAAAGCTGTCTGTGGACAAACACCGGCTCCCTTGGCTTGAAAAGTGAGATGAGCGGCGTAACCCCATAGTCACCTTTGAGTGGACTTAACCATCCATGGGTCCTTTACCTTAACCTTTTCCTTCCAAGGCCTAATGTGAATGTGGTATGTGTGTGCTTGCAAATGTAGGCCCTTGAAAGAGGAGTCGTAAGGGAGCCAGGACTGGCTGTGTTTCTGACATACATTGGGGAATGCCACCCATGGCCCATATGTAATACAGTGGTACCTCGGTTTATGAACACAATTTGTTCTGGAAGTCTGTTCATAAACTGAAGCGAACTTTCCCATTGAAAGTAATGGAAAGTGGATTAATCCATTCCAGACGGGTCCGCAGAGTACTCAACGTGAAGCGTACTTAACCCAAAGCATGGGTGTAATTGGTTCCGGAAGTCTGTTCATAAACTGAAGTGTTCATAAACTGAAGCGAACTTTCCCATTGAAAGAAATGGAAAGTGAATTAATCCGTTCCAGATGGGTCCGCAGCGTTCATAAACCGAAAATTCGTAAACTGAGGTGTTCATAAACCGAGATTCCACTGTAGTCCTAAGGTGAAGATAAAGACAATTGGGAAGAAGGAACCTCAGTATGGATTTGTAGCCATGGGCGAGTTGAGGGTTAACTGGATTCCAACAGCACAAAAGTAGTGATGCGTTCCTGGGAAATAATTACTGTCTGGACAAGCTGGGCTAGCCAGTTCATTAGGGAGCCTCTTTTATTTTCACCCGACTAAAATGAAGACATTGTTAACTTGCAATATATTCCTTAAGAGACAATAAAAACAGCTTTCTTGCAGCTTCTGAATAGGCAATAAATGTGTCAGCCCTATTATATCTTTAAAAAAAAACACCCCACCATTTTATTGTTTTATTCTCTAAACAGTGTCAAGTGTAGGAACCATCCTGACCCCTCTTGCTCACTTACCAAACAAGAAACTTTATGGCCAACTAAGCATCCGTAATGACGTTTAGCATCCTCCAGTGTATTAAGAGAGGATTTTGGTCCTATACTAACTGCTACAGCTGGGTTGGAAAAATGCAAATGCCCTTCTCTTTCTCAGCTGAGTTGTTCCTTTTCTTGCTTTCTCCTGGTGCCACTTTTGAAAGGCTTATAGGCCCAAGTCGGCTTTATTTAAAGATCCTGCTATTTTTTTTAAAAAAAAGTCATCTACTGCCTTTGTCTCCAAAGGTAAGAAACCAAGACTCGGTTACATCAGCAAGCATCTGTAGCTGCAATGTCAATGAGCGAGAGAATTCGGTTGTAGAACTTGGTTATAAGCAGAGTTGGAAACAAGCATTAATTTCTCCCCCCTACCCCAAGTTTTTTTGTTCCCAAATGGTAATGCCAGTTGAGCAGCCCAGGAAAGAGGGCTGCCTTCTCTTATCTGCAGTGCAAGAAGCAATTAAATGTTGTGAATTGTACGTTTCCGAGCACAATTCAAAGTGTTGGTGCTGACCGTTAAAGCCCTAAATGGCCTCGGCCCAGTATGCCTGCATCTCCACCCCCATCGTTCTGCCCGGACACTGAGGTCCAGTACCGAGGGCCTTCTGGCGGTTCCCTCGTTGCGAGAAGCCAAGTTGCAGGGAACCAGGCAGAGGGCCTTCTCGGTAGTGGCGCCCTCCCTGTGGAACGCCCTCCCATCAGATGTCAAAGAGAAAAACAGCTACCAGATTTTTAGAAGACATCTGAAGGCAGCCCTGTTTAGGGAGGCTTTTAATCTTTAATCGATTAAGTTATTCTTCTGTTGGAAGCCGCCCAGAGTGGCTGGGGAAACCCAGACGGATGGGCGGAGTATAAATAATAAATTTTGTTGTTGTTGTTGTTGTTGTTGTTGTTCTGCCATGCTAAGGCTCAGTTAAGCCACTGCCACCTTTGTCCCTGCCTCCTGCAGTGAGCACTTGTATCTACTTGTGGTCTGGCCAAGTGGCACTCCTTGTTTTATCTACTTGAAGGCAATTTTTGAGCACAGAAGCAGGGCTTGAATTTTTAGGGAGCTGCTGTAAGCAGAGTCCCAGGCCCCTTTAACTGGTTATTGTCTATAGCAGGCACCTTTGGCCCTCCAGAAAGGACTATAACGCCCATCACTCCTGACTATCGGCCATGCTGGCTGGGGTTGATGGGAGATGTAGTTCAGCAACATCTGGAAGGCCAAAGGTTCCCCACCCCGATCCACAATGTAGACTCTACACTACTGGAAGCAACTCTTCCAAGGTTTCCGGCAGTGGCTTTTCCCAGCCCAGCCTGGAGATGTTGTGGATGGAAGTAAAGACCTTCTGCATGCAAAGCAGGGGTGAAGGGTGAAATCTGCAATCCCTACTCCCCGATCCCCTCCAAACGCAGCCAAATCTTGTAGATATTCTTGCATCATGCAGCTCCTTTCTGTTGCTGAAAATGCAGATAGGATGCACCTGGGGAAAACCGAAAGATGCTTCATGCAGGCAGTGTTTTTACTATTGCCTCTATTGTAGAAAATGCTGCAGCATTTCACACATCCCAAAGCCAGTGATTGAGAAAAAGCCAAGCTAGGTGAGATGATCTCCCATCTGTGATCAGATATCCTGGCCCTTTGAATGTTGGCCAGTCAGAGGTGTGTTTGTGGATCTAGATTGGGACCATGTTGTCGGGGGAAAGGCCATTAACGCTTTCCCACCGCACTATTTCCCCCTGTGAATTCAGCTGCTGTTTGCCCTGCTAGAGGCAATTAAACAGCACGCAAATAGCAAGGAAACAGTCCCAGGTCCCAATCCAGATCCACACCAGCTCACCTGAGGGAGATGTGGGAGGGGAAGGGTTTAAAGGCAACGGTGGTGGATCAGGGGCCGAGTGCTGGTAGGATAAAGCTTGGGTCTGGTGATGGCAAAGAGTGGCACCTGGCAGGTCAGGAGAAAAGCGAGTCCTTGGCAGTTGACTCAAGGGATAGAACCTAATGGATATTGCTTGGTGTGAACTGCACAACCTCTCAAGCCAAGCAAAAAATTGCCTGCTGGCAAAATTAAACTCCTGCTTCTGGAAACCCTGAAAAAAAAACAGGCTGAAGTCCAGAGACAGTACAACCCCAATTCAGGATCACACATAAGGTGGAGCAGGCATTTTCCCTGTTACTCCAGAGAGCAGGACTAGAACCAGTGGGTGGAAATTTCAGGTACACAACAGTAGAATAGTCTGCTTGGTGGTAGACTCTCCCTTCCTGGCAGTCCTTAAGCGGAGGCTGGGTAGCCATCTGCTGTAGTTGCCTTCTGCATTGAGCAGGGTCTAGATCAGGCACCACCAAACTGCGGCCCTCCAGATGTTTTGGCCTACAACTACCATGATCCCTAGCTAACAGGATCAGTGGTTGGGGAAGATGGGAAATGCAGTCCAAAACTTCTGGAGGGCCAAAGTTTGGGGATGCCTGCTCTATGATACCTGAGATCCCTCCCAACTCTATTTATTATTACTTTCCCTGGCCAAGTAAAGGCTGCTCCATGGTGAGGAGTTTGTTTGTGTGTGTGTGTGTGTGTGTGTGTGTGTGTGTGTGTGGAGGGGCAGCAAAAGATTGGTCTCACAATTGTTTTCTATCAAAAGGGCTGCAGAAGGTTTAACTGCTAAAAGTGCTGTTGTTCATTCATGTCAGGGTTTTAGCATGGAGGAGTTAAGCCCCAATTTAAGCCATCTGCGACTCTCTTCCCCCCTATTTGCAGAATAATTTGCAAGCGCTTGGATCATATTTGCTTGGGTCTTGGCCTCACAGAAACAACCTATTTTCCGAGTGCTGTATATAAAACTGTATATTGTACAAGTGAAATCAACTGAATATTCATAGAGTTCTGTTGCTTTGTGTCATATCCAAGTGAAACGTGAACTGTAGTCTAAATTAAATGTGAGGGAAGCACATTTTCACACTCTGTTCTGTGCATTTTGGGTGTGTGTTTCTGTAGTTTTCTAAGGTCTCAGGTCTGTATTGCAGGTGTAGAGCAGTTGGCATAAATCAATCGTGCAACCTGTTTAAGGTTCCAGAGGAGTTTAGATCTCTTTATCTATAAAATATGTGTGGCTGCTGGAATTAAACATAATGCGTGATGTGTGGTTGCTGCTGCAAACAGCCTTGCATCCCTTCTCCTTCTTCCACAGTAGCTGGTACTATAAAGTACAAGTCAGAACTAGGGTGGAGAAGAATGTCATTGGTCTGCATTTTAAAGCAGGCTTACCTAATGTGTGCCTTTCAGACTAATATATTGATTGGGACATAGGTAATTATCCTGTGGATTTTGCACTTCTCCAAATGTTGTGATACAGGTCTTGGCTTAAGAAAAAAGTACCAAAATGCATCTTTAGAGACCAAGTGCCCAAACTGCAAACCAAAACCCACTTATTTATCACAAATTGCCCAAACTTTTTGAGCTTTTTTTTGGGGGGGGGGGCTCACCAAAGTTGTTGAGCTTTTTTTGGAGATTCAGAGCAGAAAAATCGCCGCGGTTCTCGCCATCTCCCTCCCTCTTCACCGCTCCCACCAGGCCGCTCCCCAGCTAGCTGGCTGGCTGGCTCGCTCTTGGGCTCCTGCAATGGAGAGGATGGAGCAGTCCTGAGGCCAGGTGATTGGTGGCGACCAGGAGGAGAGGGAGAGCCCCCACCCCAGCCAGCCAGCCCAACAGCCGCGCCTGCCTGCTTCCCGCCCTCGATCCCGGTGTGGTCTTCCCCATCTTCCTCTCTCCCTCCGGCAACGTCGCCATGGCAAAGGGGTGAGGATGGGTTGGGCCAGGTGTGCAGAGAGGCGGCGGGCGCAGGTGTCCTCCTAGCCCAGGCAGGTCAGGGTCACGGGAGGCAAGGGGCCTGCGGAGGATTGGAGCTGGTGGGTGGGCAGAAGGGAATGGGCAAGGCCTGGCTTGGAGGAGGAAGCTGGGAATTACCACGCAGCACCAAAAAATGTGCAGGGGAAAAATCATGAGGGTCAAATAACAAACGCTGTTACGCCCAATCAGAAACAGCCGCTGCCACAGCCAATTGAAAAACAGACCAATTGCTGAACACAATCACCTGCTACCAGCCAAAAAAAAAAAAAGTTCTGGGTTTAAGCAGTGGATGCACGCGGTAACGTGGGGAGGATCGGGAGCACAGGTGGAAGAAACAACAAAACAACAGTGTGGATGGGCCAATGGCACGCATGCCAGCAGTGTGGGCTTTGCGTGCCCACTCTGGCACGCCTGCCATAGGTTCGCCACTGCTGTTTTAGGATAAAATGTGCTTAGAAATGTGTATGTTATTTAACACGCATTTAAATATACATGATTAAATACATATCTCCATACATGTTTATCTTTTGGGGGGGGGGAATCCCAGAGTAATGCTGAAACAGGACACAACATTCTGATGAATAAACACATGTGAAACTAGCATGACTGGATATTCCTAGTCGGCGTAAGAACAGCTGTGAATTTCTCTGCTCCCACAAGTAGCAGCCTATATATAGTAGGGAAATTGACAGTTGGGGTGGCACAAAGGTAAAGGTACCCCTGACCGTTAGGTCCAGTCGCAGATGACTCTGGGGTTGCAGCGCTCATCTTGCTCTATAGGCCGTGGGAGCCAGCGTTTGTCCGCAGACAGCTTCCGGGTCATGTGGCCAGCATGACTAAGCCGCTTCTGGAAACACCATTTACCTTCCCGCCAGAGCGGTACCTATTTATCTACTTGCACTTGACGTGCTTTTGAACTGCTATGTGGGCAGGAGCTGGGATCGAACAACGGGAGCTCACCCCGTCACAGGGATTCGAACTGCTGACCTTCCAATTGGCAGGCCCTAGGTTTAGACCACAGCACCACCTGCGTCCCTGGGGTGGCATCAAAGTATTTGCTTAATGCAAAGTTTTAGGAATGAAGAAGTTATGGGGCTGTTTTTCAAAAAGCAGCCGTGCATTTTCTATCAGGTCTGTTTCCAAACTAATTCAAGACAGCACAGAGTTCTCAATTTCTTTCACCATATTTTACACCTGGTTTTCCTTCTTTTTCGCCCTCCCTTTTTCAGCCAAACCAATGAGTTTATCGCTTCCTTTGACGCCCGAGTCACCAAAGTAAGTATCAAGAACTGTAAATATTTACAACAGGGAAGGGGTTTTAAATACATTTTGGCTACAGCAACTCCATTTCAGCTTGTTTTTATAAATGTGCCCTGTCTTCCAGTGATCCCAAGGGTTCCCCATTTGAGAACAAGACTATTGAACAAACTTTAAGTGTGGAACTCTCTGGAACTGCAGGTGAGAAGTGCATTGTCAGATATGTATATAGATATAGATGTTTTGTGTGGGTTTTTTTATTGCTAGCTTGACATTATGAAGTGCACAGCAATATGTTACCGTGGTCTCTTAAGAGATTAATTGTAATGTACTTTTAACAACAATTTCCCCCCACACGGTTCCTGAAGATGAGATTTGCTTTAGAATTATGATTCCACCGTTACACAGCTTAGTATAATGTCTGGGGAGGAAAGAAGAATGAAATAATTTATCTGGAATAAATTCCCAGTCCCCTGACGTATATATTGCTAAATTTCAGTTGCATTTCCCTTTCTCCCACCTTCTCTTACCTGAAAGGACTGATTCACACATGGCTGGCTGTTCATTACTTGATGACTGCAGCCATCAGTTGATGGCTTGCATTTATACAAAAATAATCAGGAAGAGCTTTTATATTATCTCAAACTTGATGCTTTCCATTTGAAATATTTTGCACATTTAGGTGGAAGTAATTGAAGACTTGAGTGTTCAAGGGTTGTAAACGTATATGTGAACTGGTGCACAACAGAAGATTTATACCATCTGATCAGTGTTTTAGAATTTGGTTCCTTCCTGTTTAAATTAGAGGATAAAACTTTGGCAAACAACATTTTTTGCTGGGTAACAGGAAAGGGACCATCTAGCCTAGTATTGGATTGCAGTCGGTGACCTTCTCTTGATGACGTTTGCAGACCACAGAGCAGTAATGGAATAATCAATTCCCTTGTTTTTCTCTAACTTTAGAAAGTATGAGCTTTGAGGATAGCTTGAGTATATGTAGACCTCGGCAGCCTTGCCTGAAAGCCATAGTATTGCACCTGCCATGAACTTGTCCTCTCTCAAGTTAAGGGCACTCCACAACTTAAAAAAAAATACCACTTATAATGAAATCTAGTCTTATTATGGCCCTCTGCCTTGTACCTTCATTTTACACTCCTAACCTATTCTTGATCCTTTCATGCTTCAAATGCTAGTGCATTTTTTTAAATGTAGCTTTCCGTAGCTTGATTAAATTATACTTATTGAAAACGTCTGACTATTGGGTAGTTAACAGATCAGTCCTATCTATGTTTACCTGCAAGAATGTTTACTTCCAAAGAAAATGCACCTAAATGTGTTGTTTTCCTTTGAGATATCTTCTGCTCGCTCCTGGAGTCCGCAAAGGGTGAAAGGAGTGGTTTCACTGACTCTTCACAGGTTAATATTCTTTAGTGCAGAATAAATTAGGCCTATGTGGACACATTTAAAGCATATGACTTACCCCCCACCCCCAGAGAATCCTGGCATATTTACTGGGTTCCATGTACAGTGGTACCTCTACTTACGAATAACTCTACTCACAAATGTTTCTACTTACGAATGGAGCTCCGTCCACCATCTTGGATGCGGTTTAGATAGGATATTTTCTACTTACGAATTTTTAGATAGGGTTGCTTCGACTTACGAATTTTTTCTCCCAATGCATTCCTATGGGATTCGACTTACAATTTTTTTCTACTTACGAATGTGTGTTCGGAACACATTAAATTCGTAAGTAGAGGTACCACTGTAATAACTTTTAAACAAGTGATGTTCTGATTTTATATACATTTGTTTGTTATATATTTTTTAAATCTTAATAAAGCATTTGGGGGAAAAAACCTTTTAAACAAGTGACAAGCGGGGTGCCACAGGGTTCTGTCCAGGGCCCCTTGTTGTTCAACGTCTCTATAAATGACTTGGATGAAGGAATTGAGGAGACGCTCATCAAATTTGCAGATGGCACCAAACTGAGATGTCCCCTCCAGCATTTCTCCAATGACAATAGGGACGTCCTTTTCCATACTGTCAGAGATGGCTGCGGCTACTCTTGAGTAAAGACGCTCCACGCCGTCTTGTCTTTCAGAGTTTTATTGTGCATACTATTTACAGTGCAAGAACATCAGCAAACATGACTGCTCAGTCCGTGTCAGAACCCCGTGTCAGAACTTCTTGCGGGTTTTCTCCCAGCATAAAAGCCTGGGCACCCCAAAGCGCTGCCTCCTGGCCCTGGTGGGCGTGTGCCTCAATTCGGGCGTCAGAGGGAAGGGCTGCCTTCCTGGCTGCCCTGTGTCCGAAAGCTCTCCGTGCTCCTCCTCCCCTATCCCTCTTTTAGCTGGGGCTCTGGTACATGAGATAGCCCTCTCTCCACTCCTCATTCCTTTCTCCTGACTCGCTACTTGTGCTGACGCTGGGCAAGGAGCTGGTGAGGATGACTGGTGGGGGCTCTCTGTAGAGAGAGACCCTGACACATACCCTCCAACATTTCTCCAATGGAAATAGGGACGTCCTAAGGAAAAGCGGGACATTCTGGAATCAAATCAGAAACCAGAAGATCCTTTGTAAATCTGGGACTGTCCCGGAAAAATAGGGACACTTACGGTCTCTGGTGGTATAGAAATAGTAGTAGTAGTAGTAGTAGTAGTAGTAGTAATTTTGTCATTAACAGAGATGGGCCCATTTAATTCCAACCTATAGTAGACAGCACTGTTGTGTCTTCTGCCTGGATGCTGTCTTTAATGTTACCCTGGCATTGTTTATAACAGTTAATAGTGGTTGCAATGATCCCATCATGGCAAAAGATGCAAAATAGGCAGTGTAAGCATGCATGGAATAAATCCTGTTTTTCAGGTTTTCCTTAAGGGGGGAAAATAGCCTCTAGAGCCTCCATTTACCTTGCTGCAGAAGCTATGCAGCAATCAGACAACGCAATACGAGATTAGAATTGTTAGGGCAAAACATAACCTGCCCCCACTTTGTACTACCAGTGGCAATATTCACACGATATGTTGTGTGCATGCTGCATTTTTCACTCAATTTTCGTCTCCCATATAAAGCAGAGTCAGTCCATGGACATTTCAGAATAATTTATTTAAGAATGATGGCTACTGCATGTTTGTTTGTTTTTCCCTGTGAGGAAAATCATCGTATTTTCCTTGTTTAGCAGCATTAAAGAAATTTTGTGTACACAAAGCTAATGAAAACAAATTTAACTTGTCCAAACTGTCTAACAGGGCAGAGGTATCCATGAGGATAGTTTCACTGAGGATAAATCATCCAGGAAAAATGCAATGCTTGCAATGTATATAGCTTTTTTTACATTTTAGCTTATATTTTAATAAATATTCCCTGAAAGAAAATCTGTTTTAATTCCACCATATTAAAATCAGAACATCCTAGTCAAAGTCAGGCTCTTTGGTCTCAGTTGCATAATTATACAACTTTTCCTCATTGTTCCTACATTGGTGGCATGTATGCCAATCGGGGGCGAGGCAAGGCAGGAACAATAAAATCCCTTTCTTCCTGCTTGTTTCCCCCTTGATTTTCTTAGCTTTTTTAGTATTTTCACCTCTTTCTATGTAGTTTCAGAACAAATAGAACAGAATTGTTTTGATGAAGATAAATTGATGTTGGCCTTTAAAACGGTTTCCCCATCATATTTCCTTTCTCCCCAGCTGTCTGAAAACAAATGGGTGTGTTTCTGTTGTGTGTATAGCATACTAAAGTCAGAAAGGAGTTGCTTTCATTTGCTTTTCTGAGCTGTATTGGTCAGTTGTATTATTATTTTTCAATAAATATTTATATACTTATTTGACAGTAACCCCATAACACCTACAGTGGTGCCTTGCTAGACGAATTTAATTCATTCCATGGGTCTTTTCTTATAACAAAAAATTCATCTAGCGAATCCCATAGGAATGCATTGAAAATTTTTTGAATTTTTTTTTTGCCCATAGGAACGCATTAATTGAATTTCAATGCATTCCTATGGGAAACCGCGGTTTGCTAGATGAATTTTTCGTAAAATGAATTCGTCTAGTGAGGCAACCTCCACTAGAAAAAGCCTTTCATTAAGCGGAAATTTCGTTAAGCAGGGCATTTGTTAAGCGAGGCACCACTGTATTAGATATTACTTCTGAGTAGATTGGCCTTTGATTGGAAATTTTAATCTAAGGAAATGGTCACAGTTAAATTTGAAGCAAGGCGGTCTTTGTTCTCATTTACTTAAGCCTCTGGGCTCCACCTCCCATAGACCCTAGCTGTGCCCACCACTGACATACAGTTCCAGTAGATTATCCTTGAGGAAATATGGTCCCTGACAGAATAAAGCTTGATTAAGAAGTAGCTTCCCAAATGCACCTTTCCACCAAAGATGGATCAAAAAAGTAAAGGAGCATTCATCTTGTGAAATGTCAAACACTTCATTAAAGCATCTTGATAGTTCGCACTTCTGTTCTGCTGGTGTGAGATGTTCTGGTGGCATATTCTGCTCAAGAAATTAGATGATGCTTTTCTGAGTATCCTTCATGAGACATCATTAATATTTGTTGATGAAGCTTGGTCATATAGGTGACACAGAAATTATTCAAGCACAAGACAGATGGATTTATTGTAGTATGAAGTCTTTCTCAGGATCAAGAAAATGCTCATCCTCACATGCCACAGCAGAAGCTTCCCCAACCGCCCCCTTTCCTTTACCACTTGTTGAATCACACCTTTTAAATGTATGGAACCCCGTGAGAGATGGGTATACTTTGTGGACCAGAACTACAGTGGCATTTTGCAAATCATGGCTTCTTGCATCTGCAGTGGAAAAGTAGCAACTGTGACTTGGGACCAGTGAGTGCTAGTCAACACTAGTCCTATTCAGAGCAGAGCCACTGAAGTTAATGGACACAACTAACTTGGGCAGCATAAAAAGAACATATTGCATCAAGTGGGCAGTGTGCTATTGTACTTGAGCCATTTCCACAGACCTCTGGTTGGCCACTGTGAGAACAGGATGCTGGACTAGGTAAACCACTGGCCTGATCCAGTAGGCTCCATATTGTCCTTTATTTCTTTTGTTTTCTGAAAAATTTGCCATCTAAAAAAGAAGCTCCAACCCTGAGATGGGTGTACATTTGTTTCCTTCCCACCCCAGTCCCACTCCTTCAGTACTGCATGTTGCCTCAAAGCTGAAGGGAGTAGTGGACTGTGAAAATGCTAGTTCCCCCAAAAGTGCATATCAATTCAACTTTGCCTCATATTGAAATCTTATCAGGCAGGGAAGTATTCATTAATTTATTTGACGTGGTTCTAAAGCTTGCGTCCTGCCTTCAAAAAAGAAAGGAAGGGGCTGTTTTAGAGTTGTTTCTTGGTTCTCTTTTGTAGGCTATCTTGACAATCTAGATTCATAAAATTATGTTTTTTAAAAAAGGAAAGAAGAGAAAGAGGCACACAAGGTTCTAACACAGTGCATGATACATGTAAGCAGGTATCACTGACTGTTTTGGAAATGCTGGAAAAAAGTAAACTGGGATTTCCTCATTCTTGGGCCATATTTTAAGCAGTTACCAAGAGTCACTGGTATACAGTGGTGCCTCGCAAGATGAATTTAATTCGTTACGTGAGTCAATTCGTTTTGCGAAAAATTCGTCTTGCGAATCGAGGTTTCCCATAGGAATGCTTTGAAATTTCTTTTTTGCCCATAGGAATGCATTAATTAAATTTCAATGCATTCCTATGGGAAACTGCGATTCGCAAGATGAATTTTTCGCAAAACGAATTCGTTTTGCGAGTCACCATCAGATTGCAAGACGCATTAATCTTGCAGGGCATTCGTCTCGCGAGGTACCACTGTATTGCTTAGCTTTTCAAACGTACCCAAACCTGGTCTGGGTTTGTTAGTATTCACATGTGAATGTTGACAGTCACCAAATTCCACATGTTCAATGTAGTAACACACACACACACACACACACACACACACACAAAACAAGCACAAGTCCCAGTATCTGAAGTGTCCCCTACCCCCTGTTGCCACTCTGAATTGCAGCCTGGCCACCCCTGTGCCTGGTGTTTGGGTTGTCTACCCACAAAGCGATAAAGTGATATGAGCAAGAATGGGTGGCGGAAGGTTCGACTGGGGGAATGCCATCTAGTAAATTATTAGATCTTTCCAGAGGTCTATATTTATCCTCTGCTGCACTGACAACAAGATTAAACTGACTGCTCAACAGACATGTAGCCCTTTATTATATGATGGCTATTTAATTTTATTATCCATTCCCAGCTTCTGCCGTTTTGTGTCGTACAGAAGCCCTGCTGATTCTTTTACTGAATCAGGCCATTATCTTGTGTTCAGTGCCTTAAGTGGCTTTAAATAATGTTTCCCTTGATAATCCCATTTCCAAACTCATAAGATGTAAAAGAATCTGTGTGTGTGTGTGTGTGTGTGTGTGTGTGTGTGTGTGTGTGTGTGTGTTTTTAATAATGCTGATACTCACAGCATGTCTCCAGGAAGGTTCAGCTCTCTACAGCCCGCCAATATGCATCCACAAACGAGACGCATTATCAGATGTTTGTACGTTAACACTGAAGTACTCTCAGTCACGTTAAATTTTGACAGGAAAATTGCCATCAGTGTAAACCTGTGTTGTAAAGGGGTAAGAGTTTTAGAATAAATTTCAAAAGCACATTGACATTAATCTTAGGTGGGAGCTGGCGTTCTGCAATGGCTAAAGCGGGCCTGCACAATTTGTGGCCGACCTCAGTGGACACAGCCCACTAGCCAGGTAGTGTTGCCTTCCAGGTGGAAGCGACAATAAACACCTTGTGGTTTGGATTCAGTTTGGTGGGTTGAAATATGCGCAAGCCTAGGCTAAAATGGTTACATTCAGGTCTAGGTGAATCTAACCCATTTTGGTCAAATCTGTGAGGGAGCAGACTGAATTTCCACAAGCTGCTAAGAGCAGTTATATTTACTCAAGCTTTCCTTGGCCTCAAATACCAGTCGAACGATTCCTGATTCCTGTAAATGTGGTAAGTTGCTTTTATTGGCTTTTTAAAATTGTACATTGAATTATTTGTATTGGATTGTTTTATTGAATAGTATGCTATTGTATAATACAATACAATACAATACACAGTATTGTATATACAGTGGTACCTCAACTAATGAACGACTCAACAACCGAATTTTTCGACCTACGAATGGGGGTAATGGTCGCGCACTTACGAATGTCTAGACATCCGGGGGGGGGAACTGCAGCGGTTTTAGATAGGGATTTTCGACTTACGAAATTTTAGATAGGGTTGTTTCGACTTGCGAATTTTTCCGTTTCCAATGCATTCCTATGGGAAATCACGTTTCCAATGGCGTTTTTCGGCTCTACGAATTTTTCGACTTACGTTGGTGCCTTCGGAACGGATTAAATTCATAAGTTGAGGCGCCATTGTAGTACAATACTATCACAGTACAGTATCGCAGTACAGCCTATAGTAGAGTGCAGTAGATTGACTTATTTATTTATATCTACTTTGAGGACCTTATTTTGGATCAAATGTAGAAGCATGTATAGAATTCTTCTAGATTGGTCAGAGCAGTTCACATACATACATACATACATACATACATACATACATACACTAAGTGCATGGGTAGGCAAACTAAGGCCTGGGGGCCAGATCCAGTCCAATCGCCTTCTAAATCCGGCTCGCAGACGGTCCGGGAATCAGCGTGTTTTTACATGACTGGAATGTGTCCTTTTATTTAAAATACATCTCTGGGTTATTTGTGGGGCATAGGAATTCATTCATTACACCACCACCCCAAAAAATAGTCTGACCCCCCACAAGGTCTGTGGGACAGCAGACTGGTCCCCTGTTGGAAAAGTTTGCTGAGCCCTGGCTAAGTGCATTCCATGGAACATTTGATTTCTCTTTCCATTCCAAAAATGGAAAAACACTTCCGCATCCCATGGAGGTGGTGTTGTGGGCTTGCCCCGACCGAACTCTCGTGATGGGGGCTGAGAGCTCAGCCCCCTTGCAAGGTGGGAGTTCCCGCCTCCATCAGACCCGGGCCGACCAATAGGGTCGGCCGGGAGGCGGGGCTTCATTTCTTTTAAAAAAGCTGGAGGCGGGAACTCAGCCTCTTTGCCCCCTTGCTACCATTCCAAAACACCTAATGAGTTTGTGGCTAAAGTGGTTTTTGGATGAAGGACCTTCAGGCTCACACAAATTTTCCTATTCAAATGACTGTCCAAGAGGGGCGTCTACACATGGATAACTTCTTTTTAAAAACAAAACATAACTGTGCTAAATGTTTGTACTAGTGATGCATGCAGTACTCGATTGTGCCATGTGCATGTTTTCCAGGAGTGCAGGGAAAAGGTGGTGCGTTTTAAAATGGGAAATATCAAGGCAGAGAGGGGAAGGCAGTTTAAGCAGCCCTTGCATGCCAAGACGGCACTGCAGTTGGGGGGATCCTTCTCGGGGAGCAGAGGTAGAAGCAGGGAGAGGAGGAGACAGAGCTAGAGCTATTGGATTGTCCTTGTAACATTTGCAAAGGCCATTCAATTTAAGGGAAGACCTTTTAAAGAAAACTTTAAAAAAGGTGGCCTTGAAAGTTTGCTTTAGGCAAAACTTGGTTGCAAATTAGAGGTGCGACTTGACCTGCGACCTCCATATTTATTCGGATGCTTTCCATTATACAGAAGAGTTCTGTGGCATTGCAGCCGAGGACGAGGTTGTGGGGAAGGGAAGGGATATCGTCAAAGCAAAACAAAACAAAATTTAAAAGGCTGGTGTTTGAAGGGAAGCATTGTTGTGGAGCATGTACCACTTCTGCTGTGCAGAAGTACATAAGTGTGAGTGATGTAGAGGTACTTGTTTATTATAGAGCACATTTCAATGCAGTAATCATAAATATTGCTAAGGTTGTGCTCTGTTGAAATATGACCTACATACTCTTGATTGTTTGTGTTACGTGATTTGTCTGACACCCATTACATCCCGGGTAATGGCAGCCATTTGTTGCTGTGCACAGCAGGCGCTTTTGACAAAGGAAAATAGGCAGCAATAAAAAAGCTATAGTCTGAATTACATTCTGCACAGTGCCGCACTGCTGAGAGTTTGTGCAAGTGTGTTAACAATGCTCTGAACTGCCTCTTGTCAGCCTTCAGCCTGTAATGGCCATCTGTCCTCACATAAATCTGTCAAAACCTGCTAAGTTCAAGAGAGAGCACGGAATATACCTTGCACTGTCAACGCGAAAATGTACACATTTGGCAGAGAGAAAATCAGCCGGCGTGAAATAATCCAAAAGGGTGCAGAATGTTTTAGCACTATTGATTTAGGATCATGGCATGAGATGGAACTCAGATCACTGTGATTAGAGGAAAGGCAAAGCAGACGGGATACTCGCTGTGAATAAATATGGCGCTAATTTTTCTCAAAGTTTATATACAGGGGAAAGTAGGCAGAGTTTGGTCCTGGGTAGAAAAGAAGAAGAACCAATGCAAAACTTTTCTCCTCCTTACTTAAATAAATATTGCACCTCCCCCCTCTTCGCTGGTGACATTTAAAAGTCTTTTCTCTTGTTACAGTGCTTGTTGAAAGAGGTGTTCCTAGGGGTTGGTGAAACCAGTCCCCCCGCCACGGGGGATACAAAATTCACGCTAGAAATTTATCTATGTAAATGTATGTAAAGTCCCTTGGAGGCAGGTCTAATTTTGAATGCTCCCCTATGTGAAAAGTTTCCTGCAAACAGAAAACCAGCACAGCCGGCAAAACCTTATGCTAGCTTTCTGTCAGAAAGGGACAAGCTCTCAAAAGTGTTATTCCCCACATGCACATTCTGTTTCCTCAGAACCATATGATTTCATACCCATCTTATTTTCTTGTTGAGGGTGGGTGGGGATTAATTTGTTTAGCTTTCATTTTGCTTATGTGTGCATTTATAACTTCATTTCAACTTAAAAGGCGTCTAATATACATGAGTTGTTTAGTTTCTGTGCTTAGTTCCTAGTCCTTATTTTTAAGGCTCCCCAACTCTCTCACACTCTCTCTCTCCTTAAACATACAATAGTGCTTCTCATCTCATCTTATTCCTTTTTGCACATTTTACTAATGATATGGAAGTATTTTTATTTTAGGAGAAATTCAGTGGTGATTGATTTTTTTTAAAAAAAAAAATCAGACACTTGCAAGCCCTTTTGTGCAGCAGCCTCGCCAACTTTACCATACATACCCTTCTATACTCCATTGGCTAGAACAGGTAGTCATTATCATTTGGGGTGAATAAATGAGGCAGCCTTTTTTTTTTCATAAAGCTTATGACTCTAATAAAATTATTGGCCATATTGGCCTTCATCAACAAGTAGCTTTCCCCCAAACACCACATTACCTATGTAAAAGAAAAAAAAAGCCAAATAAACAAAAATATACCAGGAAAGATTCTAGAGCAGATCATTAAGCAAACGGTCTGTGAGCACCTAGAAAGGAATGCTGTGATCACTAAAAGTCGGCATGGGTGTCTAAAAAATAAGTCATGTCAGACTAATCTGATCTCATTTTTTGGCAGAATTACAAGCCTGGTAGATGAAGGGAATGCTGTGGATGTAGCCTATCTTGATTTCAGCAAGGCCTTAGCCAAGGTGCCCCATGATATTCTTGTAAAGAAGCTGGTAAAGTGTCGGCTAGACAATGCTACCATTCAGTGGTTTTGTAACTGGCTGACTGACCGAACCCAACGGGTGCTCATCAGTGGCTCCATCCTGGAGAGAAGTGACTAGTGGGGTGCCACAGGGTTCTGTCTTGGGCCCACTCTTATTAAACATCTTTATCAATGACTTGGATGATGGGCTTGAGGGCATCCTGATCAAGTTAGCAGATGACACCAAATTGGGAGGGGTGGCTAATACCCCAGAGGAAAGGATCACACTTCTAATTGACCTTAACAGATTAGAGAACTGGGCCAAAGCAAACAAGATGAATTTTAACAAGGAGAAATGTAAAGTACTACACTTGGGCAAAAAAATAAAATAAAAATAAAAATGGAAGGCACAAATACAGGATGCGTGACACCTGGCTTGAGAGCAGTACATGTAAAAAGGATCTAAGAGTCAACAGTGTGATGCAGCAGCTAAAAAAAGCCAATGCAATTATGGGCTGCATCAATAGGAGTATAGTATCTAGATTAAGTAATAGTACCACTGTATTCTGCTCTGGTCAGACCTCACCTGGAGTACTGTGTCCAGTTCTGGGCACCACAGTTCAAGAAGGATACTGGCAAGCTGGAACGTGTCCAGAGGAGGGCAACCAAAATGGTCAAAGGCCTGGAAATCATGCCTTATGAGGAACGGTTTAGGGAGCTGGGTATGTTTAGCCTGGAGAAGAGAAGGTTAAGGGGTGATATGATAGCCATGTTCAAATATATTAAAGGATGTCATATAGATGAGGGAGAAAGGTTGTTTTCTGCTGCTCCAGAGAAGCGGACACGGAGCAATGGATTCAAACTACAAGAAAGAAGATTCCACCTAAACATTAGGAAGAACTTCCTGACAGTAAGAGCTGTTCGACAGTGGAATTTGCTGCCAAGAAGTGTGGTGGAGTCTCCTTCTTTGGAGGTCTTTAAGTGGAGGCTTGACAGCCGTATGTCAGGAATGCTTTGATGATGTTTCCTGCTTGGCAGGGGGTTGGACTGGATGGCCCTTGTGGTCTCTTCCAACTCTATGATTCTATGTAATCATATTGCAGGAGCTATAGGTTTCACATATTTTGCCCAGTTCCCAGTTTGGCTCAAACTGACCAGCAAAAACATCTATAATATATTTAAATGTTTTGGGGGAGTATCGGCAAAAAAATTAGAAAAAGAAGAACCAGTTCTTTCACTGAAGGATAAAAGAGTTCCTTTGGAGTGAAGAGTGCTCTTCTGCAGATTATACACATTTCTCGCCGTCTCTCTTTTGGCCTGACACTGATCAATGGTTGATCATACCTCTGTTGAGGTAACATTCCTGATGCAATACAATATTGTTCCCTCCATTTGTCAGCACAGTTCCTTTTGCAGACCTTAAAATTGCATCTTGAGGGATTAAACTAGACCCCCTTGTCCCTGATGTAGGACATAAGTCCCCACTTCTTTTGTGGCAGGGGGACTCCATTTTGTGGTTTGCCTCAGGTGCCAAAATGTCTTGCGCTGGTCACACTACCGGCATCAGTGACAACATGGCTGTGCAGTTTGCTGGATTATTGTTAGGGACCCATAAAGGCCTTGGGCTGTTACGTGGTGGCTTGGTGTATTGAGACACACCTTGGATGCCTCTGGTGAGATGCTTATGTGTTGTTCCTTAAGCGGAACATTTCTAAGAGCTGGGCTGTGTGTTACTGGCCATTGGAATGCTGTAGGTTATGGTTGAGGTCTGTCCGGTTTTTGTCGTCTTGTTTTTCCAAAGTAACACCTCCGTTCCTCTTTGAATTGGCTTGTCTGGCATAGAGATCTTCAGTTTCCACATTGTAAAACTAAAACAGCAGAGTTAAATACAATTCTGCACAGCTTTATTTAAGCCAGTCCTGTGCTGTTGGTAGAAAGAACCAGACTTAAATCACCCCTGAACAATATTTGACTGTTCAGTGAAGATTTCCACCCATGCAAATTTCTGAACCTCCTTTAAAAAGAAAGAAAAACAACTTGTTTCATTACCTGGCTTAGCTCTCGGTTAACTTGCCTCTCAGCTAGGAAGATGTACTTCCCAACATTTTGGTTTTTTAAAAAATCATTCGATTAACATAATCTTTTATAGAACCTGAAAGAAACTCAAAAAGAGTTGCAGACATCCACTACACAAAACTATCAACAGTGGGATGAAAGCTTTGCCTTCTTTCATTCTAGGTAGTTCAGCGTGGCTGTGTGTGATCTTCCATCTCTGCAAAGAGATCTGGCATAGTAAATGCACATCATAGTGTGTGGGGAGAGAGCGGGGGAACCTGGTAGTTATTGATCTGACATTTGTCTCCTCTTTATTTACTTAATCCTCTATTTGCTCAACACAAAGTAAATTTCAGTCTCTCCTTTGTAATGTTCATTTGTAATGTTCATTTGCCCTTTCAGTTTCACTATTGTTCTGTTCCTCCCATCTCTCTCTCCCCCCCCCCCCCGGCAAAAAACAATGTTATAGAACAGGCATCCCCAAACTGCGGCCCTCCAGATGTTTTGGCCTGCAACTCCCATGATCCCTAGCTAACAGGACCAGTGGTCAGGGGTTGATGGGAATTGTAGTCCAAAACATCTGGAGGGCCGAAGTTTGGGGATGCCTGTTTTAGAAGAACCTTGTTGTTTTGTTTTCAATATTTTTTTGTTTGTTTGTATATTAGCAAGGGTTTCTTGAATTATTGAGCTCTGCAGACCTGAATCATTGCTACAAATTGTATGCTAATTTTAGGTCTTGCATCTCTTTGTGTTGTCTGTTACTGAAGTACTGCACGTTTCTGTCATCTAGATTGTTTTAGCTTTAAAAATAGTTGGATTGGGTGGAGATGACTGTGACAGTGTTTTCAATTTACAGTCTAAATCTACCATTTTCAGTATCAGCTTTGTATAATGAATGCCACCGAAATTAGTTCAAACTCCCTAGCTATTGAGAGGACACCCAAATAGTCCAAAAACCTGATAAGAAAATAAATTCATAAAATCAAAATCCCCCCCCTGCCAATAGTGTTTGATGTTTGAAGGAATAAACATTCCTTTAGACGTTATTTTAGTTGTGTGGTTACCAATCACATCTGCTGTTGTTTTCTTAAATAATACTATGCGTGTGGGCCCCAATTCTCAGTGCATCTGTGTCATACAGAGAAGAGAGGGTTGCCCCTTCACCCCCAACCACAATCTTGATGAAAATTGATTTCCCCTATGTGGCAATAAGGGGGGAAAGCTTCCATTGATACCCATGTTAGGTTTTTTGAAGGTTTTGATTTTTTGGAGGGTGTTATTTGCAGTATTGGGGTGATTTTCATTGTGATTGAGGCTGGGGGAGGGAAGAGTTAAGGATCTCTTCCCCATGTGCAGTTAAAGAAGCTTCTGGTTTGTCCTGTGCTGATATACACCCAGAAGCCCTTTTTAGAGCACTTCTTTTAGCAGCTTTGGAGCCGTAGGAATGCATGCCCCTCCCACATCACTGTGGTAGTATTGAAGACCAAGGCCAAGTGGGAGGAGCCCATGATTTGGTTCTTCTCATGCCAGTATTTATCCAATTACTTGGGGGTACAATGCTGGTGTGGAAAGGAACCACAACATTCGCTTCTGCCTTGTGATCTAGGACTTCGTGACATTACCAAGTGGTGCAAACAGGATCCATGCTGCAGCTATTCCACACCACTAAAGGTAATAACAGAAGGGACTTTTAGTAACATCAGCATCACTTTTTATGTTGCAAGGGGTAAATAAAAACATTGTTTCATTTTTAGGGGTTTTTTTTGTGTGTGTGTGTTTCTTTGCTTGCTTCATTCATTCATTCATTTCAATTAACATGATTTCTTTATGTATATAGCACCCTCAATGTTCATAACACATTATAGAGTAGCAACAAGAAGATAAATCTTTTCCTCTGAGATCCTGAGCATCTAAATTTCAACTTGGGGAAGTCGATGGCGGGAGGTGAGAAAGATGGATGCCAGTGTGAACTAGAGAAGACTGTGTGTTCGGTTTAGATGCATGCACATAAAATAGGTGAATAAAGGTTTTGGCAAAGGTTTTGTGGAAAAGATGGGTTTTGAGGATATATTTCAGGGAAGCGACAGAAGGGGGCCTCATGAAGGTGTTTGGGGGAAAAGTTAGGGTAGAACCCACATGCTAACCAACTTGGGTTGGTTTTTGCTTTGCTTTCCTCTTAGGCCTAACTCCGCCTACAACCCCTCCTCACAAAGCCAACCAAGACAACCCTTTTCGGACTTCACCAAAGCCAAAGTCGCCATGCAAGACTGTTATGCCACCTTCCAAAAAACCGCGCTGCAGTGAGTCTTCCAGCTCTCAAGGACATAACTTAGTTCGGAAGGGTCCAGAACGGTCAGAGCTGTATGCGCAGCTTAGTAAAACAACTGTGCTGTCTGCCGGTCATGAGGAGAGGAAGACAAAGCGGCCCGGTTTGCGGCTGTTTGGTGACCATGACTACTGTCAGTCTGTTAATTCGAAAACAGAAATACACATCAACCTATCCCAGGAGCTTGAGGAGTCCAGACAAGTCCAATTGAAAGGCTGCTTGCCTGAGCGGTGGTGCCATATCTGTTCTTCTTTCGAACAAAGTGACCAGTATAAGAGAGAAATTTCACAGGCGAACAGGCAGGATTTGCAATGCAACGGCCGGAAACAGCTCCAAGACCAGGAAATCCGGGCCGAACTCAATAAGCATTTTGGTCCCCCTAGCCAAGCTGTTTTTGAGGAGGAGACCACTAAAACCAGTGCACTGAGGGACAACGGTAATTATAGTGACGAACAATTCTCCAAGCTACCTATGTTTATAAATTCAGGACTAACAATGGAAGGTCTTTTCGATGACAGCGAAGATGAAAGTGACAAACTGTGCTGGTCGTGGGATGGGACGCAAGCCTACTCCTTGTTTGACCTGTCGGCTTCTTGCTCATCTCTTAACTCTCCATGCAGAGATTCAGCGTCTCCACCCAAATCCTTCCTTTCTCAAAGATTCCAAAGGATGCGTTCTCGATCAAGGTCCTTTCCTCAGCACCGGTCTTGTTCCCGCTCTCCATATTCCCGATCGAGATCAAGGTCGCCGTGCAGTAGATCCTCCTCAAGGTACTGTACTGGAAGAAAGATGCTGAGCAGTAACAAGCGGCATGATGGGATGTGACTGCCCGCTTGCAGGAAGTTGCTGTGCTAACCTTTTATCAGCAACCTCTCCGATGCAAAGCTAGTTACAGTTCATATGAAACGAGGCCGACAGTCGCTAACTCAGTCATCTATTCTTATCTCAGTAAAGAATTTGCAGAGAGAAAATAAATCACTTGGGCAGACAAAAGGAAACACTTTCCCACACAACACACAATTATGGAATTCATTCCCGTAACATGTGCTGATGGCCAACTAACTTAGAGGTTGTTGGGTTATTATTATTTTTTAAAGGATCAGTTGAAATTTGTGGAAGTGAAGCCTCTTAAAGGATAGGAGCTCTGATAAACTAAGTGGAGTCCCCATGATCTCTCAATATGCAGAGCCTGACTTGTACGTCAAAATGGAGCCACATAGCTTGCCATTGCTGGAGTCAGAATCCTAGACAAGTTGGACCCTTGAGCCAGCAAGGCAATGCATCTTTTGTTGTTAGGTGGCTAAGAAATGCACATATTATGACAAAACCTTATCAGCAGATAGAAAGAAGCTATAGATGTGAGCCGTAGGAAGCAGGGGGATAACTCATCCTTTACAATCAGTGACAAATGTTCTTTTTTATTTCTTCTAACAGATCTTCCTACTATCATGAGTCCAGTCACTGTAGACCCCTGGCATATAGAAGTTCTCCCTTGTATTCAAGATCCCGATCCCGATCGCCATATAGCCATAGACCCAGGTAGTGTAGCATCCCCTATTTATACGTCTCACATTTTTAACATATATTTCTTTATGCATGTGTCAAAGGAACAACACACCCAATCTTTATTATTCATTGTTCCTCTGGGAAATTCAGGCACTTGATTTTAATGATTAAGTTATCTCTCCTAGATATGACAGCTATGAGGAATATCAGCATGAAAGGCTGAAGAGGGAAGAATATCGCAAAGAGTATGAAAAACGGGAAACTGAAAGGGCCAAACAAAGAGAGAGACAGAGGCAGAAAGCAATTGTAAGCACTATGCAGATAACTTTCATTTTGGAAGAGATTTGTTTTATACTCCTTTTCTCTGTCTTTTTTCTCCTTAAAGGGAACAAACAAAACACACCCATGCTAATCTCTTCACATGCATTTCTCAGTAATTCTGATCTCCTGTGCTCCAGTGTGCTTTCATTTCAATGCTCACTTTGCCTTTAAAATGTAATATTTTAAAGCTACTGTAAATCATCACTTTCTACATTCGGTAGCCACTAGAAGACGTATTAGAAAAGGGCTTTGTCATGGATAGTAAGCAGCAAAGTAGCTTAAATTTTCGTAGCATATGGGATGTATAGAAATATATAAATCTGCCATAGAAGCAGGAACTTCAGTGATGCAGACAAAAATGTGCTTTGTCCTAAAATGTCCGTCTTGGAGCATATGTGTGCTACAAAGTTAAGGCAATTGTGCTCTGATTTCAATGCCATTGCATCTCCTGAAGAATCAGTGACTCTTAACTTTGTTACAGACCCTTTGCTCCCTCGCAGAACTAAAGTTCCCCAAGAAAAGGAATAACTTTTTCAACCAGTTTCAGTCTTTGTGTAAATTTGCCCCCGCCAGTGAAAGTAATTGGATACGGTTTATCCAATATTGGCATACGGTTTAGTGGTGACACAAAAGCTATACATTAGTTTTAAAACAGGACTTGTTAGGGGTATGTGTGTGCTGGGACTTGTTATTGCTGAAAATAGTTGGCTGACTGCGTGAGGCCAGAGAAATATCACTCTAAAGAGTTACAACATGCCCTTGTATGACCTCTTGTCCCATACGCTCCCCCACCGAGATGTTGACATTCCTGCAATGACCTTGTGTTCCTTTTTCAAGCAATAGTACAATAGCTCTGATTTTTCCTAATGGCTTGAGCAAAGCCTGGGTCCATTTATTTCTGGTCAGAAGTTTTGGGAATACTCAATTTGAGCTACATTGTTGGGCTATGGGGTCAAATCCCCATATTTCCACATGCAAGGGATTGGACTAGATGATCCTTGGGGTCCCTTCCAGCTCTGCATTTCTATGATTCTAAGAAATAATACAAGTCACCTAGGCACTGGCAGATAGACTATAGCAGCAACATGCAGATTGTGAAAGCTTTCACATATACGCCTTCAAAAATGTGTTCGAAAAATATTTCAACTGTCATTCCATGTGTAAAGTAAGGTCTAAGGTATTCAGACAGAGAGCATATGCCGTTGTTTTAATTTTCTTTTGGCAATTTAACATTACCCTATAAAAGAATGAATCCCCAGGCATCCCCAAACTTCTGCCCTCCAGATGTTTTGGAATACAGTTCCCATCTTCCCCGACCACTGGTCCTGTTAGCTAGGGTTCATGGGAGTTGTAGGCCAAAACATCTGGAGGGCCGCAGTTTGGGGGTGCCTGATCAAGACCATTTCCAACTCCAGACAGTGTGCTCACTGCTCGTTATCAGGAGGGAGAGGTGGAGATGTGAAGTGGCGAGCTCAGCGCAGGGCAAACACACCAGCAGGAGCAATGGACTGGCTGCACCAATGCCTTTGCACTGCGCTGACCTTCCTGCCACTTCCCCCTCTCTGGATAAGCATCAGTGACTCAGCTCTTGGGAAGTCAGGTGAGCAGGAAGGACTGTAGCTCACAGGCAGAGAATCTCCTTTGTGTAGAGGAGGTCCCAGGTTCAATCCCTGGAATCTCCAGGTAGAGATTTGCCTGAAGCCCTGGACAGCTACTGTCAATCTTTGTAGGCAGTGCTTTGACTCAGTATAAGACAGCATTCTATGTTCCTCTGCCTCACACTACTGACTTCAGCTGAAGGTTGACCGAAACAGCATTAGGCAGTCAAAAATGTTTTGGGAAATAACAGAATTGCTATGATTAAATTCCTTCCAGCAGCACCTTAGAGACCAACTAAGTTTGTCATTGGTATGAGCTTTCGTGTGCATGCACACTTCTTCAGATAACTAGGATTGCTATGCTTATTCACTAACGAATGAAACAGAAATTGGTAGATTCTTAAGCATAAAGACAAACCCCAAAATTTTGCCTACATCCCTTTCTTCCTGGTTACTTCCCGTACTCATATCCCTGCATGCAGGCATGGAAACATTACTTGTCCCTCCTGCACAATTCCTCCCCCCTCCCACTCCAGCATTACTCCACAGTAACTTAAAGCAGGACTTTGAGTGTGGCAGCCCCTGTTCTGTGGAACAGAATTACTGCCAAGATACGACAGGCTCCTACAGCTTACACCAGGCATAGGCAAACTCAGCCCTTCAGATGTTTTGGAACTACAACTCCCATCACCCCTAGCTAACAGGGCCAGTGGTAAGGGATGATGGGAGTTGTAGTCCCAAAACATCTGGAGGGCAAAGTTTGCCTATGCCTGACCTACACTTTCTGGAAACAATTGAAGACGTTTTTGTTCTGACAAACCTTCCCAGCTTAGATAAACAGGTCTTTGCCACAAGTGTCTAATTTGTGTGGTTTTTGTTTTGTTGTAAATGTATCTGCATTTTTAACTATTTGTGTGTATGTGATTTTGTATAAGGCAATTAATAGATTCGTGATGATGATGATTACCAGAGCAGGGTGATGTGGACCAATGCAGAGTGAGACCATACTTCTCCTACTGTTAGAATTATGTTACCAGCTCTTCAGAGTATGCACTCTTAAGAGCCCAGATAAGAGGTGCCTGCATTTTTTCATTTGCTAAAAGCAGCAGTGTGTGGATGCTGGGATACGGGGTCTGGATAATCTCTTGGAAACATGCATGGCCATCAAACATTGGCAGATGCATGCAAGATAACCTTAAAACTTTTTTGAAGTTGGAAAGAGAGCTTCTTTGCTGAAAAATAGGATCGCCCCCTGCATTTACAATTTTTTAACAATAATTTCTAGAACAACTACAAAAGAGAGCATGATATTGAAGTGACACAATGCAGCAACTTTGTTGAAGCTAAGATACAGTGGTACCTCGGGTTACAAACTTAATTTGTTCTAGAGGTCCTTTCTTAACCCGAAACGGTTCTTAACCTGAGGTGCGCTTTCGCTAATGCCCCCCCCTACCGCCGGCACGCGATATCCATTCTCATCCTGGGGCAAAGTTCTCAACCTGAGGTACTACTTCCGGGTTAGCAGAGTTTGCAAAGTGTTTGTAACCCGAGGTACCACTGTACTTTCATCTGAACAGTGCCTGGACAGGAAACGTCCTGGAAACTCTATGCACATTACCTTGATTTCTTGGGGTTTTTTTGGGGGGCGGGCAGGAATGTTCACAGCCACTATATGTTATGATGTTATGATATTATGTGGCCTTAAAAGAGAGTCAGACATATTCATGGACGATAGGGCTACCAAAGGCTATTAGCTAGGAATTAAATGGAACCTCCATCGTCAGCTAGCGTATATTACTAGTTTACTAAGAACAAGCAGTGGGGCCACACTGTTTGCTGCTTAACCATGTATTGCTTCTATTCACCCTTGCACATTTATGGCCCCGTATCAGAGAAACTGCAAAGAAAGCTACTGTATCGCTCTTGGAATTATGAAAAAGCCATGTAAGCCTGTACCCAATCTGTGGACACAATGGCATGCCGTTTAAGGGAATAGTTAGTGGAATCTTTTGCCGCTCTTGCATACTGGAGGACATATGGTACATTTCAGTTTCAAATTTGAATTTCTGTGCCTTGGTCGTTTTTACTTATTCCCTTAATTGTACTTCACCAAGCCTTTTTTTTTTAATGGTTCAGTTTTAGCAGGGTTATCTCTCGCAGCCTAAATAAAGAGAAGAAGGGGAAATAGAAGCCAAGAATAATCACACTCGTGACAAATCTCGTGGAGCATATGCAGTATTTATTCCCATCACATAGCTCTATTACGTTTTCAATGTTGGTGCATGAAACATTATGGTTTCCCCCCCCCTCCCCTTCCAATCCAGATATATTATCTGAAATGAAGTGTATTAGAAAGTCTGCTCCATGTTATGCTCCATCTGGTCAGTCATTTTGGTTCAATAGCTAGTGTCAACCAAATTGTTTCTTATCAAGTGGTTCAGCGCAGTTAAGTTTTGTTTTGTTAAGACATTTGCGTGTGATGGGGGGAGGAATATTGCAGAGCATGTGCAAATCTTTACTGTTCCCAGATTTATGAGCTGAATCCTCCTATTCCAAGGCAAGGCCATTAGGAGCAAACACAACCTAAAATAAAGTCAAGGAGTATGAAATGGAAATAGAGACCATGCTTACATGTTCCTGACACATTATACCATACGTTGGTAATTCTTCTGAGACTTACCCCTCAATATGATGTCGCCATTGTTGCCTCTCTCCATGAATTCTACACATGGACTGAGTGCACTGTTGCGCTCCGTGAACTGGGAAGTGGAGACTCCTTGTGCTATCTAGAACCTTAGAACAGGTTTTCTCAAACTTGGGTCTCCAGATGTTGTTGGACTACAGCTCCCATAAGGCTTGGCCACTGGTCCCGATAGCTAGGGGATGATCAGAGTTCTAAATTAGTGAACACTTGCACATAGATTTTCTGATACCCCACACCCCATGGGGTTTGTTTTACTTCACACTGCGTCGGGAAGGTTTTGGCATCACATGGCACAGCAGAGTCTCAAACAAAGATGGGTTCTCCCAAGCCCACATTCCCATCATGTTTGAAGTCCCAATGACATCTATGCTGGCTTCGTCATGTCCACAGACTGGAAGATGGCAGGATCCCCAAAGATATTCTCTATGGGGAGCTGGCTTCAGGAACCAGGCTGGCCTGTTGGCAGGCCAACTCTGCATTACAAAATTATCTGCAAGTGTGACTTGAGGCTGGCAATATCAACTACATTGTGTGGGAACCCCTTGCAGAAAAACACAGCGTCTGGAGACAATCAGGTTGTGTATCCACAGCAGTGACAAGAGGAGGAATGACCATTAGAAGGAATTCAGATAGAACAAACACCACCTGCAGTAAAACAGGTGTCTGTCCTGTACAGTCTCTACAGCCGCTGGAGGAGCTGTAAAACTCTCCAGCAGTTTGACTTCACCCCTGAAGGCACACTCTTCCATTGTCTCCTGAGACAGAAGGATGCCAACAAAACATGTCCATGGAGCGTTAAAGTCAGACCAAACTTGCTCAACGTACAGTTCATTCCATTTCTTAGGAGTGTACAAATCTGCTACAATTTCTGCAGCCCATTTTTTTTCTAGACAAAGGGATTTAGCACTTTAAAATTTATATATTATTTAATTTTTATATAAGAAGAATTTATACACAGCCTTTCAGTGTCTTGCAGCACAGATAAAAGTTGGTTAAAAAATGCAAAATCGCTAAAAATCAAAGAGAGATAAGTGGGAGTCTTTAATGGGAGGAATATAGGTACGAGATCATGATCTTTGATGAATTTAGAGGATACTGTTATTGGTTGTTTTTGGACGTGAATGATGAGATAAATGTATGTTTTCTCTTTCTTTCTTTTTTATTCTTTTTTTTCTTTCTCTTTTTCTTTTTTTCTTTATGCTCTGGAATATTATGTTTATCATTACTTTCAATGCACCATGATTGTCTTAATTATTATTATTTAGAGATGAAAGTTTCAGTTTCTTTTTAGTAGTATTTTTTTCTTTTTATTATTATTATATGATTTATATGATTTTGTATATTATGATTTATATATGAATTTGGTTTGGTTTGGTATGACTGTGGTCTTCGAGTATGTATGGATTATATTTTAATCTAAATCTAAAGTTTATTTTTTTTAAAAAAAAAATCAAAGACCTGATCCCTACAAAAAATAATAAAGACAACAGAGAATTTAGTGCTATTGCCAAACCACCCCAAAACAGATAAAAGGTGGACCTGCTCTTTCAAATTAGGTGGTCTTAAACTAAAGTATTAGAATTATATAACACCTCAATTTTATATATGTATTTTCAAATAAGCTATTTCATGTGCTCCTCTCCAACAGGAAGAACGACGTGTAATTTATGTGGGCAAAATTGGGCCTGACACGACCCGAACAGAACTGAGAGACCGGTTTGAAGTTTTTGGTGAAATTGAGGAGTGCACCGTAAATCTACAGGATGATGGGTGAGATTAGCCTTTAAGATTATTTCTTGTTAGGAAGTGTGTACAGTGGTACGTCAGGTTAAGAACTTAATTAGTTCTGGAGGTCCGTTCATAACCTGAAACCGTTCTTAACCCAAGGTACCACTTTAGCTAATGGAGCTTCCCGCCGCCGCCGCCGCACGATTCCTGTTCTCATCCTGAAGCAAAGTTCTTAACCCGAGGTACTATTTCTGGGTTAGGGGAGTCTGCAACCTGAAGCGTCTGTAACCCGAGGTACCACTGTACACTTAAAAAGAAAGAAAGATGCCCATAAGTTTGTGGCAACAAGAAAGTACTGTGTCAGAAGTCAAGCTAAAGTTTTAAAAAAACCTTCCCCCCACTTTCTCCCTTATTTATTAATCCCGCTATAGTTGAGATTTCATGTCCCAGAAAAAAGTATTTAGCTGGCTGACAGGACAATTGTGCTGATGAATGGACGCAGTGGTGTTGGCATTTACGCTAGGTGAGCCCCCGTAGAGTTCTTGCTTCTTAGGAAATGGTGACGTTGGGCGTGCATTAATACTTTTTAATTGCAATTCTCAACAGCATGTTTTCTTTTCAATTACAGAGATAGCTATGGTTTCATCACTTACCGCTACACTTGTGATGCCTTTGCCGCTCTAGAAAATGGGTACACGCTGCGCAGAGCCAACGAACCTGACTTCGAACTGTATTTTTGTGGACAAAAGCAATTTTGCAAGTCAAACTATGCAGACCTAGGTATGGCATTTACTTGGGGGGGGGGGGTTGGCGGGGAGGGGCTGAATGTAGGGTCTGCAATTTCAGTTTACCCGAGGTCTTTCTATTATTTTTCAAGCTGGAACGAACAATAAAAATTAAATTTAGAGCACCTTGTTTGAAAAGTAGCTGCAGTTGTTTCATAAGTGCTTTCTAAACCAAATTCAGGTCTGTTTTTGCCAATGTGGAAAATTGCCATTTCGACGTTCTCCGCATGTGGGAACAGCAAAGGGAGCCCTGCTCTGCTTGTGGTAAAGTGTTGTGAAGTTGCTTCCTTGCCACCACAGATTTCAGTTGTGCCTGCATTCTATGTGCCTCTGCAGAACTGCACTTGGGCAGTTAGTGGACTTCAGAAAGCAGCATTGCACTAGGGATGAAACACATGTGCTAATCCTCACTCCCTCTGCTCATATTCTCACCACCTTCAAATTGTGATAAAGCCACTTTTTTTAAAATTAATTAAAGCATGTCTGTTCCAGCTCCTGCCAACCTAGCAGTTCGAAAGCACACCAGTGCAAGTAGATAAATAGGTACCGCTGCGGCAGGAAGGTAAACAGTGTTTCTGTGTGCTCTGGTTTCTGTCACAGTGTCCCATTGCACCAGAAACTGTTTAGTCATGCTGGCCAGCCACCCAGAAAGCTGTCTGTGGACAAACGCCGGCTCCCTCAGCCTGAAAGCGAGATGAGCGCCAGAACCCCATAGTCGCCTTTGACTGGACCTAACCATCCAGGGGTCCCTCACCCTTTACCTACCTAGCATCCTGGACCTTAGCCATTTTATACATCACCACAGCAGCACCCATACATAAGGCAGCTAGGACTTTCATGATAAATGGCTTCGGTGTTTATCCAAAGACCCTTTTTCTTATAATGAATTCTCTTAACTATATATTTGAATATTAAAGGTTAAGCAGGAGGACAGGAAATGTTTCTCTTTTACCAAAAATAGGATTAAGTGTGATGACACTTGTAGCTGTCCTTAGTAGTCTAATTATGTGGGGATTTTTTTAAATATTAAATTAATGACTGAGATCATTAAGATTTCAGCATACTGCTATTCCTCTGTCTGAAATCTTGTACACTCTCCCTCTGCTTTGTGTAATGCGGGAAGTGAATACAAAACAATATTTCCCCATGCCAATTGATGTCTTCTCCGAATCTAAATGATAAAGGCGATATGCATTGTTCAAAGTGAATATGCTATAATTCACTTCACTGGCTAAATAGATAGTGTAAAGCCGCAGAAAGGCAGCTGACTGCTGGAGAGATAGAGGCCCAGTGATGAAAATATAAAAGGTGGCAAATCATTTGTTCAAACACTGGCTGATAAAACCAGTAAAGACAGATTGAAGTCTTGTCTTGACTTATTTTCCACATTGATGAAGTCAGGGGTGTTTTTTAGTATCGCAAAACATCTAGGGTATAAAATAAGCTGCCTTAAAGAGACCTCCTTGAACATTATCCATCACTGGGGGGTGAGTTCTGGAAGAGCTATCATGTTTTCAGTGTGTCCTCAAACCTTTTCCTCATCAGAACTCCAGTATGCCTCTCCGAGGTTTTTGTTTTAAAGATTGCTGTCTTTTCCTTTAAGGGGGGGGGGGAGAGAATGAGTCAAATGTAGAATTGCAAAACCCTGAACACGAATAACTAATTTATTATCTATTTTAAACTAATCTGTTTTCTAAAAGGTGGTTGTAGTCAGGGGAACTACCGGAATAGTGCATCCCACAATGTGTGTTCAAAATGGCTTGTAACATTCTGCAAGGAATAACTGGGACCCATTAAGAAGTGGGAAACAGCCTAATATGTTGGGAAATAAATGCAGCACTAAAGCTAAGAGGGTTTTTTGGTTTTTTGTTTTAAAAAGGGGGCTTGTAGTAAGCATTTGCTTACATATCCAGAACCCATCTCACTAGGGTAAGAGCCCTTTATGAGTAGCCCTGGAGAGAGAGAGAGAGAGAGAGAGAGAGAGAGAGAGAGAGAGAGAGAGAGAGAGAGAGAGAGAGAGAGAGAGTAAAAATAGCCCCTTCTAATGCTTCTTGTAGTGGTAGTGGAGTCTCCTTCCATTGGCCTCTGTGTCATTACAGGGGTCAGCAAACCTTTTCAGCAGGGGGCCGGTCCACTGTCCCTCAGACCTTGTGGGGGGCCGGACTATATATTTTTTTGGGGGGGGGTGGACGAATTCCTATGCCCTACAAATAACCTAGAGATGCATTTTAATTAAAAGTACATATTCTACTCATGTAAAAACACGCTGATTCCTGGACAGTCCGCGGGCCGGATTTAGAAGGCGATTGGGCCGGATCCAGCCCCCGGGCCTTAGTTTGCCTACTCATGGACTAGAACAGGGGTCAGCAAACCTTTTCAGCAGGGAGTCGGTCCATTGTCCCTTAGACCTTGTGGGGGGCCGGACTATATTTTGGGGTGGGAAATGAATGAATTCCTATGCCACACAAATAACCCAGAGATGCATTCTAATTAAAAGAACACATTCTACTCATGTAAAAACACGCTGATTCCTGAACCAGCTGTGGGCCGGATTTAGAAGGCGATTGGGCCACATCCAGCCCCCAGGCCTTAGTTTGCCTACCCATGGACTAGAAGATTGAGGTAATAAGGGAGAACTGGATGCTGCCCCCCTCCCATAGCAGTGTCACCCCTTCTGGGAACTGGTACCAAATGGTCCCCTGCAAAATGGCTTTAATGTCAAGTGATGTGGAAGGAGCCACCTTCCACACAGCAGTGAAGATAAGGTTGGAAGGAAGCCATGTCACTAAAAATAATGTTGGCTGGACCTGTGGATAAGTAGCATGAAGAATGCAAATGGAAGGGGGTAATTTTTAAAAAATCAAGATGGAAAACTATGACAAATACAACAGGAAATGGAAACGGAAGATATGGAACTGGATGTGAATTAATGAATGCATAATTTTTAAAAAAACAATTATGGAGTATCATTTAATATATCATCACAGAGAGACTCTAGTATAGACAGAGGTGGAAATATTAGTGCTTAATATGGAGGAATGGTTGTGGAAGTAACTGGAGATAACGTTGATATGTTTGATTAGAGGAAAGCTGTTGTTGAAATTTATCAATAACCATAACTAGAGAACCCCTTTTGGATTTTTTTGTGTAAAACGGAAAACAATTTAAGCTGAATTATTTGGTTTGGAAGACTGGGAAAATATTTCCTAACAAAAAAGTAGATCAATGGGATGTCATTCTAGAGTGAATATTTTGAATAATTTATTTTATGTAACTGACAGACAATCAGATATCCTTTTTATTTTCCCTCTTTTTTTCCTTTTCATCTATTTTTCCCCTTTGCTGTTTTGTTTGTTTTTATTTAGATTAGTTTATTATGTCTTATTGTATTATGAAAAATATTTAATAAAATCTTTTAAAAAACAAAACAAACAAACAAACAAACAGATAAATAGCATGAAGAATGTGTGATAGTGGCGTGGCTACTACTCAAATAGGTAGCCAAATTAGTTATTGTTATCCATTGCAGATTGGACTCTAGTCTTGATTAATCCTAGTGCAATTTGCATTCCCAAAGTTGCATGCAAACCAGCCAGTACTATCACGTCAAGGAGACTCTCTCTCTCTCTATATATATATATAAAACCATAGTCACAATAGTCAAGACTCTAACCTACCTATCTCTTCTTCTAGATTCAAACTCAGACGATTTTGATCCTGCTTCTACGAAGAGCAAGTATGACTCCATGGATTTTGACAGCTTACTCAAAGAGGCACAGCGAAGCTTGCGGAGGTAACGTGCATCATGGCCAAGGAAAATGGAGGGATGGCGAATACCTCATGGACGGCAAGTCCTTCAATAATGAACAATGAAGAAGTCATGCTTACAAATTTCTCCCTAACTCCACACACTCTCCATATACAAAAAAAACATAGTTTACATGGACAGCTGCTTAAGGAATGAAGAGGCAAAATGGGTCTGGTGTGAGCGTTTGTGTACCCCCTGAGTCTCAACTTTGCTTTTCCAGGGTGAAGAGGGCGAGGGTTTCGATCTTTGTAGAGTGCCAAGTGAGAACCATTTGACATGGCAGCAGTTCCATAGAGATACGTTTTAAAATATATATATATATATATATATATATATATATATGCGAACTCCAAAATTGTGTACATAGGACATTTTCAAAATGAAGCAAATTCAAACTTCCGCTGCTGACACCTGAGACACACTGCAGGTTTGGGGATTTTGTTTGTTTGTTTGTTTCATTAAAGAAGCTTCTTCTCACGCCATGTTGTTTTAAAATGACGACAATCCTGAAGAAATCTACAGGTCCACAAAGCCCGCCATCTTTCATTGTGCTTCTCTCATGAAGGCAAGGGAAGGGCAGAAAATGGTGGAAGGATTAACAACTTCCATAGCGTTTTAAAGTTCTGTCTTTTTAATTGTGACATCCAAAACATTTATCTTACATAGAGAAATTTTGAGACCCTCATTAACAGCCAGCTTCTTGGGTGTTTTTTCCCCCCTTCGATGAGCCGACATGGTGTTACGCTACAAAAACATTGAGGGCAAATCTTCAGAGGGGGGGGGGTTGGAGGGGGGTGTACAGTTAGATTATTTACTACATTCATGAATGTAGTTAAGTATTTACAGATGCTAAATGGAGTATTTTTATTTTGTGTACATACCGTATGACAAGACGATGCTCTTTTTTTGTTACAGCTATGCACTGTAAATGCAGCGTTCTTTTAAGAAGGAGAAAAAAAAACCTGCTGAAATTTTTCTTAATCAAGAATATTCAAATGTAATTATATGGGGCAAAACAATATTGTACACTAACATATTTAGAAAGCTGAACTTAATGCTTATATATATTTGATTGTAAAAGAAAAAGAAAAAGTGTGTGTGGGTGCGTGTTGAGTGCAAAAATATTGATGCTATACGCACATCATCCATCCCTTCTTTGAGTAGCTTATCAAATAACATTGACCAGAATTCAGCCAAAGTTAAAAACAAAAGTTATTGATTAGCTAGACTGGCGTAATTGTGTCTAATCCTTTGCCATGCCACAAAATGTCTACCCGCGGTATTTCACAGTATGCCAGTGTAGGGATCTGGATATATATATTTCCATATATTTGTATTACATTTGATATTAAAGTCCTGGGCCCTCCAGATGGATGTCCTATTTAGGACATAAAGTCAAGAGGAGGTTGCAACGTTTAGCAGAGAAGCAACCGGCAGGAGTTTGCCTCTCTGCATCTCTTAAGTCCTATTCATTTCATTGGAGGAGTTAGGCACATACTTAAATTTCTCAGTTGAGTTTGGTTGAGACTGCAGTACTATCCATACTTAATTGCACTGCAAAAAGTACTTAACTTTGGCTGGATCATACCTTTGTCAAGAACTTACCTTGGGCAACAAGGCATTAACCTCCTTTGCAATATTTTTTCCCACATTTTTGGGGGGTGCCTCTTTCTTTAGCTGTTTTATATAAACAAAATTTATTAATGGGGGGGCGGGATATTTTTCTCATTTAAAAGTTTTTTCTAGAAGATGCCATAATTTTATGTGAAGCTTCTCAAATGGGAAATCATTAAGAAGTGTTTTTATTTTATGTATCGATGATAGCTTTGGAACTAGAAGTCACAAATCTTTTTAAAAATGATACTTTGTTTTAATCGTTGTGACTTTAATTTGATAAAGAAAATTTGCTGTGGTACAGAGCGCAGTTATGGTTTTTACAATAATCCCGTGTGTCTGAACACTGTTCTTGAAGCCAGTAATCTGTTCATTGGCAGAGTTCAATGATTATCTATGATTTTGAAATGTACGCATCCTCTGTATAAACACTAATTCTTCATTCCTTTGTTTACTTAAAGATGCATATTTATCGGTTGTGATTAACCTATTTATTATAAATTATGAGGTGACTAAAATAATAAAAAGGCCAGTGGACATTTTTATGTAGGATGCACACCGGTTGTCAGGTTGCTAAATGTATTATTTTCATTTGGTGGAGGGGGAAATCTAGCTCTTTTTTTCTTCAGAAGCAGTGATTCTTCTTCCTTCTTCTTCTTCTTCTTCTTCTTCTTTTCTTCTTCTTCTTCTTCTTCTTCTTCTTCTTCTTCTTCTTCTTCTTCTTCTTCTTCTTCTTCTTCTTCTTCTCTTTTCTTTAACTATGCACTAATATGGCCTTAGAGGTGCCCATGACATTGTGGGAGCCTTCAGATCGTATCAGGATCGTAGAATCCATTTGCAAGTTTATGGGCTGGCACAATGCAAGGAGCTAAAATAGACTAACTTGTGCAGCCGTCATATGACTGATGTCTTGTCCATTCAAGTCATTCCTGTCAATTATCCTATTGGATTTCAAGTCAAACCCCCCATCGCAAGGTTGTTACTCCTGTTAAGTTTCCTCTTTAGGGCATTCACTGCTTGTTTACAGAATAAACGAAAGTTTCCCCAGAGAGTTTATGGCTCTAAGAATGTATACAGACCTGCCCAAACCATTGGGCCAACACACGAGTGCACACAGAGGATCCCAATATGGTTCAGTAGATCCCTGTTTTCCGTTTAGAGATCCATAGGCAACCCAAGGGGCTACCATGGTGGATGGAAGGCATTGTGTGCCCGCCCAGCCCTAAGAAAATGAGTAACTTCACCAAGTGAAGAGAATGGATTCAGTGGGGATTTGAGAGTCGTGCGCAGACCTCCCATTGACTCAAGTGGCTCATTGTGCCAACCTGCAGTCGATTATAGAGGCAGGCAAAAGGGAAAGCCGTGCTCAGTTGAATTTTATCTAGATCGTGTGCACCTGGCTGCTGCAACCACAGAGCCCTTGAACATCCCCACTCCATAGTGTGGTGGCAGTGAGATGGTGGGCAGCCATTTGCCTGCTTGAGCCACCTAGTAGGCATACATTAACTAGGGTCCTTTGGCAAGATGTTTAGCACTTGGGTATGAGGAGGTCCTACAGTTGGAAGGGACCACGAGGGTCATCTAGTCCAACCCCCTACAATGCAGGAATCTTTTGCCCGATGCGGGGCTCGAACCCACGGCCATGATAATTAAGAGCCCCATGCTCTACCAACCCAGTTCCTGTTCACATGCATATTCAAGTGGGAAAAGGCACATTGAAACATATCCCATGTTTTTCAGTACTGAGATATTAACACCTCAGCACCAAAAATATGGTAATAACTGGTTGTTACTTAATCTTGGAAGTGGAAGTGGTTTCTGAATTTTAACCAACTGTGCCCACTTCCTACGTGCACACAGCATAGGGGAGCCACTTCCGCTCCATGTGACCTGACACGTACGATAGACATGTGAATGGAACCATTTGGGTCAGGTTCCTCCCTTGATTGTCCCCAAGGGAGGCGGGGCAGCCTTGCTTTGGGGGGGAGGGGCCCTAGGTGGCAAAACAGAACAGGTTCTTTGGTTGCAAATAGGCATCATTTCCTGCTGTGGATCATGAAACTTGATTCCAAGCCTCATTATCCCTAGTGCAAAAGTGTGGGATCTCATTTGTCCTGGAGGAATGAATGGGAGAGTGGTGGAGGCAAAATATTTTGAAAGGGTAGGTTGAGCATTTTGGCTGTTCAAAAGCATTTGATTTGATCTGAACATTTAAAAAGTCAACTGATGGAGGGGAGAGAGCTGGATAAAACTCTCCCATCCTTATGTTCTACACCAGGCACCCCCAAACTTTGGCCCTCCAGATGTTTTGGACTACAGTTCCCATCTTCCCCGACCACTGGTCCTGTTAGCTAGGGATCATGGGAGTTGTAGGCCAAAACATCTGGAGGGACGCAGTTTGGGGGTGCCTGCTCTACACTCTGAACCTGGAGGCATCATTTAATTACCATGGACAGTAGCCACTGATAGGGTACTGACTAAGGACCTAGGACCCCTGCTGTATCAGAGAGAAGCCTTGCCTAGTTCAGCTTGGATCCTGCTTGCCACAACCATTAAAAAAGAATCCTGCAAGGAGGATGTGAAAGCAATAGCTGCCTTCTGCCCTTGTCCTCCAGTGACTGGTATGCTATCACAGATAGCAATTGATAGCCTTAAGTTCCTTCAATTTGTCCCCCTTTAAAGCTGTCTGGGTTCGCGGCCAGCACCACACCTTTCAGTAACCAGTTTCATAGTTTTAACTATGCACTATGTGGCATAGTGACATGGGGTAGGAAATATCCATGGGCGAGGCTCTTGCCTACACCGTTCCCTGTCACCCCTATATACATTTAAAACAGGGATTGGTCTCAGTGGAGCACTTAACCATTGTTTAGCAGTGACTGCTTCTGAAGATACAACATACCTACCTATTTATTCCCCCCCCCTTCCCTAAAGTGCAGGGGAAACGATTTTGTCCCATGATTAGTGCAGCTGAGTCTGACAGCTGTCCTCATTTTTATCACCAGCATATTGTTTTCCAGTAGATTCCACTGTGTCCTGTTCTATGCCTGCCCTTTTTCGTCTTTGTATTCCTCAGTAGGTAGATAGCAATAAAAAGAGAACTTTCTCACATGTTCTGTTTTGCACCCTGTCAATCTGCGTAATCCTTGCCATCCATTGCTTTGTAGGTTGAAGATACAGGTATTTTAACTTTTGATTGTGTGAATGCCAAACTAAACGTTTACAGCTTTTTTTTCTTTCTGGATTTTGAGTGTCTTCTGTTGTAAAGGAAAAAAAATTAAAGCAATAAATTATTTTTTAAGAAATCAATATTTAGTATATCATGTGTTCAAGGACGAGACGCATTGCCGATTTTTGCCTTTCAATTTTAGGGATTCAATTTTTAAATACATTCTGTTTGGCCCTGGATTGCTGACATAAAGAAAAACGTGTGTGTGTGTGCTTATGTTTCCAGGTAGCTGCTATGTCAACAGTTCAGGGTTTCCTTTCTTTCTGGCCTGATAAATAACTTGTTCTTGAAGATGGTTCTTCCTTTGCCGGTATCAAAGCACATATGGAATTAATGCGATTGTGTGGTTGAAGAGCAATCTAGTCCAATCTCTGCATAGGAAGCACGCTGCCATACACAAATATCTTGTTGAACAGGGAACTGCAGGTGCCTATCTCAATTCAGATGCCATCTATCCTCATTGCATCGCATCCACATCCACATTTGTGGCACAAATAGTCATGCATTACTGCAAGCAACTACAGGCCGGGACATATATTGTTGTACAATCTCTGTGGGTAGCCCATCAAGCGCGTCTTCCAAAAGGCGTTTCATATTTGCACATGTCCTACGTTGCCAAATTGTAGCATAGATCTGTATGTCTTTTAGATGAAGATGTTTTGCCTCTGCTTCCATGCTGTGGTAAGTACCGTATCTGGTAAGAGAACCAGTACTTAGAAACAATGGCCTTTCTAAGCGATATAACAAAGTAATTCCTCCGTAACACAAAAATGATCAGAATCCAAACAGAGGGAGTCCAAAATCGGGGGAGAAAAATAGCAATTGGTGCAAAATGGCTCCAAACCACTGCTGTCCTGCCATCAAAGATCATAATGCGGGAGGGGTGGTTTTTGCTGTTAGTGTGTAATGAGCTGGGTCAGTTTGGAAAAAAATAAAATAAAGCCTTTTTATATCCCTTTAGATGTGAGCTTCCAGTAGGCAATGATTATGTGTCCTTTTAGGATGGCTGTAATGGAACTTCAATCACTGTAGTATAAGATCTGATCTATCAATGACCTAGACTAGCCATGTAATGTGATGATTCTAAATTTGTACCTATGTGACAGACATTTTCAATAATGTGAAAACTACTGATCTGATGCAACTACTGTAAAATGTGTACAGTAGGAAGAAAGTGGTAAAAACTATACTGAACAAAGGAGAGCGAGCTATTAGATGGGCCCTCCTTGGGCACCCCCTTGTTCTCTATATGTACTGTTGTAGTTTTTAAACTTGCTGTATGACAATTTCCTGTGATGTCCCAATCCCACCCACCCCTTTAAAAACAAAAACAAAACATGCAGTACAAGCAGCCTCAATGAGCAAAATAAAGGGAATTGAATGTTTCAACCCCACTTGTTGATTTTTCCCTTATTTGTCCTGGGCAAGCAAGGTCTGTCTTTCCAAGCTAGCTTTGGACAGGATTCTGAATGTATGGATCAGGGTGGGAGTGGGGGGTGACACAGACTTTGGAGCACGAAATTGGACAGAATTTCTGCTTTCGTCTGAAAGTTTTCTTAATCTTCTGGTTTGAATCTGTGCAAAGGAATGGCTCTTGAAATAGACGCTAGTTTGGGGCAGAGGCGAGGTTCTGGGTGTCTGCATTGCGTTCCCCAGAATAAATTGTATAAATAATTTAATTGTATTTGTGTAATTGGCACAGGTAATGGAACTCGCCTCTTCTTGTTAGAGGGTTTAGATTATTTTGGATGTTCAGTCCATTTCCTTAGGGGGAAAGTGCCACTGGGCTTACTGCCCTCACTCCCCGTCGCATCCCCATCAGCCTGTCCTTGTTGCAGTCCTCACGTTGAGAGTAGCATTGAACTGCAGAGCCTCCCGTATACATGTAGACTCCCTGTGTCATGTAGCAAGGAGCTCATGTACCTTCAGCAGGTTCCCAACTTCAAAATGGCAGCAAGGAGGAGAGGTGGGGAGGCTCTTCCTGGCCACACATTTGTAACTGCATGGGCCTCTTAGAATTTTGAAGTGTCAGGCATAGCTCTAGTGGCTTTAGCCCAAACGTAGCAGAGTTTTCCTGCACAGCGCAGAAGCTAGTTGAGGTGGAAATGACTAGTCGGCTAGACGCAGAATAACTATTTACAGGATTTATTAAAAGAAAATAAAACCAGCAGAGTTTCTGCATACAAAGCAAAGCAAAATAAATCCTCTCTGTCTCTCTCTCTCTCCAACCATACACAGTACTCCTACTCCTAACACCCAACAAGAAACAACTGTGCTAGCATTCCTAGATAACAGAGTTCAGTGCTGGTCATTAACCAATCAGAGAGCTGTTGCCAGGTCAGGCAGGCCTTGGCTTTCTGCCAAGAGTAAATCGACACTGCCTTGAGTTAATTGTGTGAAGCAAGAATCTGTAAGTTTCCCATGAGAACCAATTATCAGAAACCGAACAGGACCACAGTATCTAAAGAGGGCTAGAGCATCAGGTACATTTTGTAGCCAAGTGTGTGCAGCAATGGCATGCAGTTCTTTTCTTGGTTTTAATAGCAATTTGCATCTCCAAGATGGCTCTATTTTTTCTGAACCTAAAGGGCAAGCGTTAGAAATAAAATGTGTCAAAGGAAAGCTAGTTTGGTTACAGAGATTTTTTTTTGCATTTAATATATAAAATCACACAGCTAGTGTGGTGGCCTCCAGAAGTTCTAGGCTACAATGTCCATCAATTGGATGGCCAAGGGAACTCCCAGGGGAAGAAGGCTCAGATCCAGGGTATTGGTGGTGGGATGACGATAAGAGGGCGGAGGGATCAGACTAGGAGGTGGTGTCGGAAACTGAAGAGGTAGCAGGGTTTAGTGAGCAAGAAGAGGCTGTGGCAGAGAGCAGTCCAGACTCGGAGACAGGAGAGGGGTGGGGCCAAGAGATGAGATGAGGCAGATTGTGGAGGAATCCAGGGGGTCTCCCCCTCCTGCTATGACCAGCTCCTCTCCCTCCTTTACTTCTCTGCATGTTCTGGAAGACTGGAGGGTGGAGCAATGAGAGAGAAGATGGTGGAGCCTTAGGCAGGGGCGTAGCCAGGATCAAAACTAGGGGGGGGGCAAGCCATGGTCGTTCAGGGGCGGGGCCAAGGCACGGAAGGGGAGGGGCCACAAAGTGGGCGGGGCTAAAGGGCCAACGGGCCTGATGACATCGTGGCGGTGGCAGCAGCGGCCACCTTGTGCTTCTGGGGCTGGTAGCGTTGGCGGCTACCCTGCTTGGCTGGAGAGGACGGGAGGGTCGGGCAGGCGAGAGGGGGTGGCAGGGCGGGCGAGGGCGAGGCAAGACACGGCCGCAGCCACGACGGCTCCGAGGCGTTGCTGCATATCAGCATAATATTTCAACCATGGTTCAAGCCCCACCTTAGGAAAAAAATCCTGCATTGCAGGGGGTTGGACTAGATGACCCTTGTGGTCCCTTCCGACTACAATTCTATGATTCTATTGATATATTACCATAGCATATGCATCATTCTGCTTTCTTGAATTGTCCTACTCCTAGGCATAGCATCCAACTCCTAGAGGCCTAGGTGCCCCCCCCCCAATTACTGGTAAATACCGTATTTGAAAGAGTCATCCCCCCATGTTGATGGGCTTTCTATGTGGGGCTTATCTGCCCCCCCCTATTTTATTAAGGATGGAAGAGGGAGGGAAGGAAGGAAGAAATAGAGAGAGAGATAACTCATATTTGTGGGTGTCTCTGGATGACGCTGTGATGCTGGAACTCTGCAGCAAGATGACAGGAGGGTCGGGCAGGCGAGAGGGGGTGGAAGGGCGGGCGAGGGCGGGGCAAGGCATGGCCGCAGCCACGATGGTTCCGAGGCGTTGCAGCATATCAGCATAATATTTCAACCATGGTTCAAGCCCCACCTTAGGAAAAAAATCCTGCATTGCAGCGGGTTGGACTAGATGACCCTTGTGGTCCCTTCCGACTACAATTCTACGATTCTATTGATATATTACCATACCATATGCATCGTTCTGCTTTCTTGAATTGTCCTACTCCTAGGCATAGCAGCCAACTCCTAGAGGCCTAGGTGCCTCCCCCCCCCAATTACTGGTAAATACCGTATTTGAAAGAGTCATCCCCCCATGTTGATGGGCTTTCTATGTGGGGCTTATCTGCCCCCCCCGTATTTTATTAAGGATGGAAGAGGGAGGGAAGGAAGGAAGAAATAGAGAGAGGGATAACTCATATTTGTGGGTGCCTCTGGGTGACGCTGTGATGCTGGGTGACGCTGTGATGCATGTACAGGAGCCTTGTAAGCAGCTTTCTCTCTGCTTAATTTACAGCAGGCACGTCCAACAGGTAGATTGTGATCTACCAGTAGATCACTGGATGTCTGTGGTAGATCACTGGTAGGTCACTGGCACCCCTAAAAAAAGCTCACCCAAAATTTTCCTCCTCCCTCAAAAAAGTTGAACTATGACCTGAAGCCCTAAACAAAAATGGGCCTCCCTCCCTCCTAAAAGAAGCTCAACAAGTTTGACCTAAACCCCCAAAAAAGGGCTTTCCTTCCTTTAAAAAAAACTCAACAGCTTTGACCTGAACCCCCCAAAAGGGGGTAGATCACCCCCAGTTTTAAACTCTGAGTAGATCAGAGTCTCTTGGGAGGTGGCCACCCCTGATTTACAGTATACAGATGCAGGAGGAGGGGCAGACTGGAACACCAATGCTTTTTATAAACATCACTGTCAAAGCTACAGCCTCCCCCCTTTCTTATTCACTTCTTTTTAGCCTTGCAGAGCCACCTTAGTCAAATTGAATCCTCTGAGTCTGCACCCTCATTAAATCGCCAATAGAACTCTTAATGCTCCTGAATGCTCATTAACAACTCCCACTTAAGAACAATAGGGTGAAATGGTCAGCTATCGAATCTTGCCTGGGGATATATGCTCCATTGTCTTAACTGCTTAACTACTGGTAGCCACTTTGCTTTATTTATTTGATGTGTTTTTGTTACTACTGTGTCCCCCCCCCCCCCAGCAAGCGGAGACTTAGCTGCTCTTGCTAAAGCAAAGCCCTTTCCACTTCAGTTTTTGGAGGGGAAAAGTGCTGGTTATGGTCTGTAAAATACATTAATTTTTTTGCTTCTAGGGGGTGGCAGCTGCCCCCTCCTGCCCCCCTGCCTACGCCCATGGCCTTAGGATGTTGGAGAAAGAACTGGAGGAAGAGAGAGCAGTGGGAAGGCCTTCAGTTCTCACAACAGCTTCATTGGGGCAAGACCTACTGGGAATGGTTGCTGCGACTGTGTTGTTTTGTTTCTTGAAATAAAAAGAGTTAGCTTCATTGACATCGGGTGCTCTGTGGTTTTTTTATTTGCTGATCTACGCCTGACTCCAGCTCCTAACATCAAGAGTAAAAATCCACCCTTTAAAGAATTGCATTGGAGAAGCAGGTAAGGAGGGGGGAAATCACTTTCACTTCCTAATGTACCTGATCAGGTTATAGAACATCATCGCCATCTGAGTGGCTAAGACCCTCAACCCATTTCTTGGTGGGCGCCATTGGACTTGGCAGGAGCGCCTCCAAAAGAGAAGAGCGATGAGAAATGATGCAACCTGGATCCAGTAAAATTTTAATTGGAACATTGCCATTGTCAAAAAAATGAAGAGGGGGAGGCAGGCTTGAATTCACAAGGGAAATTCTGACAGCTGAAGGTTTTGTTGTCATTTGGGCATTGTGACCTGGCAATCTAAGATGGGAAGAAGAACTAAGAAGTATAAGCATTTGTTGATGGGGATGATTCCACATATTGATTTCAGCTAATTAGCCAATTATGTGATTGTAAGCTTCTATGGAACATAAACAGGAACTATTGAAATTAATATTCCATTGCAATTTGTCCCACAGCATGGTTCCTAGATATTATGCTAGGCAAATAGCCAATATTCTTATATATTATCAACAATTGGGGGGGGGTACTTAACATTACCACCTACTACATTCTTGTTGGCTGAAATTAGTTGGCTGAAATTAGACACAGTATCTGAGCTCAGAATACATTATGGATTGGGATCTATGCTGCATTGTTAATTTGTTTTTTTAAGGAATTATAAGACTCTGTATTTTATCCTATTGTTCAAAAAGCAATCTCTTAATACTGTTATTACTATTTACATGTACTGTATCTAGTGTGACCAGATATTACAGAAGTTAGGGTGTGCTCAACTCTCACTGTAACTGAATTATGTATGACATAGCTTACATTCTGCCCACTTTTTAAAAAAGATGTTCGTGGGGATATCCCCACGAACATCTTTTTAAAAAGTGGGCAGAATGCAAGCTACGTTGAGGCTTAATTGCAGATTTAACATTAAGAAGCACAATTGTCATAATTTCTTAGCATTAATTAATTTTCCTGCATTGCATTCTATGGATGCAAGCTGATATTGTCAACTTGTACTCAACATTGATATTCTAGGTTCACAAGCACCACTGCGCAGTGTTACAAATCAATTTTCTCTACTTTATCAAACAGCAGAAAGTAATAAAGAAGGTCACAAACAGTACACTAGTTCCTTGGAGGTTTGTAACTTCATGATTTAATTTAAACCTCACAAGATTGAATCAAAAGTTGAATTAATCCCTTAGGGGAATGGTTCTATACAGATTCTGTTGATAGACACCAAGTAACCCATCCTCACTGGGATGTAGCATATCTGTTAATACGCCGCGACAAAGGGAATACGCCTCCAGGGAAAAGAAACAGCAAAGATCCTGTGCAGTCATATCCCACCTTCGGAATCTGCTTGCTGTCCTTTTTCACTGGGGAAAAAATGCTTGGCATGCCAGGTTTCCTCTTGAAATGCATGTGTTTTCTAAAGATAAAGTCAACATTAGGGGGACCCCAGGGTGGGATGGGGCTGCAAGCAAGGCTAGGGTTACCAGGCATCCCCAGTTCCCGGGGACAGTCCCTGGATTTCATAGCTGCCAAGTCTCCTGTATTCCCCGGGAAACCCGTTTTTCCAGCTGTTCCCAGCCGGAAAAAACCCCGGATTGTTTTGTTTTTTCCTGGTTTATTCTGGTGTGGCGGCCATTTTGGAACTGGGCGGAGCATGCTCAGAAGCGACTTTTGATGCTGCTCTGCCCAGTTCCAAAATGGCTGCAGCGCGACTTCTGGTGCGGCGGCCACTTTGGAACTGGGCAGAGCAGCATCAAAAGTCACTTCTGAGCATGCTCCGCCCAGTTCCAAAATGGCGGCAGTGCTACTTCCGGTCTGCTACTTCCGGTCCGACCCCTTATTTTTCAGGCAGGAACTTGGCAGATATGCCGGATTTGCACATTTGTCCCCAGGAAACGTGGCAGCGGTAGCCTCAGCAGCCCGGAGCCAGCCTGGTAGTGCAGTTGGCTCTGGCTGGCTCCAGGCTGCTGACTTCTGGTGCCACTGCCAAAGAAGAACTGGGGATGTCCGGCGGCACAGATCTCCTGCCCCCCTTCCCTTCTTTGGGGGAGGCTCAGGAGTTGTGGGCAGACGGCCGTTGCCCAGGCACGCGGTTTCTCTGCCGGGCAAGGTGCAAAGCCCTTCTTTCGCACCCTGTGAAACATAATGCGCAGAGTTTTATAAAAACTGGGCAACGGCGCATGGCCCGTCCGTGACTCCTGAACCTCCCCCGATCTCCTGCCGTCTTCCCCCTTTGTTTTGACAGATCAAGGGAGGCTCAGGAGCCATGGGTGGGCAGCCATTGCCCAGTGTTTTTTTTAAAAAAAACCACTGCATTTATGTTTCACAGGGTGCTAAAGAAGGGCTTTGCACCTTTATACAATGTGCATGTGTGCTTGGGCCCAGGGTCTTTTGGCTCACCATCATAGCTGCCAAGTCTCCCGTTTTTCCCGGGAAATCCCCGTTTTTCCAGCTGTTCCTAGCTGAAACAACAGATTTTTTTTGTTTTTCCCCGCTTTATTCTGGTGCGGCGGCCATTTTGGAACTGGGCAAAGCAGCATCAAAAGTCACTTCTGAGCATGCTCCGCCCAGTTCCAAAATGGCGGCAGCGCTACTTCCGGTCTGCTATTTCCGGCCCGGTCTCTTATTTCTCTGACAGCAACTTGGCAGGTATGCTCACCATCCCCACTACTGATCCCCTGTTGCTACTCAGCTTCAAAAAAAAAAAAAAGTTCCCGGATTCATTGGGGGGAAATCTGATAACCATAAGCAAGGGGTCTGTATGCTCTGCTGTACACACAGCAAGGGAACCCCCTCACACACTGAAAGAACTTGGGTGAGAGCTTTGCAGACCCATTCACACTGCAGACATGTGCACCAGCCAGTCCGCAGCATATTTGGCAGCTGCATGAAGGAGCCCTGTGGAAACACAGATCTACATCTTCCCAGACAATAATGCCCACTTCACATCACAAAGAGCACAAAGCCCACCTACTCTCAGCAGCTAGAAGTATCATGGTCAGACACTGGAGAGACCAGTCAGGAGTAAACATAGACCAATGGTACCAAATAGTATGGGAATAGTAAAGAGAACCCACAAAGTGATGCTGATGCAAAACGCCATACACTAAGTAGAATAGAAGCATTTCCACCTGACCCCCCTCCACCTCTTTCCCCCTTTTCTTCCTAATGCAACACTAATGTCTCACAACAAATGAAACTGATCTGTAGAAAACGCAACTTGGAAAAAAAGACATTGCAATACTTTTGTAAACTAAGAAATTTTACAGAGAGAGAGAGAGAGAGAGAGAGAGAGAGAGAGAGAGAGAGAGAGAGAGAGCTGTAGGGCTCCCCTCATGCTGACAGTGCACATGGATGTGCGATGGCCAAGGCCACAGAATGTGACCCTTTTGCTCATTCAGCACATGAGGGTGGTTGCACCCCCAATGTCAGGAGTGATGGGCAGGTTGTATTCCAACAACATTGCCTGAAGTTTAGCACTTATTCTCATGGCAGTGAAGCTTGCAGAAGATAAACAAGTGTGCATGTATCTGAAGAAATGTGCATGTATCTGAAGAAGTGTGCATGCACACGAAAGCTCATACCAATGACAAACTTAGTTGTTCTCTAAGGTGCTGCTGGAAGGATTTTTTTCATTTTGTTTCGACTACGTCAGACCAACACGGCTACCTACCTGTAAAGATAAACATCTAACCCTTCCACGTGTGACTCTGGTGTCTTGAGCCAGGAAGAGGTTTTGCCTTATCTCAACTGAGTCTCAGCATTTGTTCCATAGAGTTCAGTGGGAAATGGTGGGTACTGAGCCAGCCCATCTCTGTAACATTCCCCCAATCGCTTCGCCCAGGTATTCCAGGTTGTCGGTGTGATGCTAGAATGGGAACAAGGTTTTCTATTCACAGGTGATTTCTGTAGTCCTTCCTGGTTTGCAAATGCATAATGACTCCACTTGCAGACAAGAAAGACACTGTGACAATAGTGGAGACCCCCTAACAGAACCACAACTCATTATTTGTTGCCTATTCATTTATCTGCCGGAGCCAGTCCAAATAAATGCCCAGGTTAAATAAATACTCTTCCAAAGAAGGTAGGGTTAATGGGTGTAATCATCTGTCTATTTGCTGATTTATAGGTCTTAGGAGACTTGTTTTGGCCACTGAACAGCCCGTCTCATTTGGATTCATAAGAGACCTATGCATCTGTTTGGGGCTACCTAAATGGTTGCATTTGTTTAAGTCTGGCTGTGCTAAAACTCACTGTGCAAAAGAAGAAGAAGAAAAGTTTGGATTTGATATCCCGCTTTATCACTACCCTAAGGAGTCTCAAAGCGGCTAACAATCTCATTTCCCTTCCTCCCCCACAACAAACACTCTGTGAGGTGAGTGAGGCTGAGAAACTTCAGAGAAGTGTGACTAGCCCAAGGTCACCCAGCAGCTGCATGTGGAGGAACAGAGACATGAACCCAGTTCCCCAAATTACGAGTCTACCACTCTTTACCACTACACCATACTGGCTCTACAAGGGAGAAACACAATGTCACAGTCATAACCTGCAGTGCTGTGAGCCTGGCGAGCCATGCATGGCCAAGGTTCTCTACCATAGGCACTGCATATGTCTTTAAAAAGATGTGGTGTGCGAAGACATATTTTATGGGATGTGGCTGCAAAGGGCAGCCTCACGCATTTACATGTATCTTACAGAAAAATAGCAAGCACTCTTATTACTGTCTTCGTTTGACTAACTTTAGCATCAAGAGAATGGCATTTCAAAGGAACGCATTTCAGTTTTCAGGAGGAGGTGATAAATAGACTGCAGCAGAGATGGGCAGTGCGTGCAAAAAACAGCAAGACCTGAAGCCTGTGCTCGGTTGCCTATACAGCAGAGTGTTGTGAGCCTATTGAGTAGTTCTTTTTCGGTTTAAAATTTGGAAGAAGCATGGTAACGTCAGTCACATGGGGCCTTGAAGAGAGGGCTTTAGTGCCTTTCCCTGTTGAGTTCTTGGGCATTGCAATAGGGAAATAGGTTAGGATCTCTCACACAGGGCATGAAGAGGTAAACTTGTGTTGGCAGGCATGGCTATTGGCAGTTGGGACCCAGATGCTCAAATGCTATTCTGTACAGAAGGACACATTCTGTATCCCTTGGTGCCAAGGAAGCATTTCCCTCTGACACATCCATGAAGGATTCCCCTGCTGACTTTCTTTCATGGGGAAACTCTCACTTCATTTCATTTCACTTTTAATTTGTATGCCACTTTTCAATATTACTCTACACAAGGCGGCTCACAAGCTGAAGAATCAACAAAAATAGACAGCAAAGATCACACAAGTCATAACAATCTGAACAAATGTGACAAAAAAGTCACATTTAAAATAAACTACTTGTATCAAATAAAGCAATATTCAACAATCCATTAGAATGCAATGGTAAACACCAAAATTAAACACCAGCAAATCATAATTAAGCAGTTTACCCTTATCAGTTACAATCAATCAATAAAAATAAAAAGAAGTCACAAATACCAGGTAAAATGATCAAATTGAGAAACAAGGACACACAACTTCTAGAAATATCTGTTGTTGTTTTTTTAAAAAAACACCCCTGAACTCCTCTCTTCCCAGCTGCTTCTGCTGTTCTCAAAGTCATGGTCTGGGAAAAGCTCCTAGGGCTGGAGGGCGGAGCAAGGCAGGTGGGAAAAGCCATTCCATCATGTGAGCATCCCTTTCAGTCCAAGACAGTGCAACTGAAACACAGCTTTTGCAACTCATCCGCCAAATGCATGCACAAGGCCTCAGTGTGTGGAACCAGTGAGCTTACCAGAACTAGAGGTGCACCTGAGGACCAGTGAAAAACAGGGAGATGGGAACTTGTCCCCGATGCCTTCCGTAAGTGCTGCCTGCTTCGATCCCCTCCTAATGCAGCCTTTTGACCTTTGCCACTAAGTCCTCTGTTTGCCTATGGGCAACGAGAACACCAACCACTTGCCTGAAAAAAGGGGGGGGGTCCTTTCCTTTTCCAAGAGACCTTGCCATTGTAACTGTAGCTTTCTGTGGCATGAATAATGTACCATATTAGTTAGACATGCTCTCGGTTGTGCACTCCAGCCAGCAAGTAGCGGAGGGTAGAAGCTATCACTGAATAATGATTAATTACTCTCCCTTCTGGCCAATCTCAGCTTAGTAAACTGGTCACACAGCATGTTACATGGGCTGTGTCAGCTCCATATGAGATTACTCCCTCAACGATGCACATCGCAACCATTGTTTGCTTCCAGTTTGTGCTGAATGAGAGTTTAGATGGAAACTCATTTATCTACTTATCTCGGCTGCCAGTCAGAACTACTAAACCCAGCGGTCCCTACTGCAAACTAAGCATAGGCAGGCTATATAGAACAGTACCTGCTCCAAGAGATTCTGTTTGTGTCCTCTGTAAGGAGGGTGGGGCAAACAGTTCAGCACTCTTGAGCAATAGTTTTCAAACTGCGCCAGAGACTAGTCGTGGAGGGTGAGAGCCCGTAAAAGGCAACTTACCCTTCTGCCGCTGCAAAATGCAGCGGCAGAAGGGTGTCGGGCACGTTCTGGAACCAGGAAGGCTTGGAGACTAGAGTGTGCCCTTTAAAAGGTAAAGGGACCCCTGACCATTAGGTCCAGTCATGACCGACTCTGGGGTTGCGGCGCTCATCTCACGTTATTGGCCGAGGGAGCCGGCATACAGCTTCCAGGTCATGTGGCCAGCATGACAAAGCTGCTTCTGGCAAACCAGAGCAGCACACGGAAACGCCGTTTACCTTCCCGCTGTAGCAGTATCTATTTATCTACTTGCACTTTGACTTGCTTTCGAACTGCTAGGTTGGCAGGAGCAGGGACCGAGCAACGGGAGCTCACCCCATCGCAGGGATTCGAACCTCTGACCTTCTGATCGGCAAGCCCTAGGCTCTGTGGTTTAACCCACAGCGCCACCTGCATCCCACAGTGTACCCTTTACCATTCTCCAAATCTGCTGACATCCCTATTTTCGTCAGAAAATGTTGGGAGTACTGTATTTTTTGTGTGTGTATAATATGCCCCCATGTATAATACGCAAATGGGAGACGATCGCCCAGAGTTGTTGGGCTATTTTTTAAGGAGGATATGCTGAAAATTGCTCACCCACCTGACCTACAAAGCCACTTGCACGCATCACATATGCCACCAATCCACTGTCCACAGAAGACGCCAAACACCCACCCAATTGCCGCAGCAACAGCTGATCAAGCCCAGACCTTGACGCTGCCACCAATAACACGCCCAATAGCTATGGACTCTTGCTGGGTCCCGGTACCAACATATAACATGTCCCCCTGATGAACTACCTGTGTATAAGACGAGCCCCAAATTTTTACATGATATTTTAATTTTTTTAAAAAATAAAACCTCGTCTTATACACGGTACAGTGGTACGTCGGGTTACAAACACCTTGGGTTACAAACGCTTCAGGTTACAGACTCTGCTAACCCAGAAGTAGTACCTTGGGTTAATAATTTTACCTTAGAAAATTGTACTGGGAAATGATATACAATGAATTGAAGAAAATGTTGAAAATAACATTTGTTAAACAACCAGAAACTTTCTTGTTAGGCTTTTAAGGCCAAGATATACCAAAAGAGAAGAGGACGCTATTTATGTACAGCGGCGAGAATCTTGATAGCACAAAATTGGAAGACTGGAGAAGTACCAACTAATGAACAAAGGCAGGAAAAAACTGATGAACTATGCAGAAATGGCAAAATTGACAGACAGACTTCGGGGAAAAGACAACAGTGACTCTGAAAGAGACTGGGAACCATTTATGATATACTTGCAGAAACAGAGGAAGACTATTGACTTGATGGCAGGATTTAAATAAACACTCACACTTTTATCGCAAAAATATGTAGAAAATAAAGAAATAATATAGTGGATTTATTTTTTTTTAGAAACAGCAGTGTGTAATAGGTGAAAAATAAATCAGAAGTGGAAGTTGAGGGAAGCCCAAGAGGGGTAGGAAGAGGGAATGTAATATGAATGTTATGGATATGTGATGTTTGTAATAATTGAAAAAGAAAATTGTGTCTGATCCAGAAGAGAGAGAAAAAGAAACACCAGCTTTTGGAAGGAGTTGTGTGTGCATGCACACAAACCAAAGCAACAGCTGAGAAAAGCCCCATCACATGGTATTTTGAGGAAAATATTGCTGTCTTCCAAATTCACCGTATTTGACCTGAAAATCTGAACTGGGGCTGAAAGATCCTACTTCAAATTGCTGATGTTGACAATGAAATTATGTTGGATGCCTTTCCACATGTGCTTCATTTGCTTGACTAGCTTTTAGTGTTTTGTTTTGCCATTTTTTCATTGTCCCTGTCTATTATTAAAGCAGGCCTCCCCCCCCCTTTCTGATTTTGTTTTCCTTCATTATTATGTCCAGCACAGGTAGGCTGCAATCTTATACCTGGGATGAACCCCATTGAATTTAATGAATTTAATTCTGAGAAGACAGAAAAGGACTGCACTGTTAAGTTGGTCATAGTTTGATTTGTTGTAATAGGTTTTCTCCAGAATAAGGTGTAATCATTGTTTTCAGGAATTGGGTTGGAACTGTATCTGTAGTTAAGACGGACGGGGCTGATTTTGAAGTGCTCAGTTGACGCAGCAGAGTCCAGGTGATGGCAAATGATTTTATCAATGTGATTGTGTTTGGCAAGACTTTCTTTGCTGCGTGAGATGGAGCAGTCAGCTCTTGCATGTTTTATGTAATATATTTTCTCGCTCTCAAAGTCCCCAATACAAGAAAGTGCAAGTCCATTACTTCCTAAATCAACACACAGTCTGTGACATGATGTCTCATAGGAAAATGGTGGTCAGACACTATGTTATCTCGGAGAGAGGGAGGAACAGTTGGCATGGTTGTATATAACTCACCTGTCTGCTGTTCGCTCAAAAAGTGGACAATGATGGGGAAATGATGAGACATGAGATATGAACCCAAATAAACAATTCTTGCTTCAGCCTGTGTACATAGCTGCCTATCCTCTGACAGATTCCCTCAATTTCCATTATACATTGGGCAACAGCTCTATCACTTTTTATCTCTGATTGGAGATGGAAAATTATGAAGCCACAGATGAGAGCAGCTACAACAAAGACTACAAAAAGCAGAGGAAGAGAAATGGGTTTGTCCTAGGATAGCGTCAACCAATCACAAACAAACAACCACACCCTAGGCCAACCCCAACCTCTCTCACCACCAAAGGAACACAAGCCAATAGTAAAGAGAACCCGCACAAGCGACACTGACACAAAACCCCACACATACATCAAGTAGAATAGAAACATTTCTACCCAACCCCAACCCCCATGCCCCTTTCCCCCTTTTTGTCCTAATGCAACACTAATGTCTCAACAAATGAAACTGATCTGTAGAAAATGCAACTTGAAAAAAGAGACACTGTGCATACTTTTGTAATCCAAGAAATCTAATTAAAAAAATAATTTTTTTAAAAAAGCCCATGCTGGTCAGAGCTAAATTCAGATCTGTTTGCTGGTACCACATTTGCACAAACCTGCCTATTTTCCTTTTCCAGTCTTATCAGAAGCATTTCTCTCTCTGGGTTGCTTCAAATGAAACCTCCCCCCCCCCAACCACCAGTGGGTTTTGCAGTGTAATGAGTTATGTGAAGGCAGGTTAAGAATACAATAAACGACTTACTAGATTAGACCAGATTCAGTACATGGTGTTGACTCCAACTGTTGGCCAAACCAGTTGCCTGAAGTGGTTCTTCATATTGTGTTTTAGACCCTTTTCACCACCACTCCCTTGTTCAAATTGGTTTGTGTAATCTTGCTCAACAAGCCACAGCTGCAGACACTGTGATTATTGAAGGCCTGTTTCCTTTGATTTTGCCTGGTGATGGCAAAGGGAAGAAGTGTGCTGTCTGAATCTACTCATGATTGGGGCAGGGGGCAGATGCTGTAGCATGGCTAGTCATTAGCCGGACATGTTTTGAAAATCTATCTTGTTTAATGTGAGAAAATGGAATGTTATGTGGTATTGGCTTAATTTAAGGGATAAGGGAGTAATGTGTTTGGTTTGCATTGGGATGTGAACCTACCTACCAACTTCACACTTCCTGAATCAAGGTTGAAACTGAAGTGCAGCTATCATTTGATTTTTGCCCACCCCCAAATGCAGATCCCCAAGCAAGAAAATGTTTACCAAAATACAAAAAATTATATGGAAAGTGTGGACAAGCATACAGGAAAAGATTGTGCCTATTTTTTAAAAAAGGCTAGTCTGAATGAACAGTGAAAGAGATAATAATTTCCCCCTCCCTATACCATTTCTGGGGACCCAGGTGGTGTTGTGGGTTAAACCACAGAGTCTAGGGCTTGCCGATCAGAAGGTCGGTGGTTCGAATCCCTGCGACGGGGTGAGCTCCCATTGCTCAGTCCCAGCTCCTGCCCACCTGGCAGTTCGAAAGCACATCAAAGTGCAAGTGGATAAATAGGGACCGCTCCGGCGGGAAGGTAAACAGCGTTTCCGTGCGCTGCTCTGGTTCGCCAGAAGCAGCTTTGTCATGCTGGCCACATGACCTGGAAGCTGTCTGCGGACAAACACCGGCTCCCTCAGCCTATAGAGTGAGATGAGCGCCGCAACCCCAGAGTCGGACACAACTGGACCTGATGGTCAGGGGCCCCTTTACTTTTATACCACTTCTATGGGACGCGGGTGGCTTGCTGTGGTCTAAACCAATGGCTTGCTGATCTGAAGGTTGGTGGTTCAAATCCCCGCAATAGGGTGAGCTACCGTTGGTTGGTCCCAGCTCCTGCCCACCTAGCAGTTTGAATGCACATCAAGTGCAAGTAGATAAACAGGTACCGCTCCAGTGGGAAGGTAAACGCCATTTCTGTGCGCTGCTCTGTTTTTGCCAGAAGCGACTTAGCCATGCTGGCCACATAACCCGGAAGCTGTCCGCGGTACGAACGCCGGCTCCCTCGGCCTATAGAGCGAGATGAGTGCGCAACCCCAGAGTTGTCTGCAAGTGGACCTAAGGGTCAGGGGTACCCTTATACCACTTCTGACTGCAAGTAGGGAGATCACATGACTGGATGCTCCTCAGTGTCATTAAAGAAACCAACAGCTTTCACTTTGTAGGCAACTAGAGATGTAAGGGAGAAGCATTGTAGAGGTCTTCTTCACAATGTCCCATGGCAGAGCCATGTAAACCCAAATGTGCTGTCTATGTTGATACAGCCCACGATCAGTTTTACTACCTCACCAGTTCTTACCTTGGTAGTTTGTTCTTCATTGGGATTTCTTTGGTTTGGCTGCCATTTCTTCTCTCTGCTAAATCTCTCTCAGTGAAACTATACAGACCTGCATTTTAGGAGAAGAACATTCATTGAGCACAAAGACCCCAGCCTACTGCATAGGACTGAACTAAATAATGCAGTGTCTATGGGGATGCAGTGATAGATACTGGGAAGTTGACAGCCTGGGAAGACAGAATGAGATCTTTGGATTGCCTTCTAATGAATGTGGACAGAGAATGTGCTCTGAGCGTGAACCCAGCTCTTTTATAAAATAGTGCAGAGTTTTGAAAATCAGAAACGAATCGCCTGCAAGAGTCTTAGGTAGCTTGACTAATCATACAGAGCAAGCATAACAGTGCTAAATACGGTAGTGGGTCTACCAAGTTGTGGTTTTTTTTTAAAGCAAGATTCAACCTTCCTTGTAACAGATATAGCTTCCTTCAGGAAGGGGAGTTGAGACTGGGCAGAGAACAGATATTTGTGCACTGATGTCCACCTGTCTTATTCTGTGAGATTCCTTTTTAAATCTCAACATGGAGGGGGGAAGTTGCAACAACAGATAATTATAGTAAAATGGGGCATTTGTAGCAAAGTTTCAAGTCACATGAAAAACCCCTTACAGCAAAGGTCTAAATGGGCAAATGTTTTCTTTGTAAATATTAAAACTAGTTATAAGGTGTGAATTTCCCTCTATCTGGATCTCTTTAGAAGCATTTGTCTGTAGGAGGAGAAGGGGGATGATGACGATGATGACGATGATGATGATGATAAAACTTTCCCCAGCCACTCTGGGCAGCTTCCAACAAAATATTAAAATACAATAGTCCTTCAGATATTAAAAGCTTCCCTAAACAGGGCTGCCTTCAGATGCCTTCAGGATGACAAAAAGGTCACCCTTGCTTTGCCCACCCCATTCATTAGGGGAGGATATGGGGCAGCCATGTTGTTTTCATTCCAAAGGGTCCAATTCCCCACCCAACAGCTTTAAAAACATTTAAAATTCCAAAGGGGGACTTCCAAAGAGAGAAAACAAAAAGTGGGACACCCGCCTGCAATGATAGACCCACACCGTGAATCATTTCACCCCTGTTACCTGTTACTTGTATTTCGTTTCAGGGGATTGATTCAAAGTTGCTGTGTTGGAGAGTGCCAAAGGACAGCAGGAACCGACTTTGATCGATAGATAAACCGAACATGGAATAAGCAGCACGACACTGTGGCAAGACAAGCACAAAGGCCCTTTTAAGACTGTATAAATTCTAGAACACCAGCCATAACTCACGAGGAGAAAAGTGAAGGTGCATAGAGAATTGCTAACCACTATCAGATATGTCAGGTAGTGAGGACGGAAAAGAGCAATTGATCACTTTCCAATGATTGGGGCAGTAGGTTTAAATTACCCAAAGGTTGCCTTTTTAAACTTTTTGTAAGACTGTGCCCGTAACAACCTATCCAGATACTAAATTGTTGCTGAATGTGTCGGAGTTGCAACTATTCTGTAATACATCCAGCCGGTTTCTAAGCATTCTGAAACCACTATGGGATAGGATGTTGCAAGGTGATGGCAGATGGCAAGCCAAGAAGAGCTTTGTGTATGTGTGTGTTTGTGTACGTGTGTGTGCAGTTATCCTGGGTTTAGAATAATCTAAAAGAGAGAAGTGACCCTATTTTCCTTTGTGGCGTGTTGGATACAAGTGATGTCAACAAGCTACCTTGCTCTCAATGGCCGAATAGGTGAAACTTCAGTTTTGCAGATTTATTCAGTGAGTGGTCTTAAAAATAGGTTCTTGGGGGATGTGAGAAATTCAAATCTGCTGGTATGGTTTTTGTGATTGGCCAACATATTGCTTGGGGTGTCTATGTTTGATGAAAAAGTGCATAAACTGCTTTTGGAAAAGCAAAGAATTTTAATTTTTTTTCCTTCAGAAAATGTCCGGTAATGCTAAATAATCATAACAATAGATATTAATATCAATATATAACATAACGGCAAGTGCTTTGCGATCATTTTTAATGGTTTATGTGCCGTTTTAGGCACATTTCACTTACCAAGCAAAACTAAATTATATTAACTTAACCAAAATACCTTTTGAATTCCCAAGTCATGTTACAACTTTAGAGTACCCCCTCATTTTGCAAATTTGAAAGTTGGAAAAAAATTAACATGCTCTAATATCCAAATGCTTAGAACAAGTGTAGATGTTGACTCAACACCAACCAGGGGCGTAGGAAGAGGGGTGTGGGGTGTGTGTGTGTTTGCAGCTCATGCCAGGTGTCATCCTTGAGGGAGGTGACAAATGGCACATCGCGGGGCCTGGCCTGCAGCACGCCCAAGCCACGCGTCTCTCCTGGGAGTGATGCGGTGGCTTGGGGCCCCGCATTGCCCGAAATGCATAGCTGCCAAGTCTCCCATATTCCCCGGGAAACCCCTGTTTTTCCAGCTGTTCCCAGCTGAAAAAACGGATTTTTTTGTTTTTTCCCGGCGCGGTGGCCATTTTGGAACTGGGCGGAGCATGCTCAGAAGCGACTTTTGATGCTGTTTTGCCCAGTTCCAAAATGGCTGCAGCACGACTTCTGGTGCGGCGGCCATTTTGGAACAGGGCAGAGCAGCATCAAAAGTAGCTTCTGAGCATGCTCCGCCCAGTTCCAAAATGGCGGCAGCGCTACTTCCGGCCTGCTACTTCCGGTCCAGTCCCTTATTTCTCAGGCCAGAACTTGGCAGCTATGCCGAAATGGCAGCGTGGGGCTTGTATCTGCCAGGCAGACTCTGTGGGCAGCTCCCCGTGCCGCCACCATGCACGGATCGCTGTGGCACCCCGGTGGGTGACTCGCCCTGCCCTGCCGCTCCAAGTGTCAGGGCAGCTAGCTACACCCCTGACCCCAACCTACTTAGATGAAGATCATGCAAAACGTCTTACACATTCAGATGCCGCTCATGGGGAACATCAACTTTAACAGCTTCCGAACATGTGTGCTTCACTTCCAATGCACACATTGCTTGCAAACCAGCACCAGCGCTGTCAAGAACACATAGTATTGCATGCATATTTGCTTCCAAGTTGGGAAGGGCTGAGGAAGTGCATGGGGCCCCAAGGTGCTCTTACACATCTCAGCATGAGTAAAGGAATGATGGGAGCCTTGACTGATATGTTCCCTTGCTTTCCCCATGGGACAGGATGGGTCCTAGTTTGTCTGTTTCCATGAAAGGAGAAGCAGACATGGAAGCCAGCTCCAAGCTTCTTTCCTAATTAATGGGGCTGATTCTTTGGTACTGCTAGTTTTAAAGGGGACAGATATGCATATATGTACCTTTCAGCTGCGGGGAGTAGATAATAGAAAGCTGGCGACTAGTTTCAAAACTGGAAGCAATGCACAAGTCAGGTCCATGCGTTTGAATGGAGAATCATGTGCAATTTTGCTAAGATCTGAAAACACACCCATGGCAATCCCATCCCACCCTCACAAACACTGCATATCCACTTTTAAGGTTAGGTTAGGTGACCTGAAAAAAAGGATGCAATGTTTTGGTGTAGTGGAGCTATTCACTGTAATAAGTGGGAAAATTTCACACAACCCCAAGCTAGGGTCTGCTTGCTCTCTGTTGGCTCTCTCCCCCCCCCCCTGTTTTGGCAGCTTTTTATACTGGATTGCCTGATGAAAACTCGCATTTGGCTATAGTCCTGTAGATGTCATTTCCAATCCCCCATCATAAAACAGACATCTTGGCTCATTCTGTTCATTCCCTTCACGCTGTTGACATTGCAAGGATTTACTCCAGCTTATAGATTTATTCCATTAATTCCATTTATTTATTTATTTTGGACATTTATCTAGCCTCACTCACCATTATGTCTGGGCACATGTACTTTAAATGATAAGCAAAACAAGTTAAGGACAGGTGCCAAAAACTCCTCAGACCATTAGGGGGGGGGGGAGAGACGCCTTTGCTTATAGGTTGAATATTATTATAATTATGTAGCTAAACCCTAAATAGAATGGATTTTATAATGATGAGGTTTCTATTTGGGAAAAAATCAATGTTGTTTATTAGCCTTCAACAGTTTTCTGTAATTCCTCTCGCTAAAGTGTATTATTTTTCAGAACTGTAAGCATGTGCGGTATGCAACTGGGGTTGCTGTGTTGCATCAACATCTGACAAGGAGAACTGATACAGCTGTGAGGGTGGAAACATTCAAAGCAGGGGGGCTCAATTTGTCTCATACCCATTTGCACCTACCTGCCACATCCCCATACCACCTTCCCATTGCTGAGGGAGGAAAAACTGACCCCGGGGAAGGAAAAGGAGGTAGAAGCACCATCATTCCTGGTGAGATCTGATGCACTGATCTTCAGTTCCAGTAAATCCCGATTCACTTCCAGCTTTTCATTGGTTGGAACTGAATCTCAGAATATCAAAGTTCCCAATAAGGATTGTGTGTGTGTTGTACACTGGCTTCATCATGCCCTGTGGGAAAAGGAGCAGCAGTTCCCACTGGAAGAGAGGCCCTCTGCCACCACAAAAGAGCTCTTCCACCCCCTACCTATTTCCCCTACACTTTCCTTGGGGAGGACGGTGGGCATTGTAGTGGCAACTGGGACATTTTGACTTGGAGGTTCAAAGAGCCCCTCCAGGTTCCATGCCTTTGCTGAAGAAGTCTCCACTGTTTTCGTGACAGTAGCTTCAGCTTTCCATTTCAGGCTGCATCTTCTGGGGACACAGGAAAGTGCTTCATGGTCCAGGCCCAGGCATAGGCAAACTTCCGCCCTGCAGATGTTTGGGACTACAATTCCCATCATCCCTGACCACTGGTCCTGTTAGCTAGGGAAGATGGGAATTGTAGTCCCAAACACCTGGAAGGCCAGAGTTTGCCTGTGCCTGGTCCAGACCATTGCTTCATCTAAGCCCAGCATTTTCTGCCACCACCACCAGAGTCTCTCCAGTGTCTTGGGCAAGCGCATCTCCCACCAGAAAGACATCCTTTCAGCCGGAAATGCCTGGGATGTCCCTGGAGCTTCTGCATGCAAAGCCTTTGATCTCCTGCTGAACGAAGCCCCTCCCTTTTCTCATTCATGCATGCCCCTCCACATTAGAAGAAACTCCCTGTGCATAAAAACAAGCATGTCAAGGAGAGAGCGAGGCTAGAATCCTCCTCCCGAAAATGATATTTTTGTATGCACAGTTATTTGGGAAGCATGCAATCCCCCACCTGCCGTTTGAAGTGGTACAGCAAAGCAAGAGATAATATCATGTGAGGCTGCTGATTACATTGTAAAAACAGCATTGTAAGAGCAGCAAAACACTCTGGAGACACTTCTGTGATAAGCCAATGAGAACTGGGTGTTGCAATTAAAATCCTGCCCAGGCATTTCCTTCCACATATTTTCTACCCACAACACCCTTGAATGGGAAACGATGAAGGGAGAATTGTCACATTTCTGGTGGTTGCCTGCAACTGTAATAACTTGTAGATCCAGTCAGAGAGAGGGGTGAAAATTTCTTGTCTCAGTACAGTTCCTAATGATATTGGCTCTCCATCATGTTTCCCCTTAGTTGTTTTTGGTGGTTAAACTGAAACAGTGCAAATCCTTTTCAGAAGGGACTATTTTCATGGCAGCAGTATGACCTCAGGGCATTTGTTGCATATGTGAATGCAGGGACATGCATTCTCCAAAGCGAGCTCTCGGTAGCTGTTGGCATTTGGGGGTTGTGTAGGGCATTTGTTGAATACTCTCCTTGTAACAGTAACAGATTAAACGAGCTCCTACGAAAGAGGCATGTTTCAGCACTTAAGTTAATTGAAGTGTTACAAACTAAATATGATTCTCAATTGCTTCTGTATTCCAGATCACTTCATGCATGCAGATAAAAACGACAAAAATTACCAAATGGCTTTGGAAATGTGCAAATCGGGCGTACAATAGTGACATTTAGATCTGTGACCTGATTGCCGTCTTTGCAAGAGTACTTTGAAAAACTTTGGGTTTCCTTAAAGCTGTCATGCCAAACCTTTGAACTGTAGATTAATGCAGGTCAAGGCAGGGAAGTCGAGCTCCATTCAAATGGCAGAAGCTATTTGAATGCACCAAGAGGCTTACACCTAAATTATTTTCCCCCTGATTATTTTCATGGGCCGCAGAAGAAGGTATTTGCTTTTATTTATACAGTGGTACCTTGGTTTAAGAACAGCTTAGTTTATGAACAACTTGGATTAAGAATGCTGCAAACCCGGAAGTAGGTGTTTTGGTTTGTGAACTTTGCCTTAGAATAAAAACATGTGTGCTCCATTTGTAAATTGAGTCCCCCCCGCTGCTATGGGAAAGCACGCCTTGGTTTTTAGAACTCTTTGGTTTAAGAACGGACTTCCGGAACGGATTAAGTTTGTAAACCAAGGTACCACTGTACTTGCTATTGAATAGGTTTTAGGTTTCATAACCCACTTCACAATACTTACTAATAAAATTTCAGTAATAATTAAACAAAATTCCCTCCTCTTGGATGTTATGCAGCCCCTCATTGCGAGAAGTGAGGTTACAGGGAACCAGACAGAGGGCCTTCTCGGTAGTGGCACCTGCCCTGTGGAACGCCCTCCCAGCAGATGTCAAGGCAATAAGTAACTATTCTACTTTCAGAAGACAGCTGAAGGCAGCCCTGTTTAGGGAAGTTTTTAATGTTTGATGCTGTACTGTTTTTAATATTTGGTTGGAAGCCCCCCAGAGTGGCTGGGGAAACCCAGCCAGATGGGCGGGGTATAAATATATATTATTATTATTATTATTATTATTATTATTATTATTATTATCATCATCATCATTATTATTATTATCATTATCATCATCATCCCTGTTGTCTTTTTGGCACCCAAGGAAGACCTTCTTTTTTTCAAATAGACTTTTAAGATGAGATCTCACCCTGTCTGCATTTGTTTTGGGCTTGTCACATTGTTTGCCGTCTTGGGCTACTTTGGGAGGAAGGGTGGGATATTAATCTAATTAATAAATAAAAGTGTGGTGGGACAAGGAAAGGGTGCTGGGCAGTTAATAGGCAAGGAAACCGGGGTGGGGGTGGGGCTGTGGCACCCAGTTCCTGCTCACCATCAAGAGGGAGGTGTTTTTCTAGCTCTGTTTTTACCTGTCATAATAAAGGGTACAAAAGTATTTCCACCCTTGTTGAAATGTCTTTGGCTATTTTCAGTCCCAAGTATTCAGTCATTATTTGTCATCTCGAATAAAAGGCCTGTGAGGAATTAGTCCTATAAGAATCAATTCTGATCCCCCCCCAATTTGCAGAATATCCAGAAAACTGTCAAAATTATTTGATCAAAGCAGGTAGCGATTGATCAGGTTAACCAAAGAATAGGGGGGTATCACCTGCATACATACCCATTGTCTGCAACACAAGGCCTTCTTTGTGGATGGTAGGGATTTAGTTTGAGTTCATTATTGGCTTAACTAAAATGAGCAGTTCATTTCTCAGTGAATAGCAGTCTATGCTGTTCAACCATCTTGTACAATTACATAGAATTGGCTGCCTCTCCGTAAAAGAAGTAGAAGTCTCAATTTAGCATGGGCGCTAATCACTTCTCTCAGCTATAAAGAAAGATAGACCTTCCTGGGACTGGCTGACAAATAATAAACATAGTTTATTTTCAGCAAGTCCCTGGGACAAGGTAAATAAGAAATGGCAAAATGCATATTCTCTCATAACATAAAAGCCAGATGGCACCTCTAGCTTGCAATTATTTCTTTTGATTAAGAAGCTACCAAGAACCATAACAGGCAAACAGTATTTTTCTGTAGAAATTACAAAAAAATGGAAACTGTGGGGCACTGGCAGAACAAATATCATTTTTTCAGAGCAAGCCAGTTGCATATCCCTGGTTTACAACCTTTCTAACGCCCAGCAAGTTTCACTTTCACTGCCATTCTCTGTTCATCTCTCGGCATGGATGTAGTGGCATTTGAGGAGCACTGGCCGCAGCAGACAGTGAATTAAAAGGAGCAATAATGTTAATGGACCCCATAACTGAGGGATGGGTAAGCTGGAGGTGGTGAGAGATGAAAAGCCAAAGATGACTTCTTTCAGGTGAAAGGAGGAGATGGATTTGAGAGGCACCCCCAAACCAGTGCAGAACTCTGTTGTTGGGCCTGGTCATACAATATTTATAAATGACAGTGTATGGAGCAATAAAATGGACATTTGACCCATGAACTGTTTGCCGTGATTAATAGTTCATACATTCCCCTGAAGTGGTCTTTATTGCAGATACTAATATTGTGCAGCTTGAAGGAATTGGGTGCATAAACCTGACTCGTCTTGAAATAAAAATTCCCCAGACCCATCAATATGATCCAAAGCTTTACTAACCAGAACTTCTCCAAAACAGGTACAAAAATAAATCAATGATACATCCAAATAAGACATATGCTTGCCAAAGCATAGACATAGCATCTTCTTAGAAATACTATAATTCTAAACAGAACTAGAATCAAAGGTCTCTCTCTCTCTCTTCCTACACAAACTCCATTAGCCTGCATTCCAGCCTGAGGCAGTCCCTCCTGCAGAGGCATCAATAGCACACCCTTCACTGAATGTGCTTGGGAACAAAAGACCAAAAGGCAACTCCCTTCAAAATGACCTTTTGCAACTGAATACCTTAATGTCATGATGTAAGGTTAAACACTCAGGTGAAAGAGCAGACAACACCAACACTTAATTATTAACCCAGCTAAAAGTTCAGAAAGTTCTCTTCTAGTTTTCGTATACCACATTTTCCAATGTTAAACCTTTCAGCAATATACATGCAGGCATTCTCAATTCCAGAGTACAATTAAACGATTATAGTTAACAGTCTCTTCACGGGCATGGTGGGAAAGTGTCAACACTCAAGTCCTCCTGCCACACTTACAACATAGTGTGTAATGTAGCTATACCCACTGACAATTCTCCACCGCCCCCTCCAAAACCGTTTGGGATATTATGTGAATTACATCCACTTACAGCCATTGCACACATTATTTATATTGTAGGCATGCTTGCAATGTGTTTAGGGTGACAGCTTCTTCCTTGGTCTGCACCTTGGGAAGAGTAGAGTGCTCTAGTGCTCCCTGGAAGAGGATGTTTGAGGTAGGAAGGAAAAGGAACGGAATCTGAACTGCAGTGGATCGCTAAAAGGTAAAGGTAAAAGACCCCTGACAGTTAAGTCCAGTCACAGATGACTCTGGGGTTGTGGCGCTCATCTCGCTTTACAGGCCGAGGGAGCCGGCGTTTGTCCCCAGACAGTTTTTCCGGGTCATGTGGTCAGCATGACTAGGCCGCTTCTGGTGCAAAGGAACACCGAAACCAGAGCAGCGCACAGAAACGCTTCCCGCTGGAGCGGTACCTATTTATCTACTTGCACTTTTTGGGGTGCTTTCAAACTGCTAGGTGGGCAGGAGCAGGGACAGAGCAACAGGAGTTCACCCCGTCGCAGTGATTCGAACCACCAACCTTCTGATCAGCAAGCCCAAGAAGCTCAGTGGTTTAGACCACAGCGCCATCGCTAGGAGTGGTTGAAAGTGAAAACCTATTTTCAGTGCTTGAAAAGATCCTGAGGAAAGAGGAGACAATAAGTCTACAGGTGCAATTGTCTGCATACTCACTCAGGTGTAAGTCCTCTTTATTTAAACTTGGCTTAAGCCCAAGTCAATGCGTCAATATTCAGTATGCCAGATGCAAGGAACCTATATCAGTGAAATGAAGCAAGTATGAAATTGCAGGGACATTGTTGCCATTTGACTCAGGGTAGTCCAGATAGGATGTTCCTCACTGAGAAAATGTCCTGACAGGGGTATGTTTGATTCACAGTTTCTTCCTGTGAATCAAATAGATCAATAGCAGACTGTGTAACTTTTCAAGGCAAGGAAAGCTTAGAGACCCCTACCCTAATTCTATGTACATTCCATGTACATTTCCCCATGTGGGAAAGAAAAAGAATATTTAGAAGACTGTTTTTAGCGGGCAAATGACACTTCTCCCTGAACCTTCTGTGACATTGATGTTTATTTTATTTAAAAACACTCACTACATCTGGAGACACTTCACATGATTCCTGCACCATGTCTTGTTTTCACCTGAAAATATCCTACCGGTAAGTGTTCAGTTCCACATTAACATCCTGAAGGGGACTAAAAAAAATAAATTAAACAAACAGGAGAGGAATATTCTCTCTCTTTTTTAATGGTCAACCACACTGCCCTTTTTTTCTTTTTTGCAGTCACTCCACAAAATGTCAAATGTGTGGCAGGGGAGACACAGAAATAAAAAAGAGAGGTGAAATTAGATTTAAATTACTCATTTAGAATTGCTAGTTTCAATCAATGACAATTTTAAGACATTAAATACATTCCAGAGCAACTTGTCAAAAGGGGGGGGGGAATATTGCAGTAGCTGGCATTCCTTGAGGTTTTTTAATAAGATCAGGGTCAGCGATGGGAAATAAGCAGGAAGATGAATAGGATGTCAGAATTAAATTGAGTTCCAGAAGAGTTATCTCAAGTTCCGTAACAAAAAGATCTCACAGAACTTTGCCTCAGACGGGATGGTTAGCACATGATTCAGCGTTGCAGGGCAGTTGGAAGGCTGACAATCCTCCCCAGAAGAATTAGCCAGCTGATTTTTTTTTTATCAGCTTGAAAAACACCTTGTTCCTTTGAATTCTGAGGAAAGGGAAGGTGCTTCTCGTTTGCAGTCTTAATGATTTCTGATGCACCAAGTGCTTTCCTTCTTTCTTTTCCTTTTTTTTAAATACAAGAAACCAGATTAATTGTCTGAGCCATCTGACTAACCATTACTATCTTGCTCAAGTTTTAGAACTGTGGTGGAAAACAAAGTTTTAACAAACCATATGTCTCTTTCTTTCCCTTTTTTGTTGTAAAATATTCAAATGTGTTTATCTCCTACAGTAAGGACTGAAATGTATTAAACACACTGTTCTTTCTGTGACTAATGACCACAATCCAAAGCTTCACTAGGGCTGTGTGTGAACAGCGTTGCTGACATTTTGCTAGTCTTTGCCATTTTGGTTTTCTTTGAATTCTTCAGATGCTCTACCTAAGATGTTACCTCCACATTTGCTTCAGGAAAAACCTAGGGATGTCCCTACCTGTTCCAAGAAATTTTGTTCTTAGCCAATCTCTACCATCTTCCAGCCAAATTCAATTCAACTTGACTTTAGGCCAAATTTTGACAGCAACTCCAACAAAGGGTCTAATGCAGGCACCCCCAAACTGCGGCCCTCCAGATGTTTTGGCCTACAACTCCCATGACCCCGAGCTAACAGGACCAGTGGTCAGGGAAGATGGGAATTGTAGTCCAAAACATCTGGAGGGCCAAGGTTTGGGGATGCCTGGTCTAATGCAAGTAGGAATTTTTGTGCAGGCAGAGGGTGCTTCACCAAGTTCAGTGCTGGGGCTGGATGATGTTCCCCAACAGTGCAAAATTGAGTCTGCAGACTGGACAATCTACACATGGCTCAGTCGCCTGGGCATGAGACAAAAAAACTTTTTCATTGCTATGAAAAATGGCTCAAGAAAAGGCCACAATGAAAGACTTCCAAATAGCTGGGATTGCCTCTGGCTTCTGCCCCACATGCTCAGGCATCCACACAGCCACTTGGGCTGGTATAATTACTGGTGCAACAAAGCACCATGCCAGACACTGCAAAGAACCCCGAGTGTACCTCTCGGGTACCTCCTGGATGTAATCAGAATTTGTAAAAAAAGCAATTCTGGAAGCCATGAAAGATTCAAATATCTTACAGGGATGAAAATGCACTTCTGACCAGAAACAGGAAAAGAAGCATGAGTCACATTTTGTGGTTCTTCAAAATATCCCCTTCCCCCTTTTTTTTCCTTTTGAGACTGGCACTTGAAGGTGGGAAATAGTTGCCTGATTAATGACTTTTGATGGCAGGTGGCTATTCCAATCCACTGTAATTTGCATCATATTCGACCTGCAAGAATGGGAGCTTTAAGAGCAGCTTTTGCATTCTTAAATTTGGCCAGAGGGAGGGAAAGAATCTGAGATTTGGAGTTGGCTGGGAAAGGGTGCTAAGGCTGCAGTCCTAAGGGCTGCTTGTGTGCTTGTGTGTGGTCCTTTCTGATATATCCTGTGGTCCCTGGGAAGGCGTCCCAGGGACAACTGAATAGCCCTCTAAGAGCTCTTACAATACTTTAGTGCTGGACTGATGTTGCCCGCAGACTAGTACTACATGTACGTGCTATGAATTGCTAATAAGTCAACCTCTCAGTGGTGTTGTTGTTGTTTAGTCATTTAGTCGTGTCCAACTCTTCATGACCCCATGGACCAGAACACACCAGGCACTCCTGTCTTCCACTGCCTCCCACAGTTTGGTCAAACTCGTGTTGGTAGCTTCAAGAACACTGTCCAACCATCTCGTCCTCTGTCGTCCCCTTCTCCTTGTGCCCTCAATCTTTCCCAACATCAGGGTCCTTTCTAGGGAGTCTTCTCTTCTCATGTGGTGGCCAAAGTATTGGAGCCTCAGCTTCAGGATCTGTCCTTCCAGTGAGCACTCAGGGCTGATTTCCTTCAGAATGGATAGGTTTGATCTTCTTGCAGTCCATGGGACTCTCAAGAGTCTCCTCCAGCACCATATTTCAAAAGCATCAAATCTTCGGCGATCAGCCTTCTTTATGGTCCAGCCTTCTTTATGGTGATCAGCCTTCTTTATGGTCCAACCTCTCAATAAATGGCTTATTTCAAAAGGCAGGCACCAGACATTGCTGGCACTGCCTTCTTCACAAGGAAACTGACCTTGTAACATGGTCCTTTGTAACCTCTTACCACTTAGGGAGGTAAAGTAGCCAAATGGCCCGAACCTCGTATTGCAGATAGGCTTCTCCCAGATAATGGGATGACGGTGGCCGCTGCTTGGCTTACGTACGTTGCCCAAACTGCATGACCCTGACAGAACCAAGTCTATCAGTTCAACCCACTGAACTGGAGACTGAACTATCGAGGGCGGTAATTAGTCCGGGGCCTGTTGGAATCATGCATTGCTAACTGCTGATAAATGTTCCTGTGTTAACAAGATTTCAAGAAAAGTCAGATATTCTGCGTGGCTGCTCAGGAAGTTTGTTATTTACTCTGGCAATTTAAAATCTAATCACTCTCATGGGTAATCCTGTTTCCTTTGGAGCCGCTTTATCTCTTTTGATAATAATGTAAGCTGCACATGTGATAAGTAAACTTGGATCTAAGTGTGAAGGGCATATGGGTATATCTAGAAAATTGCTAGTAGTAGGATCCTCTATGGCTGAGCTGAAGCCTGCATGATCAAAAAGACCTCAATCTGAGAGCATTTGCGCCTCCTATTTCAAAACCGCAAGATTATCGTTTCCAGAAATAAACAGGGTTTCTTTCTAGTCACCTCTAGCACTTCAGGACAGCAATTTCATGGGGGCAGAGAGGATCCATTGCACATGCCCAGTTCCCTCATCCTTAAGGGCTTCTGCCTTTACTTTAATGGAGCTCAGGGATGCCTAGAGATGTGTGCCTGGGAAACTGGTTCCTCCACTGAACTGACGGGAGATTCTTCCTCACATAATATCTTCCAGATTGAACTACAAGGCTTCCTTTTCTTGAGGCTATAGGTAAAGAGGTGTGAAACACATCTTAAGGTATTTCATGAATCAGTTCTTTTGCCTTTGCTTCGACTTCCTACAGACGTCTCCTCTTTGCAGGACTTTCTAAATTTGCTTCAAATTTTATTTTTTGATGAAATTTGGTGCCAAAAAAACAGCTTTCCAAGTAATTTGCCTCCTTGATTCTATGATCACAGCTGAAAATCCCTTTTAACCCTCTGTCCATCATTTGTTGGGGCAGGGAGAAGGCTCATGGCTGACAACTAATGTGTCTGTTGAGTTTGGCTGAAATGCCTCTCTAAATATTATTTCTCAGGTGCTAATGCTTGATTTATACAAAATCCAAAAGGAATTGCAAGCTCCAGTGTTATGGAAGGCCCTCTCTATGGAACTACAAGAGGCACCAACTGTTTGCTCAGGCAGTCCATTGATTTCTCGACCCAAATCTCCTGTCTTTTAATTGCTTTATTTTTTATGTTTACTGGGTTTTTTGGGGGGGGGGGTCTGGGTATTTCAGCTATATTTTAAAAGCTTTGTGTATCTTGATTTCATTGATCTTCTGTCCCATGAGAAATAAAATTGTAGAGTTGGAAGGGACCCTGAGGGTCATCTAGTCCAACCCCCTGCATTGCTGGAATGTGTAGTTGTCTCATACAAGCATCAAACCTGCAACCTTGGCATTATCAGCACCATGCTCTTGCCAACTGAGCTCTGCTTAAAACTGCTCAGAACTCAGAGCTGCTCAGATTAAGCAGTATCTATTAATGAAACAAATAATGATTATGGAGTGGATAAAGATGGTCTGAACCTGGAAAGTTTTAAGGAGCTAGCTGAAATCTCTGGAGAACCGATTCCAAGGGAAGGGGGGTTGAATTAGGCTAAAGATGGGATCAAAGAAGAAGATATAGAAAAGGATGTATGGATATTTTGGGGTAGCGAATAATGATTTTGAATTGTATAAAAGTTAAGAGAATGATGTAATATAGGAATGGGAATTAAAAGAGGATAAATGCTTAAGATTAGTAAGGATAAATATTTAAGGTTAGGATTAAGTGATAAATCAGGATGTAAAATTAAGATATATGAATACTGCAAATCTAGTTATCAGGACGAACTCAAGAGGGGGAAGCGGGGAAGTCCATAATGCTAAGAATCAGTATTGGATAATGGAGATTGAAATTTTTCTCTTTTTCTTTTTGTTCTGTTTTCTTTTTTGTATTTTTTTATAAAATAAAAAAAAATTATTTCAAAAAAAATTATATACTGCTTGATTATTTTTTATGATTTTTTTTTTAAATAAGAAAACAAGCCTCTCTAATAATCTCTTGTGTCACCACTTTGAGACAACGCAGCCACCTGTGGCAGAGGATGCTGTAATAGTAAGGCAGGCTATGGATCACATCCCAGCTGAATGTAGCCAGTCAGCAATCAAACAAACAGTCCCACTCACTGCAATCAGCATAAACACTCTCTTACCTGTAGGCCCATATATCACAGGAGACACAAACCAATGCAGACAAAAAACATGCATGCACTCTTGCTGCCTGGGGGAGCCAACCAGGATGCTGCTAAGCAGCCCTTCCCTGCTTAGTCCTCTCCCTATGACAATAGAAAGGAAATTCTAGTTATTTTGGGCACTCAAGACAAGGACAAGGACCCCTGGCAGTTAAATCCGGTCACGAATGACTCTGGGGTTGTGGCACTCATCTCGCTTTACTGGCCGAGGGAGCCGACGTTTGTCCGCAAACAGTTTCCCCGGGTCATGTGGCCAGCATGACTAAGCCGCTTCTGGCGAAACCAGAGCAGCGCATGGAAATGCCGTTTACCTTCCCACCAGGGCATTTATTTATCTACTTGCACTTTGACGTGCTTTTGAACTGCTAGGTGGGCAGGAGCTGGGACCGAGCAATGGGAGCTCACCCCGTCGCGGGGATTCGAAAACGCCGACCTTCTGATCGGCAAGCCCAAGAGGCTCAGTGGTTTAGACCACAGCGCTACCTGCGTCCCCCTCAGGTGCCCTCAAATGTATCTGAGAACCATTCACTGCCTTCTTGTGGCCCAAATGTATGGTCGTTCTTGACTGATTGTGAATGAACAATGGAGCAGAACCGACAAAACCAAAACACAATACATCACTATTCACATCAAGTTAATATTCTCTCTCTCTCTCTCTCTCTCTCTCTCTCATGCATCACATGAGTGGAATTACAAACAGAGAAAGACAAATCGCAGCTGCAGTAAATACTGAAACTTCCAAATTTCTGTAGAAAGCTAAAGAGAGAGAAGTCTCATTTCCCCATCTGCTTAATAACTAACATGCAAATGAATAGAGTGCCATTTTTTCCCTTTGCATTCTCTATTGAATTAAATCTTCCTTCGTTCTAAAAGACTCATCTTATTCTGTCAGCCTTTTCAGTAGGCTATTCAGCAGCCGATCAACACAACTGTTTGCCTAGATGCTGCTTGTTCTTTCTTCATCTCGCTTCTCCCTCACCCTTTTCCAATGCACCCCCTTATCTTTTTATAGTCTTTCTGCCAGCATAGCTTTAGGCAGGTGCATGCTCTAAAACCTGTTTTATTGTTAACATATTTATAACCAGGCTTTTCTAATAGAGACAATTAGAAAGGAGCTAGAAATAATCTCTAAACTGATCCCTCCCTGCAACTATTTCCTAAAAACGTGTCTCAGTTCAGTAAGGGTCATGCAAACGTATTGGGGTCCCAGTCATAGCATCCCCCATCCCCGTGCAGTGACTCTAGCTAAGGTGTAGTGAACAAACTCAGACAGACAATGATCTGGGATAAAAAGGGCCACAACTTTATTGATTCCAGATCAGGGGCGCCGACTATGCACGGCCCTGGCTGCCCCAGCACCCACCATTTTTAAATGAAACTCCCCCCCCCACCCGATTCCACTTGCACACACTATCATCTGTGAGTGACATCAGCACACCCACGAGATGTGCAAGAATTATGTCAGCAGGCTGTGGGCACCCAATGGTTGATCAATCGATGGGCACAATCCATCCCAAATGAAGTAAAACATGCGGAACACATTTACTTGGGGCAAAGCACCATTTTGTTGTAGAAAAGGATAATAATTATTTTAAGTAGCAATGACCAAATGAGCTGGTTGGCTGCTCTCCTTTAAAATGTAAAATAATAATACGATGATAGGAGGAAGAGGAGGAGGGGGGAGGGGAGGGGGAGGAGGAGTTTGAACTTGATATCCCACCTTTCACTCCCCATAAGGAGTCTCAAAGCGGCTAACATTCTCCTTTCCCGTCCTCTCCCACAACAAACACTCTGTGAGGTGAATGAGGCTGAGAGACTTCAGAGAAGTGTGACTAGCCCAAGGTCACCCAGCAGCTGCATGTGGAGGAGTGGGAAAGTGAACCCTGCTCACCAGATTACAAGTCCACTGCTCTTAACCACTACACCACGCTGGCTGGAGAAGAAGAAGAAGAAGAAGAAGAAGAAGAAGAAGAAGAAGAAGAAGAAGAAGAAGAAGAAGAAGAAGAAGAAGAAGAAGAAGAAGAATGGATGCTGTGGTGACTAGCAGGTCACCAGCATTGGCCTTCACTGACCTAGGTGGTGATGTAGATCGTGTTTGCCACTAGCTATCATCTGTCACTTTCCATGTGGTCACTTGGAGGGGGGGCTGGGCTGTGGGGCCCAGGACTTGGCCCAGAAGTCCAGGCTTAGCTGTACCACTTCTTAGATCAACACTAGTGTTTGTGTCTTCATCCTCCACACAGCAGCAAGTTAACTGTCACCCCCATAATTTCATCAATAGGTGGCAGTTCAGGATCCAGTTCAACCAGGGTCCGGAATAGTTATTCCCATTAGAATGATCTCAGTTGTAAGGATATCTGAGCAGATTTGAAGCTGATCAATCAAATTGGATCACTATTAGTCTCTTTTTCTTCCGTTGGACTAATTGACTTAAACCTAAATACAGTAGCTTAATTGATTCATGGAGTGCAGCCTTTGATACTCAAGAATCCAATGCAGTGATTAAGTATCATCTTGGCAAGATTGCCGTTCTTATTTATTTTTACATATATCACTATTTCCATTTATGTCCCATACATCATTTTTAATATTCAGTGTATGGATAAATCCTGTATTTCAATGAGCTACATTTTCTGCTCCACGTTAATAGCCAACACTGTTTTACATTAGCTGTTCCTGTTTCTTACCACTTGGTAATGTTCATCAATCAAGATCTTTCTCCATTGTCTACCTTTTTTAGTTGGCACCAGTGAAAAATGGTATGAGGCTGGAGCTCACAATGTATTTTTATTTATTTATATTCAACATCTTGAAATTTAACTCTGTGATGGAATACATCCGGTTTTACATGGCAGATTGTACAACCAAATGGCGTGAGCCAGCCAATATTCGTAATTTCTTATTCATGTTGAAAGCAGTGGGATGAAATTTACAATCTCACGTAGTAAACATGTTTCTGGGCTGTACCACTTCAGACATAGGGATAGAGCCCTTTTTAAAAATCTGAGAGGGTCAGGGGAAGAACGTTCAATTCAGTCACCTTATCACCTTCAGTAAAGGGACCCAGGTGGCGCTGTGGTTAAACCACTGAGCCTAGGGCTTGCTGATCAGAAGGTCGGCGGTTCGAATCCCTGTGACGGGGTGAGCTCCCGTTGCTTGGTCCCAGCTCCTGCCAACCTAGCAGTTCGAAAGCACGTCAAAATGCAAGTAGATAAATGGGAACCGCTACAGTGGGAAGGTAAACGGTGTTTCCATGTGCTGCTCTGGTTTGCCAGAAGTGGCTTTGTCATGCTGGCCACATGACCTGGAAGCTACACACCGGCTCCCTCGGCCAATAGTGCGAGATGAGCATCACAACCCCAGACTCGGTCATGAATGGACCTAATGGTGAAGGGTCCCTTTACCTTTTATCATCTTCAGTATAGCATGCCACATAAGAATGCTATTTATCCCCCGTCCGAACAAACTAATTATGCATATAATCATTTCCAAAAGCATCTATATCGGAAACAGAACCTTAAGGTTTTATGTCTCTAAAACTCAAAGACAAAAAAGTATATTTCATTTGCAATGTTTTTTCTTCAGTCCTTCTGCATATGGATTTCACGTTTCATCAATTAATATAAAAAATAAACGAAGAAAATATTTACACATAACACCAAGATACTTCCATATTAATGCAAAAGTTATGCAGTTATATAAGTTATATCTTATATCTACATTTCTTGGCAGCAAATTCAAAAATTAGATTATCAAAGACATTTCCCTCATTAGATCGTATTCTGTAGAGAGAAGAGATAATGGTGATAGTCTTGACTGCAGCATTGTTGACCATAATTTATTTTTAATAAAAGATAATTTGGAGAATCCTCTTTCTCCTTCACAATTTGAAATGGGCAGAGTGAGATAAAGGAGGAAAGCTATGGTAACATTTGGAAAAAGGCTTCTGCTGGGTCTTTACTGTAAATTATCTTCAAACCCCGCTGTGCTGTAGTCTCAGATCCATCACATTCTTCTGCAGCATCTAGGAAATGAGTGAAATGTTTTAGCTCAGAGAGCAGAAGAAATTAGAAGCCATCCCCAAAGCTTCTGCATCCCTTTCTGTGGGAATGTGCAGGGTGGCAGTAGAGGGTATATTGCTTATTAATATCCTTCCTAAATTTCACTAGCAAGTTCCTTTACTTAGCAGAGTGCATTCCCCTTTACACAGCAGAAATCTAGTTGCAAACTCGTGTGAGTTTCTTAAGACAATATGCAATTCAATCGGGCTTGTCCAGATTGAAATGTGTTCTAATATTTTCCTGGTAAGACCCCTTGTATCCCTCCTAAAAGAATAAAGACACCACAGTCTTATTCATAAGCAATACAGTGGTACCTCGGGTTAAGAACTTAATTCGTTCTGCAGGTCCGTTCTTAATCTGAAACTTTTCTTAACCTGAGGTACCACTTTAGCTAATGGGGCCTCCTGCTACCGCTGCACCGCCGTCACGCAATTTCTATTCCCGTCCTGAAGCAAAGTTCTTAACCTGAGGTACTATTTCTGGGTTAGCGGAGTCTGTAACCTGAAGCGTCTGTAACCCGAAGCATCTGTAACCACTGTAAAAAGAAAATTTACTCACGATCAGGCAGAGCACAGTGTGATCCCTGAAGGCAGGCTTTAGGCTTAAAGTTTCAAGTATATACAAGCAGGTTTACCCCATATGTGGGTTGACCTAATGTCTGCAGATAGCAGTCTGGGAAGTTCGCAGGACAAAAGGAAGATGTTAAAGAGAGAGAGAGTAGCAGCATGCCTTGGCCTTTTACCAGGTCTGAAAAGGTCACGCCCACCCGCTAGTCACATGCAAGGAAGGATGCTCCAGGCCAGGAGGAACAGGAAGTTTCGACTGACTGGACCAAACATTTCCTTGCATGTCCACTCTAGCAAAACAAGGAATGTTGTATTTGACTGCTCCCAGTGGATTAGATTCCACACTTTCCGGTGCACCATGATTTTGCAGAAGAATGGTCCAAACGTACCAGGAATCCAAATAAATCCACAACATCTGGGTAAATGCATGAGTACCTCTCTAGTTCCATTTGCAACTTATCTAAAATATTGTAGTATGTTTCCACGCTCAATTAGCTTGCAATAACTTTTTGTTTTCCATTTGGGAAAACTGATTTGTGTATCCATGATGTTGATCTTTCATCTGAGTATATGGCTTCCACTTGTCGCTTCTTTTCTTTGTATCTTCTTCAGTTCTTCAAAGTTGTCCCACACACGATCTGAACAGAAACCAGAGTTGTCCTACATGTTATTGACAAAGATGATGAGGGAATAATACAAATTTCCTCTGGACATAGCATTCTTGTTGGATTTTTGATTACAGAGGCAAATCTGCGGGGATCTTATGCCTTAATGTCCTTAAAACATATATATATTTCAAATGATTTCAGCATTTTTATTTTATTTAACCAAAGAATGTGCTTCTTACTTAACCACCGCTTTCTCTTTGGAATCAATGGCAATCTTTATTAAGGTGTCCAAAATACTACAGTGGTACCTCGGTTTATGAACACAATTGGTTCCGGAAGTCTGTTCATAAACTGAAGCGTTCATAAACTGAAGCGAACTTTCCCATTGAAAGTAATGGAAAGTGGATTAATCCATTCCAGATGGGTCCGCGGAGTACTTAAACTGAAGCGTTCATAAACTGAAGCATGGGTGTAATTGGTTCCGGAAGTCTGTTCATAAACTGAAGCGTTCATAAACTGAAGCGAACTGTCCCATTGAAAGTAATGGAAAGTGGATTAATCCATTCCAGATGGGTCCGCGGAGTACTTAAACTGAAGCGTTCATAAACTGAAGCATGGGTGTAATTGGTTCCGGAAGTTTGTTCATAAACTGAAGCGTTCATAAACTGAAGTGAACTTTCCCATTGAAAGTAATGGAAAATGAATTAATCCGTTCCAGATGGGTCCGCGGTGTTCATAAACCGAAAATTCATAAACCGAGGTGTTCATAAACCGAGGTTCCACTGTACAATAATTAAGAACAAGCGTTTGTGTGGCATTGTCTCAAAAGGCCTACCTTGATGGTGACATGTTTTTCAAGGTTTTCTTTTGTGTATTATTTGGGAAGGCCAGTGATCAATATCAGTTTGAAACAATTTCAATCTATTGGTAGGTCTGACTGTGGGAAACAGCCTGTAGGTCTGATTATGATTGAGTTTACAACACAGGTTGGCAAATTTTTTTAGCCGTGGGCTGGTCCACTGTCCCTCAGACCTTGTGGTGGGCTGGAGAAGCAGCACTGGGGGGGGGGGGAGCTGGAAGAAGAGGTGAGGGAGGCAAGTAGTGGTGTAGTGGTTTAGAGCAGCAGACTCGTAATCTGGTGAACCGGGTTTGCTTCCCCACTCCTCCACATGCAGCTGCTGGGTGACCTTGGGCTAGTCACACTTCTCTGAAGTCTCTCAGCCCCACCCACCTCACAGAGTGTTTGTTGTAGGGGAGGAAGCGAAAGGAGATTGTTAGCTGCTTTGAAACTTCTTAGGGTAGTGATGAAGCAGGATATCAAATCCAAAATCATCATCTTCCTCCTCCTCCTCCCACCCCCAGCCGCTGCGCTTACCTTCCCAGGGGCTGCCACCGCTGCCACCACCACTGCCCTCTGGCCCACAGGAGCACCAGGGCAGTGGTGGTGGGAAGATGAGTGGCGTGAAAGGGCTGGCTCCGGAGAGGGGCTGCTTTCTCCTCTAGGCAAAGCGGGGAGAAGCCAGGAGGAGGCACCGCCACTGTGTGTGTGAGGTAGAGGGGGGAAATGGAATGGCGCAGGGGAGGAAATGGTGCAGCCTGAACAAACAGAATCCCCACGCTGATCCACAGACCGTCTACGGGCCGGATCCTGAAGGCAATTGGGCCTGATTCAGCCCCCAGGCCTTAGTTTGCCGACCCCTGGTTTACAACCTCATAAAGAACTAGGAACACGTTGCAACTAACTTTTGTGGATTGTGCCCTTTAAGGAGTTTTTCCTCTCATTTCCTTCACCACTCTGATTTCATAGAAATAAAAGAAAAGGAGGTGAGTTGATTATCATACAATTATAGAAATGGAAATGAAACACCTAATCAAGGATGAATAGCTTGTGTAACTATTAACCAGTGCATGACAAACCTTTATGTTGCTCCGCATTAAATGATCCACCAGGAGTATCATGGCAGCTACTTGGCTAATGTTTTAAACCATTCCACAGCAATTTTAACTTGAAGTTAATGGCAGTCTTTTAACTATACATTCACATTCAGGGGCTTTCCCAAATGACAGGGCTATTTGCATAATAAGTACACCACTGTCACTAATTGGTTGTTGGGAATCTGGATGCCCTCCTTTAACAGCAATAGCCAAAACAACAACCAATCATACCTCTCGGAATGAGGCATTATGCAAAATCTAAAGTGATAAAACTTTGAAGGACTCTGGTAAGTTTTTCCCCACCCTACCCCACCCTGAAAAAATCACACTCTCCACCTCCAAGAAACTGAAAGGAGAAAAGTGTTTTTGCAATCTCAGGATTTGGCAAATTCAGAAAAGAATGCAGAGGATCCTGGGATGGCCAAAGATCTGGGGACTAGCAAAATTATTGCAGGGAGAACTTGCACTGAATTTCATTTAAAGCCCCCTTTGAAGCATTCTGCTTGGGCAAAACCTGGGCAATTTTTTTGAGAGAAGCTCAAATAATTTTGATAAGAGAAGAAACGTGTTTCCATGCTTGGCTTGGGACACATGTCTTTAAACAAATTTGTAATGTATATAGAGATGTGTCTCTGAACACATCTGCAAACTACTGCTCTGCAACATGAATGACAGGGGAGGGCAAGATGAGTTAGCTTAATGCAGACCTTTCCCCATTAGAGCAGGCAATGCTATGCCAAAACCCACCTCCCAAGTTCTCAAAAGTTTTCTTCTGCTGTGAAAGAGACTTCCTTTTTTATGCCTCATTTTCAGGGCACTTTAGAGAGTTTTGTTTAGTTAAGGGGTATCACTGCGGTGTGTGTGTTTATTTCCAGTAAATATTCATTCAGCATTTTGCAAGTTCACTGGCTACCTGCTGTCTTTGATTTGAAACCCCCCCCCCCGGAGATGTTACATCATGCTGTCTTTCCCTGGGCTTTCGTTGAAGCATGGGCACCTAGAACACTGCAGAGTGCAGACCCCCGCCCCATGGTATGGTTTGGGCACCTCAGCAGTGAGGCAAATGCAACAAAAACCCTGTGCTGCACCTCTCAGAATTTAACTGAAAACTTCTCTCCTGTTCAATAATATTCGAATGCAATTTCTTCTCCCATTGACTGATAGAGAATGCTGGGGGGGGGGGCGCAGGAGGCCATAGCTGCCAAGTCTCCCGTTTTTCACAGGAAACCCCTGTATTTTGTTACCGTTTCCCGCTGTTATCCCGAATGGGTTTATATCCTGTAAATCCCCGGATTTGGAATGCAGCTCCTGGACATGTGTAGAAGCGACTTCCGGTGCCACTCTGCCCATGTCTGGGCACCGGAAACATAGCTGCCAAGTTATCCCTTTTTAAAAGGGATTTTCCCTTATGCTGAATAGGCTTCCTCGCGAGAAAAGGGAAAAATTGGCAGCTATGACCGGAAACCGGGCAGCGCCGGCACTGGAAGCCGCTTCTACGCATGTCTGGACATGCGTAGAAGCGACTTCCGGTGCCGCGCCACTGCTGATCCCGTATTTTTCAATCCGGAAGTTGGCAGCTATGCAGGAGGCATTTCAACACAGCACCCGCTGCAGGGAAAGGGAGACCACAGTTTTCCTGCTTAATAAAAAAGGTGTGTGTGTGTGTGTGTGTTTCACTTTTGATGGCTTGTATAGCACTCCTTATAATGGTACTCAAAATTTCAATAGCCAATTGATAGGGGATACAGTATTTGGGTCAAATTAGGGAACTAGAAGGAGATTCAGCATGAATGATCTCAGGTTTTGTTCCATAAAGAAAACATTGCCATGCTGTGCAGCTTGCATTGGCTTGCCACTGCCTCACTATTACCGGCATCTAGGAGTTGATCTGCAAATTGCCCTTTCTCTTACATTCTCAATAAAATCGCAAATGTATGCTGTCCTAGCTTAAAACACACACACACACACCAGCTAACACAGTGGGTCTGTTCAGAATTTTGAGAAAGTGCTGTGGGCACCAGTCACAAAATGGCTACTATGGGCATATACGTTGGCTGCCATGGGGGTGTTTAGAGTGTGAGAGACAATGGAAACCAGAAGTGCTTTGTGGCTTTAAGGGGATAAAGGCTTTCATGGGTGCCATAGGTTCTACTGGTGGGTGGTCGTGGGCTCTGTGTTGGCAATCACTGAGATAACCTTTCCAGACAAAATGGAATGCTGTGCACCTGGGGGCGGGGCTAGCCACCCACGGGGGCACTGCCCATGATGAGTGTCCCAGGGGGGTGTTGCAGCAATGTCACACACACACATCCCCAGGGATAACACCTCCGCCACCTCCAAGATAGGGTGGGGACACAAAATGGATGTAAGATTGTTTTTTTCTGGCAACAAACAGTTAAGGTGGGGAGCTCATCCTTACTCTTCCTGCCATTCCATCACCAATGAATTACAGAATATTGCAGAAAAAAGTATCTTACTTTTAGCAAAGCTGCTAGGCGTCACAGCTGTTGTTATCCTTCAAAGCCTTATCATTAAGCATTCATCGATGGCTTTAGCATACATATTTACAAATGACAAGCAGAAATATTATTGCACTTATTAGGAGCATTGCCATTGATTTTGATGGAGGCAAAACCTCGCCTTATCCCCCCCACCCACCCACCCCACCCCCGGGTAAAAACAGAGGCTGTCATGGAAAATATGTACCAAACAATGGAAAGGATCCAACTAAATTCTCCATTCTTTAAGAATGCTTACTATCAAAGGGATTTGCTAATTAGCTTTTTTATGGTAGATAGCAGGCTATTGTTTGTGCTAGTCAATTTCAATCCGTGGACTATGTTTTCAGATCCTGAAAGAGACTTTCCATATTGTTTGCTTTAATACTATTATTTTCTCCTTGCCTACACTGTTCCAATAATTGTGAAATTGGAAATACACTAGAAGGTGTAAGTGAACTGGATCTAATAGCTCTTATTAATGAACTCTTCTAGGAAATACATGAGGGTTATGACCTCTCTCAGAATGGGAATGATGTTTTTATGAAGAGCATATATTTGAACAATACTAGCCTGGCAATTTGATTGAATGAAGAGAGGTTACAGAAATGGAGCACTGGAAAAGTTGATGATGAAACCTTAGGAGGGTACTTCTTGGCGTTCCTTCATTTTCTGAAATCATAAAACAGTATTGTAATGGGTTTTAAATTGTCGACTGCCCCCAAATTAAGAGGATTTGGGGGGTAAGAAAATAGGCATAGAAAAGTCAATTGCATTTTCTACCCTTTTTTGATAACCTCTTGATGCCTAGATGGAATTATGCAAAGGCAAACAGTGTTTCTGCCTATAAGATGAATAAACTCATTATTTTATTTTTTTGCTGCTGAATATTTTCTTATGTTTTATCAACTGCAATGCTAGATGTGCATCAGTAATATGATTTTCTGTTCAGAGAGATGAACTTCTATTATTCAGTTTTATACCACACAAAGAATGCAGAAAATTAAGCAAAATCTTATTTAATAGTCATAGAGTGGATAATCGTGGTGGCTCTTTGGTAAACAAAACATATATAGATTTCCCCCCTTCATAGGCATCATCTTGTTCTAATATAATTTTGTATGTTTCTGTTATTTTTTTTCTGGGTGATTTCAGAATTTCAAGAGTGGGGGGAACAAACCAAAGGAGTGCCATGCTTCTTGTACAGTGTGTGGAATGGGATGAGCAGAGGACTCTTAGGGCCCTCTTATGCTATTGCAACATCCATGTATCTTAGTTGGGATTCTGTACACTCCCAGCAGAGCATGAATTGCTTTGTGCAACCTGAATCGGGGCACATGACACACAACCAGTTTTTGGTCCTTGCTTGAGTGCCTCATTCCCTCTTTCCCATATGTCAAGATGATTGCCTTGTTCATCAGGGTAGAAATGACTGATCAACCATAATCTATGACAAGTTCCTCTGACTGAGGCGCAAGTGGCCAGAGGATGGAGATGATGGAGACCCTGAGTTCGGGTAGCAGGGAAGTCCCTTGAGCACCCCACTCCCCCAGCCCATACTAAGGCTTGCTGAGGTCAGTCAGATGCAAGGTAAGAAATCCATCTGACATTCCTGTTCATCAAGGAATTGCCGCAGAAAAGTGAAAACTTCAACTAGGTGGTATCAAAGATGGAGAAGGCCCTGGAAGAATGTTTGGTGATAATGGCTGGAGTGGAGGGCTTGGTCTTCACAAGAGAGAGAGATGGTGCTTCATGGGCACCAGTCACTGATATTCTTCATCCTACATACTTACACTGTGTCTCCTCTTTGAATCTGCAGACGCTGCTACTAGATGTTGATGAATGGTTGGCTAGCCAACAGAGCAGCCCTTCCCCAACCCAACGCCTTAGATGTTTTGAGTATGACATAAGAACGTAAGGAGATCCTGCTGGATCAAGCCAATGGCCCATCTAGTCCAGCTTCCTGCTCTCACTCTGGCCAAGCCAGATGCCTGAAGGAATCCAGAAGAGCACTGTCTCTTCCTGTGGTTCCCAGCACCAAGGTAATCAAAAGCATATTGCCTACAACAGTGGAGGTAGATCATAGCCATCAGGATTAGTAGGCACTGATAGCCTTATCCTCCGTGCATTTGTCAGATGATGATGATGGCATGGAGACAATGGAGTGCACCTCCCAGGATTAAGTCAAACCACTGCATCAGCAGCACCGAAATGACCTCCCTTTTTAAAGCCATCCAAGTTGGCGGCCATCCTACCTGGAACTGATGCTGACTTGGTCCAACATCTGGAGGGCACCAGGCTGAAGATAGGTGCAGCACAGTTTAGCCAAGAGCAATTTGACAATACTCAAGGACAGGCAGAAGGAGACATAGGACATATTTTCTGGGGTATTGGAAAGTGCATATGTAAAATAAGGGAAAGGGGTACAGAGTGGTTTTCAACACACACACACACACACACACACACAGAGAGAGAGAGAGAGAGAGAGAGAGAGAGAGAGACAGACAGACACAGACAGACAGACAGACAGACAGACAGACAGACAGACAGACAGACCTTCTGTACCATTATTCCTTACTTGTTTCACACACTTCCGTGCCAATGTTACATGCAGAGAGAGATTAACACAATTCTAACAATAATATTGGCAGATGTATAATGAAGCTTAATTTCTCGGAATTAAAAAGCTCTTTCCCCAGTGGTGAACCAATACTATTTTCACTTAAAATGGCAGTTTGCAAATCAACAAACACATACGCATCGAACAGAAGCAACGTAATGTGACAGTTCTGTTTTTCACCTATCTGTCCAGTCTGCTTTGCCTAAATATGTACAAATGATTGCTCAAGCTCCTGCCTTTTCAAGTTTCTTTTCTTTTCTTTTTAAAGTTCCACATCCGAGGCGACTCCACGGTGTGTTTTATAGGAGAGATGTCTGCTCTGTGAATTGCAAGAAAAACACAAAATTTCGACTTCCAGATGGAAAGGTCCTTCCGGCCATCCCAGAAGTTTCTACTAGTGCTGCAGTACTAATGAGATGTGCAGTGATATCCCAAACCTCTGCATCACAGAAAAAGACTGGGCTTAGCATTGCTGCCTGACCATAACCTTGCTAGGGTCAGGGGAAAAAGCTTTTTGTTACATGTTGAAGACAAAAGGCTTGGATAAGCATTTAAAAATGAATGGAAAATATAGGTTTGGGACAGGGTAATGGCTCTCTAGCCTCTCATTTTCAGAACAGTGCATATAGGCAGGAGAAGGAGCTGTGAATGTACTTTTATGAATAGAGTACCACAGAGTGAGGGTCCAAGCCTCAGGTCTAGGGTCCGTATGTGTAATGTTGCTGGTTGCTTCCTCATGAGTAATCCGCTCCAAACTCTGGGCCCAGTCTTATTCAACATCTTCATCAATGACTTGGATGATGGGCTTGAGGGCATCCTGAGCAAGTTTGCAGATGGCACCAAAGTGGGAGGGGTGGCTAATACCCCAGAGGACAGAATCACACTCCAGAATGACCTTAACAGATTAGACAACTGGGCCAAAGCAAACAAGATGAATTTTAACAAGGAGAAGTGTAAAGTACTACACTTGGGCAAAAAAAAAAAAAATGAAAGGCACAAATACAGGATGGGAGACACCTGGCTTGAGAGCAGTACATGTGAAAAGGATCTAGGAGTCCTGGTAGACCACAAACTTGACATGAGTCAACAGTGTGATGCAGCAGCTAAAAAAGCCAATGCAATTCTGGGCTGCATCAATAGGAGTATAGTGTTTAGATCAAGGGAAGTAATAGTACCACTGTATTCTCCTCTGGTCAGACCTCACCTGGAGTACTGTGTCTAGTTCTGGGCACCACAGTTCAAGAAGGATACTGACAAGCTGGAACGTGTCCAGAAGAGGGCAACCAAAATGGTCAAAGGCTTGGAAACAATGCCTTATGAGGAACGGCTTAGGGAGCTGGGTATGTTTAGCCTGGAGAAGAGAAGGTTAAGGGGTGATATGATAGCCATGTTCAAATATATAAAAGGATGTCATATAGAGGAGGGTGAAAGATTGTTTTCTGCTGCTCCAGAGAAGGGGACACAGAGCAATGGATTCAAACTACAAGAAAGAAGATTCCACCTAAACATTAGGAAGAACTTCCTGACAGTAAGAGCTGTTCGGCAGTGGAATTTGCTGCTAAGAAGTGTGGTGGAGTCTCCTTCTTTGGAGGTCTTTAAGCAGAGGCTTGACAGGCATATGTCAAGAATGCTTTGGGGAAGGGAGGAAGGCGGAAAAGGGGGGACAGAGAGAGGGCCCCCTCAGGGAGTCTTTCGTGCCTGCACACTGGCAGCTTACTGGGCCATGGCATGGCTAACTAGCCTTGGACCTGCCATTCGATCATGAGCCCCATCCTAGCATGTTACATGAGGGCGCATTCATAGAGATAGGAAAAGGTTAAGAGTGATCCACGCATGCACACTTCCTGGCCGTGTTTGCAAAACCCCGGACATTTTGGCAAATTCAAAATACCATCCGGAGTGAAATTTTACCCCTGAAAAAGAGGACGGGTCCAGGAAAATCCAGACATAGGCTCACAAATTCATTGGGAAGTCCTCACCCAGGCTCACATAGGCTCAAATATGGTTCCCTTCTAAAGCAATTTAAGTGTGAATTCTCCTGGAGACAATTCATGGGCCTGATCCTCTGCATGTTTACTCTGAATTAAGTCCTATTATATTCAGTAGTGCTTACTCCCTAGTAAGTGTGATTGGAGTTGCAGCCTTAGTGCCCTATGTAAACTAGAAAGATTGTCAAATTTAGGTATGTCTCACATGCAGGAACAGACGATTGACAGAAAAAGGAACAGGATATTGAAAATCAGGATAGTTTTGACTGTGCAATTCATTCAATAATAAGTGTTTGAAGCAAGTCAAATACTTCTAAGCAGTTGTTCTATACTGAGTCATGTAGGAGAGAAAAAGAACAAAAACAAAAAAACACCAGGCACATTTCTAATCAGTATCCAACCAATTTCCCAGGTGTGACAATTTCCTCCAAAGACTCAGAGAACATCCTGAATCATTCTTCCTCCTGTGCTAGAAATATTAACTTCATCTACCCTTTGTTGCCCTAAATGGGTACACATTTTCTGCAAGACTGACACTCAACAGTGTTTCCTGGTAGGACATACTTACAGTGGCGAGTTCACACATCTATGACTCATGATTAAGGTGTAATTCCAAAATGGCTGAATTACTTCCCTGCCACAGAGTGAGGAGGACTGTGGTAGATATAAAACAATTGACTTTGGGCCTCTGTGAGAACCTAGGCTTGCCATATTTCAAACAGTGACAATCCGGACAGAAAAGTTGTTGAGCTTTTATGGCAAAATTGAAAAAAAGAAGACTTTTTTGAGCCATTTTTATGGAAAATTGGCAAAAAAACCGACTACTGCTGACATGTTTTGCCATACGTCTGCATTTTCCTGGACACTTTGCCGATTTTGGCCTGGACACTGCTGCCAACTGCAGTATTCTGGATGCATTCTGACCCTATGAGAACCACATACAGTGGTAGCTCGGTTGCCGAACGTAATCCGTTCCGGAAGACCTTTCGACTTCTGAAATGTTCAACAACCAATGCACAAAGGGCGGTCAGCAAAGTCTATAGAGAAAATAGGAAAAAACTCAGCAGAAGCTGTTTGACTTCCAAGGTGCATTTGAAAACAGAGGCATTTAATTCCGGGTTTTCAACTTTCAAAAACTGAAATGTTTGGCAATGGAGATGTCCGAAAACCGAGGTACAACTGTATATGAATTTTAGAGCTGTAGGCATTCATATGTGTCCTTGGTACCTCGGGTACATCGGGTTACGTATCCCTCTGGATAAGTAATCTTCGGGTTGCGAACACTGCAAACCCAGAAGTGTATACTTCTGGGTTTCAGTGCGCACACATGCGCAGAACCAGTCTGCATGCAGCGCGCAGAAGTGCTCAATCGCGCTGTGCGTGTGCATAGAAGGACACCTCCGTTTGCGGACTTTTCGGGATACGGCTGGGCCTCCAGAACGGATCCTGTCCGTAACCAGAGGTACCACTGTATTCCAGCCTGATTCCACCCCTACACAGTTTTCTCAAAATATCTGCAGCATGATTTACTTCCATACCTTTCCTCCATACCTTTTCTTTCCTCTCTACTTCAGAAGGATACTTCTGACTCTTGCTTAACCAGCCTCTGGAGACAAAGTGATGGCCATAATGTCAGTGGGTCAACTCAGACAGTATGCCAAACCAGAGTTAGCACAAACTAAGTAACTTAACAACTGTTAGCTATCCCCCTGTGTTTTAAAAGCCTGACTAACTCAAATTAGAAGATGGGCATTTAGCGTTGCTGCTTCCATGCTGTGAGAAATTCTTCCATCAGAGATTCAACAGGTTCCCTCAATGCTAACCTTCAAAGCTGGTGCAAATACTTTGATCACAACAGTTAAACTTGTTTAACTTCTTTTAAGATGAGCCAGTCATTTTTACGATTATTCTGCTTTTTGTAAATTTTAGCTGTGCCCTCCCCTGATATTTTATATTGGGGCAGTCTATTAATATTTTTATACCTAAAAATTAATAAATCCATTTCTGGTTCCCATTTGTCTGTTGATCGCAAACCATGATTTGTCCATTCAGACATTGCACCAAACTTATCTAAGTTCCTTAATCATGAGTTTGCTATGATGACTGACCTGCTATATCAGACAGTTGCTGGTGTAAGAAAAAAAGGGGGGGAATTAAATGAAACAATTAAACTCATTTAATTTCTGTAATTCTTAAGGGGAAATAAATGTGTGCGTGTGTGGTCTGGAAGAGAGAGGAAATCTGTATTCTGTGCTTTAGTCTGATGCAATTTTGCACAAGTTGTTAAACACTGAAAAATCAGGGTTCATGAGGGAAATGCCTACTAAGCTGATTGCAGTGCAACTGGTGCAGCTATAATGAGCTCCAGACACTCTTAGATTAGCAGATCTCCATGTATGTCTACAAAGGAGTAGACAAGAAAGACAAGCCAGATGGTGTACTTAGCTGCACTTAAAATCTGATTGCTAGTGTCAATAATGAGTGTTCAGATAGGATGATCCATAAAAGCTAAAAACGCATAAACAAAACTTGAACAAATCCAACCCTTACAGGGGGAAAAGGAGGGCTGGGTTGGTATCCTGGCCTTCCATGATAATTTTACTGTAATCAATTTCTTTGTGGTTTCATCAGGTGCATTTACAATATATAAACAACGCTAGCAGTGATGGGAAAGTTTGCATTTCTTTGCAATGCAGGTGGTTACATTTCTTGTCCATACAGCCTGCGATACTCCAAGCCAAAACTCCCAGGTGCTTAACATTCTGCCTCCCCACACCAATTTTTGAGGGACCCACCAGGGGTTTGAAAATTGCCCAATTTTTTCCTGCATGTTTGGGACTGGGTGTGCAAATAGTTGATTAAGCACCTTGAGAGTCATAGAGTCTACTTGCGCCTTATTAGGTGAAAGCTACGAAGACCTTTAGCTATATGGTTCCCTTTAGTTATATGGTTCCATGGGCGTAGGCAGGGGGGGCAGGAGGGCCCTAGAAGCAGGGCCGCTGGCCAGCCTGCCCCGCTGCCCGCCCGGTGCCGTCTCCCTTCTCCCTGGCTGGCTGTGGAGCGGGCGGAGGGGAAGCCAGGCAACCGCTTTCGGGCTGATCCTGGCTCCCCCTCGCCCCTGCTGATCGCAGAGGGGGAGAAGGGAGTCGGAGCAGCCCAATTTCGGGCTGATCCTGGCTCCTCCTCGCCCCTGCCGATCGTGGAGGGGGAGGAGGGAGTCGGAGCAGCCCGATTTCGGGCTGATCCTGGCGCCCCCTCGCCCCTGCCGATCGCGGAGGGGGAGGAGGGAGTCAGAGCAGCCCGAAATCGGGCTGATCCTGGCTCCCCCTCGTGCCTGCCGATCGCGGAGGGGGAGGAGGGAGTCAGAGCAGCCCGATTTCGGGCTGCTCCGATCCCCTCCTCCCCCTCCGCGATCGCCGGGGCAGGAGGAGAGAAAGCTGGCAAGGGAGAAGGGAGCTTTCCTTGCCCCGCTGTGGCCCCTCCCCCGCCCCTTGGCCCCTCCCCTTGCCCCACCCCTTGCCCCCTGATTTTCATCCTGGCTACGCCCCTGTATGGTTCCCATATAGGTCCACAGAGTTGTATGCAGGAGCACAGGCCATTCTCTCACAAAAACTCTTCTTGACATATACCTGCCCCCTCAGGCATGTAGGTATAGGTTCAAACAAGCTGTGACATTGTTCAAGGTGCTCCTATAGTTGTCAGTTCTGGAGGATTCGGTCCTGCACATCCTAGTATGTGGAAATAGGGGCTGGATATTTCTTGACTCTATTGACCTAGCCAAATCTTTCCCAGTTCTGCTTGCTTACCTGCCTCTTTCCCACTATGCTCTTGGTTTGGTCAAGTTATGTCCTGCAGTGAATCAGAAGCTGTGCACACGCCATATGTTTAAAGAACCCTCAAGAATTCTGAGAATTGTTTTGTTGCGTTCGGGGAATTGCAACTCTGAGAGAGGTAGCTCTGAGATTCTTGGGGGTGGGGTGCTTTAACTGAAGGAAGAATCGGTCATGGACTGGCTGGATGGTTGGAGGAACCAGCTGGACAACCAACAAGGGAAGAAGGCTCAGAGTCCAGAAAGTGATGGTGGGACAATGACGAGTGGTCACAGGAAGAAGAGGGAGAAGACTGGGAAGAGGGTGTTGGAAGCTTACAGGATATAACATGGTTTAGTGAGTTGGGAGAGTCTATGGCTGAGAGCAGTTCAGAATCAGAGGTATAAGCTGAAGCAGGAGAGTGGGAGACCAAGAGGCAGAGAGAAATCAGGCTGGTGAATAGCCATGGGTGTCTCCAGCCCTGCTGTGACAAGTTCCCCTTCTCCCTCGTGTCCCAGAACCAGAAGAGGCATGAAGCTGGAGGAGCAACGAGACACACCCAGGCACAGTCTCTGATTGCTTGGGGAAGCCCTGAAGAAGAGGGGACTTAGGCAGCTGTGAGGAGGGGGTCCTCAGCAACTGCTTCATGGGGGGGGGCAAGACCAACCAAGTCTGAGTTGCTGCGCTCATCAGGCCTGTCACTCCACCAGGTCCTTGCAGATGATGATTTTGCTAATAAAGAGTTAACTCCAATGTGTGTGGTGTGATTTACTGCTGGCTTGCTTCTGAAAGTTATCTGCCTAGTGAGCAGTTGTGCCATTGCATTTCACACCAGCTTCAACTTCCAGACCAGCTTCAAGGGCAGCCCCACATGCAGCAGCGGGTGGGTGGAGAGACTCCATGTGATTAACCAGAAGCGGAGTCATGCTGTTGCCCTCTGCCTGATGTTTTGTGGCATTCCTACCCCTAGCATCCATGTCTTGAGTATGGATACCTAATGCAGGAAAGCCATGCATGTAGATGCCTATGCACATAGTCTTCCACCTGAGCTGGAAGCCTCACAGCCCTGGGTTCTAGCTCACATGGAAGTCTGTGCCTGTAGAAGTCTATGCACAGACGCTCACCTGTTGCTTGAAATCCACCTGTTCAATGTGTGGATGTTGAGGCAGGAGCTAGGAAAGCTCAGTGACACTGTGGCTGGGGACAGAGGCAAGGTTCCATTTCCTTCCATTTGTGTGAAGCTGATTAATATATAACAGAGACAGGGGACACTCACTATAGGGCATTTGTCACATGGGTATAATTAATATATAAAAATGCCATATACACGCACACCAATAAAGCAGGCTGAAAGCCAAAGAGCTTAAACAAAAGTGCATTAAGGACACAGATCAGCCCTCTGATTTATCAAAACAGCCATGGCCCTTTCACAAGGAAGGGGCCTGTGTTGCAGGTTTTTGCTTGGAGCAGAGGAGTGATGCCCAGGCACTTGGTTAAAGAAACACGTATATCTCACATACAAGAACGCCATGGGAACAGACAGGAAGTACCCCAAAGATGAGAGTGAGCTCTGAAGACAAAGTCCCCATCGATCAGCAAGCCATAAGTAAATTGGACCTGGCACCTTAAGTGCCTTAAACATTAGAAGTTAAGCCTTAAATGGTATCCTGATTCTTAAAGGAAGCTAGCAAATTGCTTGCCGAACAAATAGGTGACATGATCAACATGAGCCACGCTGCTGACTCCTGAACAGAGGGCAGAACTGTAAGAAGAGGAAGTGGGAAGCAGGGGACCTGCATTTCTGAGCAATAGGTTGCTCAACACGGAGGGATGATTCACACATACACGATGGTTGCCGTAAGGAGAGCCCTGATGGAATAGGACATTTAAAAGCATGTGGCTTCCTGCAAAGAATCTGGGAACTGCAGCAACTACAGGAGCCAGGATCCCGGTGTGATGGCCTGGGACTCGGGCTCGGAACCAGAGGAGTCTCATTCTGCACCGGATCCTCTGCCTCGGACATCAGTTGAACCAAGTCTGGGGCCTGATTCTGAGGAGCCTCAGCCTGCATAGATTCCCCTGCGACAAGCACCAGTTGAGGCGAGTCAGGGGCCTGAGCCTGTCCTGGCTCCAGATGCGGGGAATACCTTGTTGCCGTCAGTTAGGTCATCACTGACAGCTGACCCACTACCTGAGGCTGAGGTGGCACCTGGGTCTAGTAACCCATTGGCGTTTTCTGAGCTGCAGAGACTCGGGACTGAGAGAAGGAGAGACCTGAGTACTCGCAGGCGGAGTGCTCGTCTTCAGGCAAGACAGGGTGGTGAGTCGTCAGGGGATTGGGACTAGCCATTACCCCGTCAGAGATAAAAAGGCGGTCAGACCGTGCCCCAGGTTGCGGGAGCAACATTGCTGTTTGCCAGATTCTGCCTGTGTTCCTGTTCCTGCCCTGCTTTGGCTACATTGGACTGATTCTGCGTTGGCTTTTTGGACTGTGGACCTTGCTTCTTGGATTACGCATGGGACCAGCACACCCTCATGGGAAACCATATGCTTTAAATGTATGCTGTGGATGTGAAACTTTCTGAAAAACTATTTGAAAACCTTCTTAGGGTCTGGAAACCGAGCCTTATGAGGAATAGTTGAGGCAGGAAAAGAGGAGGCTGAGATGAGATATGGTAGCCATCTTCAAATATCCCAAGGGCTGTCACATGGAAGAGGGAACAAGCTTGTTTTCCCCTGCTCTGGAGTGTAAGACTCGAACCAATGACTTCAAGTTACAAGAAAGGAGATTCTGACTAAACATCTGGAAGAACCTTCTGACAGTTAAGAGCTGATTGGCAGTGGAATGACAGTGGGAGGTTGTGGACTCTCCTTCCATAGAAGTTTCTAAGCAGAGGTTGGATGGCCATCTGTCATGGATGCTTTAGTTAAGATTCCTGCATTTCACGGGGGTTGGACTAGATGACCCTCAGGGTCTCTTCCAACTCTACAGTTCTATGATCTATAGGTCAGCAACCTTGCTTTCAAGAGAACAATTTTCAAGTGTGAGGAGCAAATTACACCACACTCACATGTGACAGTGACATACTGCAAAATTCACTGCATAGTCTAGGCCAGGCTTCCTCAACCTCAGCTCTCCAGAGGTTTTGAGACTACAATTCCCATCATCCCTGACTGCTGGTCCTGCTAGCTAGGGATCATGGGAGTTGTAGGCCAAAAACATTTGGAGGGCTGAGGCTGAGGAAGCCTAGTCTAGGCACCCTCGCTGGCTTTCTACCTGCACACCTACTATTGCTGTTTGAGTTAATTTATTTGGAAGATGGAATTTGCTAGATTCAAAAGTTGGGTTAGTGCCCTAGCCTTCTTTCCCTGATGCTGAACTCATGCAACTGCCTAACTTGCTTGCTGCATTGTCACTGGAGCCAAGATGCTACATCCGCGAAGGTTCCCTTGCTAGGTTGCCCTACATTTATTGCGGCGACTGGATTTTCTACAGGTGCTGTGTAAGCCAATTAGATCAGAAGGGCCTTGTTTGAAAAGCACAAAGGGGTGAGTAGAAATTTGAAACAGGGATGGATCTAGGTCAATTTATCCCCCTGTGAATTGAGGTTTTTGTCAGGGGAGTGGAAAACGGGTAGTAATTAAGTGGGGATTTAAGGTGAGGATGTGGGAAGTTAAAGCCCCTCAAGGGATGTGTGAGTCTGACTCCTAGTGGAAGGTTGCAAACTAGACTAGTTTTTAAATGATTTTGAAACTAAATAAAGCACTGAGATTTAACTTGGACTGTGACAAAAAGAAATTTAGCCTCATCCTTCTGTTTATATGCTGCATTTAATTAATCTTAAACCCATCTTTAACCAAGGTTTGTTAACATGCAAGTTAGCTTCTAGTTTTAATAACTCAACCAGATGTAGCCAGATTTAGCCAACTGAACTGAAAGTTGAAACTTTTAAATTGGACTGAGGTTTATCCTAACACATAGCTTTTAGCTCAAGTTCAGTGTAATATTCAGTTTAGATTGTAAAGGACAGCACATAGGCTAAGTCCACACTTCATTTTAAGTTGCCTTTTCTACTAGCTAGGTCAGTGGTATGTCAAACTATATTTTAGGGTGGTGGGTTTCTTTTAACCTCCTCTCCAAAAATGGGATATTGTCTAAGGTTCTGGTTGCCGTTTACTGTCACGTCTCAAGAGTGCCTGGCTAGGGCAGAGCTGAAAACCAAGTTTCTGCTGCTAAGCTATCAGTTTTTAAAAGGATTTGCCCAACTGAGATTTAGTTTCTGGTACACAATGCTTTGGGTGTCCTTTACCTTTACTTTGCTTTTGGTGTCCCACTGTTAAAGTTTTAGCTAATGCTTAAATGAAAGAAATAAAGTTTCTTACAGAGCTGCCTAGTGCCTAACTTGCTTGTAACCTTGGCATTTTGTCACTGGGGCAGAAATGCTTTGTCAATTGGAGTTGCCCTCTTGCCTGACGATACAACCATGTTGCAGTTCTTGCTTGGTTCTTCCACAGCATACAGTGCCGGATTTACGTATAAGCTAAACAAGCTATAAATCAAAGGGAAAAAAACCTGGATGTACATTTCCAAGTTATAAGATTAAAAGCAAATAAAATAAAAACTACGTTAAGCAACAGTGTTTTGTGTTGTATTGGCTCCTATGATGTAAGTCATGGGCCTTGCCTGCTAGCCTGCTCCCTAAAATATCACTGGTTTGCCCATTTCTATATACAGTATAGGGTGCCTACGCTATTAATCTACTTCTTCTTAATGGTATTTCAGTTCAACAATTACTTTCATAAAATCCACATTTATGGATACCTATTAGGTCCATAAATTACCATATAGCATATATTCAACACAAAAAAACAGCGACAATTTGTTGTCGACAAAGGACAACTGGATATATAAAGGGCCCCATTACCTTCAGTAGTTTAGGGCCTCATCAAACCTAAATCTGGCCCTAATAACATACTTCATTTGTGAGGAAGCATGTGTAAATGCTCCTGAACACATTTTGGGGTGTGTGGAACATATTGTGCATCAAACAAGCATGACAGGGAGAAGTATGTCTGTACCTCATCCCCTGGAACTCCTGGAACTTTTTTTTTTTAACTCATAGGAGTATTAGAACTGTTTTACTGTATAGGACCAGAGGACCACCCTGAATTCTGTCCCCATCAGTGATCAGTCAATACGTTTGGCATTTGACTTCCCTTCTCCCCAATAAGCAATTGCACATAATTTCCTTCTTCTCCCCAGACTCTGATCCTCTTTCTTCTCCTACATTTTCACTTCTGGTAGGTACAGCATTTAAGAATTAATACATTTCATTATTGATCTATGCAGCTATATCTGGCATACGCAATGGTGAAGTGAAAGGTGTTCTCCATTTTTTTTTTATTACCCTCCCCTGCTTTGCATCTAAATTCTCCTCTTACACGTATTTTTAGATACTAGTATGATGTGAAATATTATTGCTTTGGAAATGACAGGCAGGTCTATTTTGCTCGTTCGAGTGATGCACCAAGACAGAGAACCTGCTCTGTCATCCAACTTTGGCAGAGTACAAATACAGGATGGCAGAGCATGTATTTTAAGGTTTAAACAAAAGTGCTGAGAGCTGACTTTGCTAATTTATCAAAAGTGTCTCCTGCCCCCTCTTGGGATTTTTGTGGCTGGCAGTGCCTTTTCTGATACAAGCAGAAGTTTTGGGACCCAGACCATTTCATCATTTTGAAGTCCGCATTCGAGATGGTTCCAACTCTGCCTGCAGAGGCACACCACTTTAGGTTTCAGTAGTGGGGAGGAGGGAATTGGTTTCATTGTGGGACGGACAAAACTCACAGCAAGATTCTAAGGGGTGCGGTGCTCTTGAATAATTAAAATTAGTCTCCTCCCACCCCCTGGAGGTTATTTTAGCTGTTTTTGCTATAATTATTTTTATGTTACCAACAACGATTCCCTACGAACGCATGTAGTCTAAAACACTGAATGTGCTTAGATAGCAAGATTCTCTATTGGGAGCAGGAAGCTTTCCCAAAAACACAGGGAACACAATAGGCTAGAACCCTTCTCCCTAACTAGAGATGGGTGAATTTGTTTGTTTAGGTTCTCTCAGTTTCTCATTTTTCCAATTTCAAGTTCAGTTCTCCACATCTCCATATCGGTTTGAGGGTTCTTCTTTTTAAAAGTCCTCGCGAAAATTCATTAGCCTTTTAGTGCGAATTTCCCCTGATCCTCATATTTTCCTATTCAGTTTTGTTTAACATATACACTTTTGCAAAGTGTTTTCCCTAAATATATGCATCTGTGCATGCAATTTTCATTCATACTTTACCATGGTATGTGCATTTTTTTGGAGAGCTGCATTGCAAAATTCAAAAAAGAGTGAATTTTGAGGCTGTCTGAATTTCAGTACATATCTTGTTTCGGGAAGTGTAAGGTAAATTTCACTAAAATGTAACCTCAAATAAATTCATTCCCCCCCCCCACCTACCTCTAACATATATTATATTTTTATGTGTGGAGAGAAACTTTGTTTATGCATGGAGGAACATTCACATCTACCTGCAGTCTGATTTGGTACTGCCCAGAGACCTCTTCAGCTTCATTAGCACTGCATTAGGCCACAGGGGCCAAAATGGTGCGGGAACCACTTCCCTAAGAGTCCACTTCTCTTAGCCTCTTCTGAAGCAGTGTACAGGACCACCATGCAATAAACCCAATCCTTCTAAAAACCCCTGTACAACAGCAGGTCTGAACTAGCATGTGGTCATCGCTTGGCAAATGCCTCTGTGCTAAGTTTAGCTTCATATTGATTGCAATTTGCCTTGGGATGTTTTGCATGGAGAAAGAGCCTGGAAATGGAAGATTATAATGTATTATTGCATTTGCAGCATTGATAATATTGAAAATCATTTCCTAATTTCCACAGGAATATTTTGGACACATTTTTCTGAGCTAAATGGAAATATTAAGACGGGCACATTGGTTCCATTACAAGGGGGAAAGTGAAGGATGTCGGTGTATCGGTATTGCAAAATAGTCAATTTGCTTCTTAAATTGGAAACTGTGAAGGCTCTGTAGAAATTAAACTTGTTTTTAGCTAGATTTTAAGATTAGATTAGTCCTCACTGCCTGCATACTTGAAGTAAAATCATAAATGAATGCTGGATATAAACTGAAGATGATATATAAGAGCACCCACTTCAAGTTGTTTGCTAAAGTGTTTAACTTTTTATTAAATGAAGAACAAAGTTTCCAAGGTGCAGCAAAGAGAGGGGGGGGGGGAGAAAACAACTGGTTAAGTGCTTCCAGAGAGCTCTCCATCTAGAAGACTGTGACACAGCTCTCTCTTTGCACAGAGGAAAGAGCATCACTGCTCAAACAGTGCAGTGTGACCTATATAAAGTCTAGGGTGGTAATCTAGCTCCCTCAGAATTAACTGGGGTTTTGCCATGGTAGGTAGAAAATGGGTGGTGTGGGAAACAAATCAGCCTGAAACAAAAGAGAAGGTCTGATCCCACTTCATCCTAAACACATTTGGGCACAATCCAATGTAAGTTAAGCACTAAGGTAAAGGTAAAGGGACCCCTGACCATTAGGTCCAGTCGTGTCTGACTCTGGGGTTGCACGCTCATCTCGCATTATTGCCTGAGGGAGCCGGCGTATAGCTTCCAGGTCATGTGGCCAGCATGACAAAGCCGCTTCTGGCAAACCAGAGCAGCACACGGAAACGCCATTTACCTTCCTGCTATAAAGGTAAAGGTAAAGGGACCCCTGACCATTAGGTCCAGTCGTGACCGACTCTGGGGTTGCGCGCTCATCTCGCATTATTGGCCGAGGGAGCCGGCGTATAGCTTCCAGGTCATGTGGCCAGCATGACAAAGCTGCTTCTGGCAAACCAGAGCAGCACATGGAAATGCCATTTACCTTCCCGCTATAGCGGTTCCTATTTATCTACTTTCATTTTGATGTGCTTTCGAACTGCTAGGTGGGCAGGAGCTGGGACCAAGCAACAGGAGCTCACCCCATTGCATGGATTCGAAACGCCGACCTTCTGATCAGCAAGCCCTAGGCTCAGTGGTTTAGACCACAGCGCCACCTGGGTCCCTAAGTTAAGCACTAGGGTCAGTGAAAACTCTCACCTGAAGCCCTGAACAGCCACTGACAGTCAGAGTAGACATTACTGAGCTGGGCAGCCAATTGTCTGACACAGCATGAGTCATGGGCGTAGCCAGGATTTATGTTAGTGGGGCAGGAAACCGAGCTATCTGCCAGATGATTGGTCAGTTAGTTAAGTTTTTTTATTGATTTACTTGATTGGGGGGTAGCTGCCCCCTGCCCCCCCCCCGGCTATGCTATAAATCTCAGGAGCAGAGGAAGTTGCCTTTTTACTGGTTCAAACCTTGGTGAATCTAGCTCTATGCTGGCTGTCATAGGCTCTCCAAGATTCTCTCCATTAGGGTTCTCTCTCAAGACTGAGGGGGTTTGGCGTTTGCCCCCAAGCTCCCCCCTGGAAAACACACTTTTATACCGCTGAATCGCAGCAAATGGCGACGTGTGGAAAATCCGATGGCTCTTTTGTCTGATTCAGCCCTGAATGAAAGGTTGATACCAAACCGTGCATTTAAAAAAACAACAGCACAGGGAGGTAGGGTAATTATTTTGCATTGGAAAGCAATCTGGAGTAGAATGTTGCAGTTTGATAGATCCCATCCTTGAGCTCCCAGGTTTTGCTGCCACTATCACCACCTGAGTGTTAGGAGAAAGTGGCAACACTATATTATGGATAGGCATGAAGAAAGGGAATCTGTGGTGCAATGGGTTAGTGTGTCTGGCTGCCGACCGAAAGGTTGGTGGTTCAAGCCCACCCAGGGACGGCTGTGGGCTGGATTCCTGCATCCACAGGGGTTTAGAGTAGATGGCCCTCGAGGTCCCTTCCAACTCTACAATTCTCCGATTCTTTGATCCCACCAGCATTAACTTGGATGAAGTCTGGACAAATGCTGTCTTTGCCTACAGCATATGGCGTGGCTTGATGCTTAAACTGCTGATTGTAAAGATCTGAGCTGTCAGGTGTCAAGGCTAGAATTCTCGGAGTGCCTCTGCATCAAAGTCAATAATCAGTGAACGGAAGCAAGTCTGGGGGAGGTGAAGCAAAGCAGGCACTGGGCAGGTGGACAGGTATGTCCAGAAGCAGGGATAAGCAACTGCAGGTCAGGTTTAGACTTCAGCCCAAGGAAGCAAGCACTGGTCTAAGGCTTTAATTTAGTGGGCAGTATATAATGTTGCATACATGGAGTTCCACTCAAGCAATGTGACTTGCTCTCCCCCTCCCTGAGCCCTCTCTGCGCCAACCCCCTGAAATGGATATTGAGGGTGTGCATGAGGTTTCAGGGTTGAGGAAATGCATTTTCCGTTTTGGAAGTTTGCTGGGCTGGATGCAGCCCTATGTGTCTATACAAGACTGTCCCAACTAGGCCTCACTGCATGTGTTTTATGACTGTGAAGCCTTTGCTGCTGTGTGGTACCAGCTTTGATATGGAGCCTTGAGATTATGAGGTTCCAGTCATTCCTTCTGTATCTGGAGCATAGCTGCCAAGTCTCCCGTTTTCCCCGGGAAACCCCCGTTTTTCCGGCAGTCCCCAGCCGAAAAAACGTATTTTTTTTTTTTTGTTTTCCCCCGGTTTATTCTGGCACGGCGGCCATTTTGGAACTGGGCGGAGCATGCTCAGAAGCGACTTTTGATGCTGCTCTGCCCAGTTCCAAAATGGCTGCAGCGCGACTTCTGGTGCGGCAGCCATTTTGGAACTGGGCACAGCAGCGGGTTCCGGTTTCCGCCTGCAGGAATGGCGGACCTGTTTTCCATCTCTCTGACCTTCGTAAGGAATTTGGCGGTTGCTAGGGGAGTAAATGGCAACCCCCTACCCTCTCCGGGGGTTACGGAGAGGGGCCGCTGGCCCGCGATGCCCCCAGACCCACTCCGACTGTTTTTGGAGTGGGGGGAGCTTGGGCTGAGCACTTACGACGGCCAGGACTCCCGGACGCTAATCTGCATGGCGGGGATTTCCATGGTTAAAGAAGATAATTAGGCTTAAATCTATGGACATACTTCAGAAGGAGGGGAAGAAGCGCTGTTTACTGCTGAGAATTTTATGCTGCTGAGCGAGAGGAGTCAAAGAATGTACGGCATCTGGAAGAAGGATTGATGGGGACGGAGCGATAAGGGAAGCAAGTTTTTATTTTTTCTTCATATTGTTGCCTCGTATCTTCCCGGACGCGATGTCCTGGCTTGTTTGGAGTGAAAGAGAAGCAAAAGACTGTGTGAGTTGAACTTTATAGCTGTTGTTACTGAGCATATTTCTTAAAGATGTGAAGTTGCCGATGAGAAAAGCCCCCCCCTAGTCAGACGGAAGGAGTTCTGGACGCGTTCGGAGGATTTATGAGCTGTGACGCACTTTAAATTGGAGCAGCGACCTGAAGCTAAGTTCAGCTATAGGGCAAGGAGATCCATTAATTTACCAAGAGTTCATGGTTGGATGTTTGGGTCTCCTGCCTGAAAAAGCTGTAAATTCTATAAAGATAAATAAATCGTAAATCTTCATGGCTATGAGAGAAAATGAAAGTGATTTGAGCCTTTTAAGATGGCGCTGCTACTCCGTCGCAACAGGGAGCTCCACTAAGAAGATTTATGGGGAGGCTGGACTGATTAACTCACACAGGAGAAAGAACATCTGTGAAACTTCGTTTGACATTTATCTCAGCAGCTGGAACAATCGGATGAAAGTGGAAAACATCTAGGTGACTGTAAGGGGAAGATTTGGAATATTATGAGCTTGGAGGACGATTTGAACTTTAGAAATAAGACGGCAGTGGACAGTTGCGAGGAATTCCCAATTTCTTGAAGCATGGGAACCCAAAAATAAATTATTTAGACGATTTGGCATAACATTCGGTTTGATTGATATATATATGTGTATAATTTGAAATATTGAATGTGATATAATTGGTTTTAATTGGAAAATTAATAAAAATATTTTTTTTTTAAAAAAAAAAAGGAACTGGGCACAGCAGCATCAAAAGTCACTTCTGAGCATGCTCCGCCCAGTTCCGAAATGGCCGCCGCACTACTTCCGGTATGCTACTTTTGATCCGGTCCCTTATTTTTCAGAGAGGAATTTGGCAGGTATGATCTGGAGAGCGGGGCTGCCCCCCACCGAGGAGAACAGTTGACCCTGGTTTACAGCAGCGGGTTTTTCCCGAGGAAACTTGAGACTTCCTCGAAGCTTATTTCATACCGTCCAACATTTCTCTGATGAAAATAGGGATGTCCTCTTCCACACCCTGCAACGTTTCTCCAATGAAAATAGGGGCACCCTAAGGAAAAGCGGGACATTCCAGGATCAAATCAGAAACTGGGACAGCTTCTGTAATTCCGGGACTGTCCCTGGAAAGTAGGGACACTTGGAAGGCCTGTCATTGAGGTGCTTTAGTGTGAGGGTTTATAATGCCGGACCAACTTTCCTGAAATATAGCTCACTCATTACGACCAGTGAAACATGCTGAGGCTTCTCTGTGCCCTGTGTGACATGAAAGTGACCCCAGAATCATCTGCAGTGCATCAGGCAAAAATGTCAATGGAGAAATGGGGTTCCTTCAAAATTTTAAGCGGATTCTGTGGGTTGGTTCCCAGGCAGGGTTACATGTCTTAGGGTGGATGAAAGAGCCAAGAGTCCCTCATTTTGCCTGAGATTGCAGATCTCTCATTTCCATCCTCTGTAAATCACTCCTTGAATATGGAAACAAAGATGAATGAGTGAATCAAGGAGCTGTTATCCCAACATACTTGATTGTGTAGATTGTCCAAAATAACACACAGTTCTGCTCATTACAGAGAAAGCAGGACATAATCGCCAGGCATCAAAATCAAATCACGTGTAATAAGATCACAATCCTATGCCTATTTACCTGGGGGTAAACACCACTGAACCCAGTGGGATTTACTTCTGAGTAGAAGTGTAGAGGGCTGCGCTATTAAAATATCTAATTGTCTTAAGAAAAATTATAATTATTTGAATAACCCCCCACCCCCCAAGGCAGGTTTCTGCTGCCTCCTTGCAGTATCTGACAGCACAAAAAAGAGAAGAAAACACAAATCCGGCCACATAATGTAAATGCTTTAAGGTACAATTCTCTCATCTTTTAGAAGATTATTAGCTTATATGAAAGGGGCCATAGCAATATACATACAGAGTGATATTGAAAAGACAATGATGTGATTTGAGGGAGTGAGAGAGAGGGGAGGGGGGAGCCCAACCCTCTGATCTCAAAAGCAGCCGATGAGACAGATAAAGTGCAGACCTTAATGGCAAACCTAGCAGGGAACTTTTATGCATATATAAAAGCAATTATAAAGGTGTTTGATATATTTGGGGGGCATTAAAGCAAGCCAATTAGTCTAGTTTTTCTTTTCTTTTCTTTTCAAAAATCCTATACATAACACTGAGCAAACGACCTAAAATGAAGTTCAGGGAAAGCAAGCAAGCAAGCAAACAAAAACAGGGCAAAGTGGGAGGGTGAGTGTGTGTATCTCCTTTAAAATGTGCTGGAGCAGGATAGCTGAGATGGCAAAAAACCCAAGCTTCCCTCTCGATTCTTTCACAACTTGTGACAGCTTTCGAATGCAGTTGACACAGACACCCAGCGCTGGAAAATTCCTTGAGGGCCTAGGGTAGAAGCTGAGCTTGTATCTCATTGTAAGGCCAAGGCACAGGCTCGTTGGGCTGCTGTTAAGGGATGGGGTGTCAGTCCTGGATGCATCCCCGTGCTTTAGGGTTACAGCTGAGCTATGCTGTTTGTTTGGACTAGACATTTGTTTCTGTCCGGAACCAGGAGAGTTCAAGGGAACACAAACATACCAGAGGATGTTAGACTCTCTTTAGTTTGCCCTGTTGCTGTCATGCACACATGACAGACAACAGGCTCCCCACCCCATAACTGCCTTTGCTGTCGTCACCCCCTCCCCCTTAAACCTTGCCTCAGAGGGCAGTTTGCACTCTTGGTTCCATTCAGAACATCCATTAAATCTGGATGTTTTCCTGTCACTGTTTAAATCCGGAACCCCCTTTAAAAATATGGGCTGATTTCCATACATGCTTATCTGATCTTTCTGCCCCGCCTTGGTCTCAGCTTCATTCTGAACCATATGAGGTAAAGGAAGAGGAAAGCATATTTTTTCAGGAGGTGCAATGTGAATTTCACCACTAACTCGTTAAATTAAACAATTGATCTCAGGGGTTTCCCTTCACACATGCACTTAAGCCACAATCACCCTGCCCAAACAAGGACTCATCCCAACTCAGGGAATCCTTTTCAGGATTCTCTAGTGTTGCACATAAAAGGTAAAGGGACCCCTGACCATTAGGTCCAGTCGTGACCGACTCTGGGGTTGCGCGCTCATCTCGCATTCTTGGCCGAGGGAGCCGGCGTATAGCTTCCAGGTCATGTGGCCAGCATGACAAAGCCGCTTCTGGCAAACCAGAGCAGCACATGGAAACGCCGTTTACCTTCCCGCTGTAGCGGTTCCTATTTATCTACTTGCATTTTGACGTGCTTTCAAACTGCTAGGTTGGCAGGAGCTGGGACCGAGCAACGGTAGCTCACCCCGTCACAGGGATTCGAACCGCCGACCTTCTGATCAGCAAGCCCTAGGTTCAGTGGTTTAACCACAGTGCCACCTGGGTCCCTCAGTGTTGCACATACCTTACTCCTATTCCCTGCATTTAACTGTAAAGTTTCCTAGTGTTTAATCTCAAAAGGGGGGAGCTGGTGATTGTCTGAAAAACATGGCTAGCAGCCCTGGTGAGACTTGAATTCCAGATCCCTAAAGCCCAAGTGTCTCTGGCTGTTAACCAGAAGGTTGGTGGTTCGAGCCCACACAAGGACGGCTGTGGGCAGGATGCCTGCATTGCAGGGGGTTGGACCCTACAATTCTATGATTCTGTGTTTGATGAGGATTTCAAATGCCAGAATATAAACTGGCTTATCCAGGTTGAAGGAATCTAATATATTAAAAAAGGTAAAGCTTAAGTCCAGTCAAAGGCGACTATGGGGTTGCAGTGCTCATCTCACTTTCAGGCCGAGGGAGCTGGTGTTTGTCCACATTACTAAACCACTTCTGGCACAATGGGACACCATGACCACAGAAGCCAGAGTGCACAGAAACACCATTTACGTTCCCGCTGCAGTGGTACCTATTTATCTACTTGCACTGGTATGCTTTCGAACTGCTAGGTTGGCAGGAGCTGGGACAGAGCAACAGGTGCTCACCCTGTCACAGGGATTTGAACCGTCAGCCTTCTGATCGGCAATCCCTAGAGGCTCAGTGGTTTAGACCACAGTGCCACCTGCATCCCTATATATATATATATATATATATATATATATATATATATATATAGAGAGAGAGAGAGAGAGAGAGAGAGAGAGAGAGAGAGAGAATGGTGTTACAGGCTATATTTACAGAGGACTACTGAGTCTTGGGCTTGCCAATCAGAAGGTCGGCAGTCCAAATCCCTGTGACGGGGTGAGCTCCCGTTGCTCGGTCCCAGCTCCTCCTAACCTAACAGTTTGAAAGCATGTCAAAGTGCAAGTATATAAATAACTATTTTTCAGTGTTAAGGTATAGCTTGTGAATTGTAGTTTCAGAGATTGTTGAGATCTCTTGCCTAACCGATTCTTATGCTAGTTACAGGAATACCATCTCCAGGGCTTACGAGGGATAGGAAATGACTACGAACTCAGCTTGTCTGTGGTGCAATATGTCCTTGACGTTCCAGTAAATACAAATTATGGGCAAAATTCAGACAGACCTAATTGCTTTTCTGTCCCATTGATTCCAGCTGGAGGGCGGGAGGCAAGGCAGGGGAGAAGGAGAGTTCTTTCCCCCTCACCCGTGCCCCCTTATTGCGTATAATTTGCCCTCATGCCTCGCTTTTAGCTAAATAAATAAACATTGTTGTGCCTCCATCTCAGCTTGCTCATTCCTGAGCATCTTGGAGGGAGGGTGGGGTGTGTATGGAGGACATTATTATTATTTTGCTTGAAAAATACTTCAAATGTGCACACTGGCACTTTCCTCATTTGAAGTTGCCTTTGAAATACTCATTTAGGGGTCTAATAATTTCTACACCTCATTTGCTGGAAACATGAAGAGCAGCTAAGGCACAATCAGATGCTCACACTCACTGTGCAGTGCTAATCTTAACTGGCCGAGGGGAAGTATTTTATAGAGTAGCTAATCATCTCCTTCCAGAGACAGTTGTAGTTCAGGGAGAGCTGGTCCTTCTCTCTCTCTCTCTCTCTCTCTCTCTCTCTCTCTCTCTCTCTCTCTCTCTCTCTCTCTCTCTCTCTCTCTCTCTCCTATAAATTGATCCCTGATCCTTTCATCCCTCAGTACATTGAACTTGTAGAGAGCAGAGAGGCCCCACTGGACTAATGTGTAATGAAACACTCAACAGGGTTTACTTTGCCACAGTTCCTCTGTTAGGTATGCTTCCATAATCTACGTGGTGGAAATCTTGCTCAGTAAACGGTGCAGTACAAACAAGCGGGCTGTTTGCTGATTTAGAATGTGCTGTCCCAACCGTTGTCTCTGTGATGCTTCCCGCCCGCCCCCCGCCCCCCGCTGCCAATGCTTACATGCCCACATGGAGTCGTGTCCTGATCTTTGGACTTCTGACTGATCGCTAGCCAAACAGTGTTGTGTTGATGTGAACCCTGGCATACTTTCTAAAGGATTCCAAAGAAATCCATCCGAGTTTCCTAATAGGAAATCAAAATGGGCTTTCGTCATAGGAAATTGAACCAAGCTCCAAATGGGAAGATTTAAGAAAGGATAACAAAAAAAAGCATTGCATCATTTTAATTGTTTATTAATGTGTGAGCAACAGATAGGGGTGTGTGGGGTGTTAGAGGAGGGGGAGTACCTCTGGTGGGGGACATGTTGTGCCAGTTCTGGGGTAGTTTGGTCCCCAGCCTGCACTCAACTCTCACCTGTAGCTCCTAGTTGTTGTCATGAGCAGGTTGCTGCTTACCTTCCATGTGTGTGTGTGTGTGTGTGTGTGTGTGTGTGTGTGTGTGTGTGTACCAGTGAAGGTTTATAATATTTTACTTTATTGTAAATGTATGTTTATTTTAAAATCATCCATGATGATTGTGGTATGCGATATGACATTCTGTTGATGTATCTATTTTGTAAAAGTTTGTCATCGATGTGACATCTGAAGGCAACCCTGTTTAGGGAAACTTTTATTGTTTGATGTTTTATCATGTTTTTAATATTCTGTTGGGAGAGCTGCCCAGAGTGGCTTGAAGGAAACCCAGCCAGATGGGCGGGGTATAAATAATATTTCTTCCTCTTCTTCTTCTTCTTCTTCTTCTTCTTCTTCTTCTTCTTCTTCTTCTTCTTCTTCTTCTTCTTCTTCTTCTTCTTCTTCTTCACTTTAGTGCAAGGTTCTCTTCACAGTTTCCCACCAGACACACTTCCTTTAATGCCTGAGGAGCAATGCCACACACCACATGGCACCATTTCCAAGAATTGAGGGATGCATGACCAACAGGACACTGTGCAAATCTCTCTGCACATCTTCCTGCTGACTGCAATTCCTGAGAAGGCCCAGGACAAGGTAAGAAGCATCCGGCTGCCCAAAATTTCAGAGGAGTTTCTCCCCTCACTCCTGGAAGCAGAAGAATGGCCCTCATTTTGTCTGAGTTAGACTATTCTAAGGATATCAAGGGGGTTTGTCCCAGGCTTATTCTGCACAACGTACAAGACAATTCATGGTTGCTAGCTCATATGCTTCCAGGAGTGGCTTCCCAGGCTTGTTGTTGTTGTTTAGTTATTTAGTTGTGTTTGACTCTCCGTGACGACCCCATGGACCAGAGCACACCAGGCACTCCTGTCTTCCACTGCCTCCCAAAGTTGGTCAAACTCATGTTAGTAGCTTCAAGAACACTGTCCAACCATCTCATCCTCTGTCGTCCTCTTCTCCTAGTGCCCTCAATCTTTCCCAACATCAGGGTCTTTTCCAGGGAGTCTTCTCTTCTCATGAGGTGGCCAAAGTATTGGAGCCTCAGCTTCAGGATCTGTCCTGATTTTCTTCAGAATGGATAGGCTTGATCTTCTTGCAGTCCATGGGACTCTCAAGAGTCTCCTCTAGCACCATAATTCAGGCTTGTAGCTTCTGAAAAAATGGGTGCCTTGGGCGCCATTTCATACTCCCAGCCCTGCTAATTTACCTGGAGGTGAATGAATGGTTTGGCACGTCAAGTCTTTTCTCTGCTTTGTAATGGCCCACCTGAAGAGCACATTTCATTTATGCTCTGCCTTTGTTGCATCCATTCACCAAGTGTAAAGGACCCAAAGGTTTTAATGAAAACTCCAATATTTCACCAAAGCCTTAAAAACAACAACAATGCTGCAATGCATACATTGCGAGGCTGGAATAAAAAGAATGCCTGGCTATAAAAACTCTGATAGCTTTAAGGCCAATGTGATTGTTAGAGGCGTTATTCACTGTCACCCTGTTTAGTAGGATGAAGGCATGAGTTTTTAGTTCTGTGGCATTTTGCTGACTTTACAGTAAAATTGGGTTTTCCTCCTCAGATTTTAATGTGCTATGTCAGGAGTAAATTCTATAATAGATGCCTGGGACTTTCTGTCTTATGGACTGATTTTATAACAAATTCCCCCCTTCTTTTCCTCAGAGAGGGTAATTAATGGGGTGTGCCATTATTTCCTTATGAGATAATGTTCATGGAAGTTTGTCCGTTGATGTTATGTAGCTTCGCAAATCCTCTCCCTCTCCCTCTCCCCTTGCCCTTTTTCTTTTTAGGAAGACAGCCAAGATCTTAAAGTGACACAGACTCAAGGAAGAGATCCAACTTTATTCTGTAGTACAATGAAAATTTCTTTTTCTTGTCACAAATACCATGATGCTAGATGCAAGTGTGGTGGAAGTGTGGTAGGGACTATACCATACCCGCCAAAATGTTGCAACCCAAAACTGAGCCACGTCTGCCAGGCATAGCTGCCAAGTTCCGGCCTGAGAAATAAGGGACTGGACCGGAAGTAGCAGGCTGGAAGTAGCGCTGCCGCCATTTTGGAACTGGGCGGAGCATGCTCAGAAGCTACTTTTGATGCTGCTCTGCCCTGTTCCAAAATGGCCGCTGCACCAGAAGTCGTGCTGCAGCCATTTTGGAACTGGGCAAAGCAGCATCAAAGGTCGCTTCTGAGCATGCTCCACCCAGTTCCAAAATGGTCGCAGCGCCAGAATAAACCGGGAAAAAACAAAAAAATCTGTTTTTTTGGCTGGGAACAGCTGGAAAAACGGGGGTTTCCCAGGGAATACGGGAGACTTGGCAGCTATGCTGCCAGGCCGCACTCTCTGGAACATCACATGACTTGTATGAGAATATGGAGCCCAAAAGTGGGATGTTCCTAATAATAATAATAATAATAATAATAATAATAATAATAATAATTTATTATTTATACCCCGCCCATCTGGCTGGGTTTCCCCAGCCACTCGGGCGGCTTCCAGCAAAATATTAAAATACAATAATTCATCAAATATTAAAAGCTCCCCTAAACAGGGCTGCCATCATCAGATGTCTTCTAAAAGTCAGATAGTTGTTTATTTCATTGACATCTGGTGGGAGAGCGTTCCACAGGGTGGGCGCCACAACCAAGAAGGCCCTCTGCCTGGTTCCCTGTAACGTCACTTCTCACAGTGAGGGAACCGCCAAAAGGCCCTTGGAGCTGGACCTCAGTGTCCGGACCGAATGATGGAAGCGGAGACGCTCCTTTAGGTATACTAGGCCGAGGCCATTTAGGGCTTTAAAGGTCAGCACCAACTTTGAATTGTGCCCGGAAACGTACTGGGAGCCAATGTAGGTCTTTCAGGACCAGTGTTATGTGGTCTCGGCAGGGCAGTTGAGGGGTACGCTCTGCAGGAAATAGTGAGATAACCTGCATTTTCACAATTGAACAGGCATTTGTAGCCACAGCAACATTGATAATTATGGTGTGTGTGTGTGTGTGTGTGTGTGTGTGTGTGTGTGTGTGTGTGTGAGAGAGAGAGAGAGAGAGAGAGAGAGAGAGAGAGAGAGAGAGAGAGAGAGCATGCAAAGGAAGTTTGTGGGAGAAGATGCAGGACGTGGCCTGTGTGCAAGAGGGATTGCACAAATGTGGGGAGGCATGGGGTGAAGGTGGAAACAGGGGTGCAAAGTGGGGCTGCAGAATAGAAGAGAGAAGTGGCTTCAGAAAGGGTTCTGGGAAAGGTGAAAAGGAAGCTTAGTAGTTGCGTGAATTGTGAAGATATTGGGGTTAACGTGGGGACAGTGACGGGGTGTCTGGCAAGTGGGGCAAGCAGGGGTGCAGCTCCTAGTACAGTCAATACAAACACAAGATTAATAATATTCAGAATAGTCGTGAGTTATGAATACTCATTTCTTAATATTTCAACTTACGCATTAGTAGTTCATTTTAAATACAACATTTAGTTCAAATGCCATTAAAAAATATCATAACCTGCTCCATTAAATAAATTCCTCATCCTTTAACACTCATTGTTATCCAATTAAGATTCCCGGCACCAGTGAAAGACATGGGTTTGAATCATGAGATCCTCTTGAGAGGAACTCCATTCATCCCCACTGGTAGAAGAGAGGACCTTGATTTTTGGCCAATTCCCTTCCTGGAAGCCTGCAGCAGAAAGGCAACATCAGTGAAAATTGTCTATAACCTCTTCTACCAGTGGGAATTTTGACAGACTGAAGGGATATTCCTTCTGATTGATGAATCCAAGTCATGTGACTTCAGAAAATAGTATAAGCAAAAAAGACAGAAATGTGGGACCCTATGAGAAAACTGAAGTTTAAATGTTGACTGTGAAGGAGACAAAAGGGAGGAGAAGGAGAAGGAAAGATGAAAAAGGGTGAAAACAATATTGCACCATATGTACCTCAGCTTCATTTTTATGAATAGAGCATGCCAGAAACATCACCATCCTAAGACTTGGGGTTGGGTTTTCAGCTCTGTAGTAAACCTTGCCATGTGTGTTTGTGTGTGTGAACTCTAGAAAGATATTGTATGGAAGAACCATAATCTGTGAATAAAGGTGAAAGGTAAAGGTACCCCTGACCGTTAGGTCCAGTGGAGGATGACTCTGGGGTTGCAGCGCTCATCTCGCTCTATAGCCCGAGGGAGCCAGTGTTCGTCCGCAGACAGCTTCCAGGTCATGTAGCCAGCATGCCAGAGCACTGCACGGAAACAGTGTTTACCTTCCCACCGGAGCGGTACCTATTTATCTACTTGCACTCGACGTGCTTTTGAACTGCTAGGTTGGCAGGAGCTGGGACTGAGCAACGGGAGCTCACCCTGTCGCAGGGATTCGAACCGCCGACCTTCTGATTGGCAAGCCCTAGGCTCTGTGGTTTAGACCACAGTGCCACCCACATCTGTGAATAATTGCTCCCTGATCCCTTTCTCATCTAGATATGCTAAAATGCTTGAGATGGCAATAGCTGATTGTACAAGCTTTCAGGCCTTGGAAAGACCAGGTCCTGAGACCCCCGAAAGCAAAGTGTAAGACTTGTTGACACCACAGAGCTACAAGGGCTTGTAATAACCTAATGTTGTGCATTTCAAAGATCCCTAGTTTATCAGAACCTGCACAGTGCTCATAAAACGTCATCTGCAGGATTCAAACCGTCTTCGCTTCTCAATTACTGTAGTTTTCCATGGCTTCCGAGGACGGCCTATTAAGTATTCAGTGTCAAGGCACACCATGCTGTTTCTTGTGCCGACTTCTGACACACTCATTAGCTTAGACTCTTGGAGTTACTGATTATGTCCCTGATAGTCAGAAAAGCCACTAATAGGAGGTAATGAAAAGGAATAAAAACAGCCCATCAGTGTGTAGGAATTCCATTTCGGAAGACACTCTGCATTCACCTATGATGTCCTGTGGTCATTTTAGTTTGGACACGGCATACCACCGGGCTGCCAGGTTCAATATACATGGAGTCCAGTTGCAAGTGGCTGAAATGAGGGCTCCATGATTTGATCATTTAGACAAGAAAGCAAATTGTCACTTTCATTTCAGAATAATGGCTTTTGAATAACAGAACTGCCTATTATTTCCAACCCCCACCCCAATCCAATCTATACACCCTTAACCAAGTAGAAGAAGTGTGAGCAAAGACAATCAACAAATCTGAATGGTCTATATGGACTATTCAGGCTGGTCCAAAGCCCTTTCAATGAGAATTTCGAGCAGTTTAATGCCCACCACACACCCAAAAAAATCTCAAGGCCACATACTCCTTCCCATTTCTCACACACATTACACTTCAATTTGAACTCAGAGAAGACCTGCAGATGTTTCCGTTAATCTGCTGTTCTCTGGCAAATCAGGTTTTTTGGATTAGGATTGGCTAATCCAAAAGGTAGGGATCCAGGTGGCGCTGTGGGTTAAACCACAGAGTCTAGGGCTTGCTGATCAGAAGGTTGGTGGTTCGAATCCCTGCAATGGGGTGAGCTCCCGTTACTCGGTCCCAGCTCCTGCCCAACTAGCAGTTTGAATGCACATCAAAGTGCAAGTAGATAAATAGGGACTGCTCCGACGGGAAGGTAAACGGCATTTCCGTGCGCTGCTCTGGTTCACCAGAAGCAGCTTTTTCATGCTGGCCACATGACCCGGAAGCTGTCTGCGGACAAACACTGGCTCCCTTGGCCTATAGAGCGAGATGAGCGCCGCAACCCCAGAGTTGGGCACAACTGGACCTGATGGTCAGGGGGCGCTTTACCTTTACCTTTAATCCAAAAAGGTAGCTATGACAAAATGCCCCTTTCCATATATCTCTGGGCAGAAAAAAATATGTGAAATTTGAGAAATAGTAGGACTGCCAGGTCTTCGGCCCTGGTTGTACTGATTTCCCATCCCTTTTGTTGTTATAAGGCAAGTCCAGTCTTTGTGTTGGATGAGGCAGGCTGCTTTAACAGCAGTCCTGAGCAAGGTATGGTGAGGAAATGAGAAGAATTTAGCCACACCTCTTTGACTCCTTTGGTCACATGCTCTCCTACATAGCAGCCCCACCAGGGCTAAGAGGGCACCAGCCACCATTGGGACTGTTTGCAGCACAAAATTGTTATCAATAATCAAACAGAGGGCAGCTAAGACTAAACTGATGAGTCAATGGTTCTTCTTCTTTTTTACCAAAACTAACATTGAGCAAAGTTGTGCCAAAGTTAAGCATGTTTGATTTCTTGGAACAAATAGAAAAAGGTGTTTAGTTTTGCCTAGATTCCACCCATTAAAAAAAACCCTAACAGCAATGTGTTAAAATGCCTGGGAACTGTATACAGTCATACCTCGGTTTAAGTACACCTCGGTTTGAGTATTTTCAGTTTAAGTACTCCATGGACCCGTCTGGAACGGATTAATCCACTTTCCATTACTTTCAATGGGAAAGTTCGCTTCAGGTTAAGTACATTTCAGGTTAAGTACGGGCTTCCGGAACCAACTACACTCATACTTCGGGTTAAGTATGCTTCAGGCTGAGTACTCCGTGGACCTATCTGGAACGGATTAATCCACTTTCCATTGCTTTCAATGAGAAAATTCGCTTCAGGTTAAGTACGCTTCAGTTTAAGTACTCCGCGCACTCGTCTGGAACAGATTAATCCACTTTCCATTACTTTCAATGAGAAAGTTCGCTTCAGGTTAAGTACGCTTCAGTTTAAGTACAGACTTCCGGAACCAATTGCGTTTGTAAACCAAGGTACCACTGTACAAAATGACTACCTTTCCCATTTAAAAAAGGGGGCAAAAGCACTGACTTGTTGGATCAAAGCAATCTAACTCCAGCGTTCATTTTCAACAGCAGACAGCTAGATGCTCCTTAATAATAGCATCTATTATTAATATTAAAGTGATGATGAGCACAGTTCCAACAGGAGAAGTAAATGACGGAGGGCACAGAGGTGTATGGGCATTAAATTCAAACTAGGACGGAGAGCAGGCAAGTGTGTCATGAAATATGTGCCAGGCGATTGGCTAAATTCTGGGCATCTTGGGATGCTTCATACAAGGCTTCAGAGAGCAGAGCTGGTTCCAAAGCTGTCCATTAATACAGTCTACACCTGTAAGAGCAGTAACTTTATTGTGCTTCTGTTTCTGCAGGTTTATCATTAACTATGAGGGACCATGGGATTGCTGCTGAAGAGCGCTCCCTCCCCCACCCCCTCCCCGGATATATTACTAAGCCACCATTAATGGCCAATTCGCTGGAGTGTAAACCACTCACTGCTTTGCCTTGGGCTGTCTGGTTTGTTCAAGTTAACCATGGAACAAAAATAACTGTTCTTTTGGCAAGCATCATCTCTGCTTTACTGTGGGGAACTCACTGCTCTTGAGCGCTCAGCATTTTCAAATGCAAACAGCCCTCCAAATTAGGGATGTCCTGCTTCTTCTAGCCACTGCTAAGCAACCACCTGCACATGCTCCTATTCAGAAGCAGGACCACTCCTCATCCCATATGCAATTCCTCTGGCATTTTATTCGTCAATCTGTCTCAGCTTTGCGAGGGAGCTAGCAAATTATGTATTGCTCGTTTTGTCAGTCATCACTGATGACAATTCCGGAGTCAAGAGGCTCATTTTATCCTGCAGATGTTGGGTTTCTTTAACAACACCCCCCCCCCCGAGATAAATACATCACACACACACACACACACACACACACACACACACACACACACACACACACGTGCATGTGATATACATCTTGGAATAAGAGATCTCAGCTGCACACACACCAATTGCACAGTGGGAAATAAAGAAAGAAGTGTATCTTTTCGAAAACTTAAGAAACTCTCCACTTCAGATCTGCAGAGCACACCAGTGGGCGTGTTAGTGTTAGAAGAGGCTAGGATGAGTTGTGGGGAAACACTGAGCTTTTTATAGTAAGCAAATGGTCTTCTCTCAGTCGCTCTTGGATAGCAGCCCAAATTTCAGTAGACCACAATGATGCCATTTCTCCTGCTGTATCTGTTTGCAACAGTTATTTCAGATGTCATTTTAGTCTTAAAATTTTAGTGTTTAGTCATTTTAGTGGTACACGGACCCCTGACCATTAGGTCCAGTCGTGACCGATTCTGGGGTTGCAGCGCTCATCTCGCGTTATTGGCCAAGGGAGCCGGCATACAGCTTCTGGGTCATGTGGCCAGCGTGACTAAGTCACTTCTGGCAAACCAGAGCAGCACACGGAAATGCCCTTTACCTTCCTGCCAGAGCAGTACCTATTTATCTACTTGCACTTTGACGTGATTTCGAACTGCTAGGTTGGCAGGAGCTGGGACAGAGCAACGGGAGCTCACCCCGTCACGGGGATTCAAACTGCCAACCTTCTGATCGGCAAGCCCTAGGCTCTGTGGTTTAACCCACAGCACCACCCGCATTTTAGTGTTACTTCCATATTAAAGCAAAAACAGAGCCAGTTATTGAGATATTAAGCTAAACCTAATGTATAAACTCGCCATGAGGTTCTTTGCTTGATAGGCCAGGACCCAGCATCTTTCCTCCATAATGGAACTGAAAGCAGTGTACAGTGGTACAGTGGTACCTCTACTTACGAATTTAATGCGTTCCGAACACACATTTGTAAGTCGAATCCCATAGGAATGCATTGGGAGAAAAAAATTGTAAGTAGAAGCAACCCTGTCTAAAAATTCGTAAGTAGAAAAAAAATCCTATCTAAACCGCATCCAAGATGGCGGACGGAGCTCCATTTGTAAGTAGAAAAATTCGTAAGTAGAGTTATTTGTAAGTAGAGGTACCACTGTACCTTGGTTTTAGAACAGCTTAGTTTATGAACAACTTGGAAATAGAACACTGCAAACCGTAAGTAGGTGTTCTGGTTTGTGAACTTTGCCTTGGAAGCTTCCTGTTGAGTCTGTTCCATTTGTAAATTGAGTCCCCCACTGCTAATCAGAGGCTTCCTGTTGAGTCTGTCGACTGTTGAGTCCCGAGCACCCATGCAACACAGTGATGATATTTGGAGCTTTGGTTTTTGCTATTTTTATTGCATTTTTGTTTGTGTGGCTTTTTGGTGTTGTTGTTGTTGTTTTACTGTGACTTGTTCATCGTTTTATGGGACTGACTTGTGACTGTGGCTTGTGACTTCGTTTTTGTGACTTGTTTTTGTGACTGTGTGGAACCCAGTTCAGCTACTGGTTGATTGATTGATTGATTGACTGCAGAAATGGATAAAAAAAACCCATCCAAACAATGACTATCATCAGTGCACGTAAGAATTTTTTTAAAAAATTTTTATCAACTACAATTCTGTCTTATTCAATTTATAGTACAGCACATTGATTGTTGCTTTCATTTTATGGATCAATGGTCTCATTAGATAGTTAAATTCATGTTAAATTGCTGTTTTGTGGGTTGTTTTTAAAAGTCTGGAACAGATAAATCAATTTTGCATTACTTTCTATGGGAAAGTGCACCTTGGTTTTAGAACACTTTGGTTTTGGAAGAGACTTCTGGAACGGACTAAGTTTGGGAACCAAGGTACCACTGTACTTGTTCCTGGCACATCCCCATGCAGTTGCTGACCAGACCTGGAATTGCTTAGCTTTAGGTGCCTTCAGACATGCTCAAGTACCTGTGTAGCAGATATATTCTTCCCTTCCAGCAGGGCGAGTAGCAATTTAGGTTGGGGGGAAATTGAAAGGACAAAGAGTTAAATGCCCCCCCTCCTCATTGCACTGATCACAATCCAAACTCCCCACTGTGATTTCTTTTCTCTTCTTTTTTTAAAGTGGGGAAATCCAGTCACAGATTTTGCCTCATCCCATCTGTTTTGTACCTCAAAATAAAGCTTTGTTGTGTTAAATACCAGCACATCTCAACTGACACAGGCAGGAGTTTCTTATTTTGGTAATCAGCAACGGGAAGCCAGCTAAACCCATTAAATCTCTCAGGACGAAGGGATTAAGTGGCTTTGGGAATTGCCACTGGGCATTGAGCTCAATAGTTTTTGAGAAACAGAAAACCCTTAAATGGCTGCGCAGTATTTTGCAGATATTAAAGAGCTTATTCTAGTCAGAATTCTACACAGTCAAAGTTATGGGAAAGGATCACATTGTTTTTACCCTCAAGTATGGTTTTAAAAAGCAGAGACGTCACCTTGCTGACAAAGGTCCGTATACAGTAGTTAAAGCTATGGTTTTCCCAGTAGTGATGTATGGAAGTGAGAGCTGGACCATAAAGGCGGCTGATCGCCGAAGAATTGATGCTTTTGAATTATGGTGCTGGAGGAGACTCTTGAGAGTCCCATGGACTGCAAGAAGATCAAACCTATCCATTCTGAAGGAAATCAGCCCTGAGTGCTCACTGGAAGGACAGATCGTGAAGCTGAGGCTCCAATACTTTGGCCACCTCATGAGAAGAGAAGACACCCTGGAAAAGATCCTGATGTTGGGAAAGATGGAGGGCACTAGGAGAAGGGGACGACAGAGGACGAGATGGTTGGACAGTGTTCTTGAAGTTACTAACATGAGTTTGACCAAACTGCAGGAGGCAGTGCAAGACAGGAGTGCCTGGCATGCTCTGGTCCATGGGGTCACGAAGAGTCGGACATGACTAAACAACAAACAAACAAACATGGTTCTGTATGGCATCTTATGTCACATAGAAAATACTAGAACAGCCAACAACACAGGGTAAGAGCCAGCACGTCATTTTGCTTTTGGAGGGAGCATCATGTGACCTGCAAGAATGCATAATTCACTGAAACATTTGATGGGTAGGTTGACATTAACATCTTATTAAAATGGGGACATTTTAATAAATAGAAAATATGAAACACATATATTAAGTTTTCCCCCTTATAAAGGGTTCTAATTCTATGCATGGGAAAAGTTTTTACTCTGTAAAATATTTCAGCTGCAATCCTAACCCCAACCTCATTGGATTAAATAGGATTTAGTTCTGAGTATTATTTATTAAATTTCTATGCTTGCCTTTCTCCCAAAGGAGCTCAGGGTGGCAAACACCACAGTGATATAACAGTACTATTTGAAAAATAAAAACAAAGCAATTTTAAATATTTTAAAACAGTTTTAAATAATTTTTAAAGTTAAGAACCTCTAAAAATATCTTAGTAGACACTATTAGGCTGTTCAATGACATGAAAACTGGAAACATTAAGATGGGACTCCTAACTGTAAAACTAACCAATAGATCAAACTAGATGATTGACTAATGTGGAGAAACATCTATCTCGCTTTTCCAGTCCTTGAGATGGCTTGTATCAGGAAAAAAAATGAAATAAGATAATTACAGCATAAAAAAATGAAAGGACTGAACAAATGGAAAAGTGACAGATAAGCAATTAGTGGACTAGTTTGGTGATTTTAGATTCCGTGGTTAACAGCCTTATTGGGGCTCCCCTCTACCTCTGAGCAACAGTCCGATTTGTCTCCATAGATAGTGCAAGCTTGGCACCGAACAATGCGGCAGTTCCCAGGCAAATCTTTACCATTATTGACTGTTAAAGTCATTATTGACTTCTAAAGTACACTCATTCTACTAAACCTCCATGCCATTGTTGGCAACGGAACCACTGCTTCGATACACAGCAGTCTGGATCATAGCCAGTGTCTGGACCACAAGTCCAAAACCTTACTTAACCAATCTCCTTTCTGCTAGAAATTTTCAGATCTTACCCACTGGATACTTCATGCCTACTATTTAAAGAGGTGCTTCCAGCCGACTCCCACATCAAAACTAAATTTTTAACACTGGGACACCACAGATGTTGTTGTTGTTGTTGTCTTAAATGTGAATTTCCTCTGTTTACCTTAGCTTCCATGTGATTTACCATTGAATGTTTAGGGGTGAATAAAAATGCAGTAACACAAAAGAAGTTTTAACAAGCTTGCATGAGGCTGACAACAAGAGATGGGGACTCAAAAACATGGAAATAATAAGCAATGAGGATGCCAGCAAGCACTAGCCTCAAACAGGCACAAAATATAAAAATACACACACACACACACACACACACACACACACACACACACACATTCTGTAGTCTGGTTTTGCTTTAACTATTTAGAGTGTTTCAGATTTATTTGCACCAGAAATCTTCAGATTCCAATAATGTGAATGTTGATTCTCCCCTTCTTTGAAAATTACTGCATGAAATGTCCTGTTTTGGCACTTTTGGACTAATGTGTGGGTCTGAACTTAGCTATGCAACAGGTTTCATGCTTATTGAAATATTGATTGAAATACCATTTTGGTACAATTAAAAAAAATCTTTTAACAGATTAAAGCAGAAATGGAATGGAACTGTGGGCGATGTTTCATGGGTGAATTGTGTAGCACTTCAGAATAACATGCTATTCACATGGAAAACACCAATGTTATAAATGTAAGAAAACAGGCTGGATGTCCACTGTAATCAATATAGAACTGAAATTATGGGGTGGGGGGGAGAGTGTATTGAAAGAGACATGAGACAAATGATACAATAAGAAAAGGAAGCTGAAACTAACGGACCTGCCTTAAACGAAACAAATAATGAAGTTAACCAAGTGAGCACCTCTACAGTTAGGCCTGTTCAAATAGGTCAAGCTACGGCCATTGTTTAACTCAGTCTTGAAACACAACAGTCCTGTGTTTGAGAAATGGTAACTTCCTAGATACATTTGTCTATTAATGATTGTGTGAGGTTAATGGACACTCGCAGGAGGTGTATGACCCTTGCCCCTAGCCCTGAAGCTACCTGAAACAATTAGGCTAAGCTGCATAACTTGGGAGAGGCAAGGTATCAACCAGTTGTCAGGACAACCAGAACACACACTAGACCAATGGTGGTTTTTGTACGGTTGGATGTGCCAGAAGAAATCTACTATACTCAAGCTGAAATCTTGAATTTTTGAACATTTGGCTTGAAATTAGGGAGCAGGGGCAAACATGGGGAACAAAATTGTGTGCAACTGTTTTTCATGGAGTAGCATGATTAGGGGCAGAATTGAGGGGATTATCTGTTGGTGCAATAGATAGATAGATAGATAGATAGATAGATAGATAGATAGATAGATAGATAGATAGATAGATAGATGCCCAGACTGAAGTTTGGGGCAAGTACTCCTTAGTGAGATACCCCCAACAGAGATTTAAAACCACAACATATGCTACAAAGTAAAGTGTGGAAATATAGGCTGTCGAATATGCCCTTCCAAATGAATTCCAAAATTTCCCCCTTCCTCCCGAATAGGAAAAGATCACCTATTTGGTAATTTAAAAAATGGCTTACTTACCTTTCAAAGGCCTCGTTGATGTGTTTTTCCATACATCAGTCAGAAAAGTTGCACCGGCAGTAAAACATAGCTTCGTGAAAGTTCCTAAAATATTTGTATAGGAACTCAAGAGTGGCTAGTCAGAGCCTTGCGGCTGAGCTGAGCAACAAACCTCTTCACAGGCTGAGTATCTCAGGTAGACTGGTGGGGGCCAATTGGCTTACCTATTTCCTTCTAAGGTAGGGGAAGAGACATAGCTAAGCCTGACAGGACAGCTTACTCGATGGTATTAACCCCTTCAGGAATTAATTAGACCTAAGCATGTTGGTTATATGAGGCTTGTTATCCAACAGTTATCAGTGGCTTGTGGCAGCGGTTCTGTTTTTCTTCTTTCTCTTTTGCTGCCACTCCATGTTGTCCTGTTGTAGGTGATAGCGAAAATTTGGAGAAATGGTGGTTGGCATGAATGGTAAGAGGGTTGGCCATTTCCCCCACAATGTTATGCTCTGGTGTATTCTGGGCAACTAGGAGAGCAGAATGCCAAGAGGCTAACTGGAATCTGTTCCCATTGCTAGGAAAATGTCTGATTGGAGCTCCTTGAGAAAATACCCACCTTTTTTGCAAATACTCTGGGGACTGGAGCATAAGGGTGTATGTATCTGATGAGGTGGGACGCAGGTGGTGCTGTGGATTAAACCACTGAGACTAGGGCTTGCTGATCAGAAGGTTGGCGGTTTGAATCCCTGTGATGGAGTGAGCTCCTGTTGCTCGGTCCCAGCTCCTGCCAACCTAGCAGTTTGAAAGCACGTCAAAGTGTAAGTAGATAAATAGGTACCGCTCCAAGTGGGAAGGTAAACGGTGTTTCCGTGCGCTGCTCTGGTTCGCCAGAAGCGGCTTTGTCATGCTGGCCACATGACCTGGAAGCTGTATGCCGGCTCCCTCGGCCAATAATGTGAGATGAGCACCGCAACCCCAGAGTCGGTCACTACTGGACCAAATGGTATGGGGGTCCCTTTACCTTTACCTATCTGATGAGGTAGTATCAGCCTCCATACTTTTGAGAAGAAAGGCTACCATGACAGTAAAAGTATCATTGAGGCAGGACTAAGCCCTGTTTTTTTTTTCCCATTGGAGAAAGGAAGTATTGCCTTGAAAAGTTTCGTTGTAATGTTTACCTCCTTCACCCCCAACATCTCTCTCCCTCTCTCCTTTTAAATCTCCTTTTCGTTCCTATTTCCAGAAACAGTTTAGTCTTCCCTACAAATTGTACAAATCATGGAGCTAGCAGTTAGAGTTATTGTAGGAGCACAAATAGCTGAAGACAGATCGCAACGTCCCCAGTGATCAAGGAACTATATAATGCTGACGTGCACGAGCAACGGCAGCAAAAATTATATAAGCCAGCTGCTTAGATTTCAGCAACTCACCCCCTTCATCTCTTTCTCTCTTTCCCTCCCTCTGATAACAACAAACCAAACCCACCCTTGTTACTTCCATAACAAATATAGCCCAGACTGGAGCGGAAGGCGGCAGCGGGGAGGGGGGGAGAGGATCACTGAATTCCTCATTGCTTTGTGATCATTTTTTTTGCATTTAAAAATGAACTTCTAGGGGATGCTGATATGCCTGGAGATAAAAGAGCCCCTCTCCTTGTGAGTGTAGATTTCAGGTTGTTAATCTGAAGAGGCAGCTTCCATCTCAGTACTCATTCCCAGTGTGGCCAGAAGCCCATAGTCAAAGAACATAGTCAAAGAATTGGCCATTTAATTCAAGCTAATGAGTGCAAAGCAGCAAGCTCTCCTCCCTGTTTCTTGGCTTGTTTAGGTTGTCCATTTCACAATACCTCGACACATAATAATAATAATAATAATAATAATAATAATAATAATAATAATAATTTTTATTTATACCCCGCCCTTCCCAGTCAAGACCGGGCTCAGGGCGGCTAACAACAAATAATATCAACACAAGTATAAAAGAAACAATTCGGTTAAAACGCAGATTAATACAATGTTAAAATTCAATTTTAAAATTAAAAAATCTACGAATAAGATAAAACCATTATGAAATAAAACCTTAGGGGAGGGTAACCGTGGGGTCAGACTGCGTCAGTCCAAAGGCCAAATGGAACAGCTCTGTCTTGCAGGCCCCACGAAAAGATGACAAATCCCGCAGGGCCCTAGTCTCCTGGGACAGAGCGTTCCACCAGGTCGGGGCCAGTACTGAGAAGGCCCTGGTCCTGCCGGGTCGAGGCCAGCCTAACCACCTTGTGACTCGGGATCTCCAATATGTTATTACTTGTGGACCTTAATGTCCTCTGTGGGTCATACCAGGAGAGGCGGTCCCGTAGGTACGAGGGTCCTAAGCTTATGTGTGAAAGGAGTCCATGAGATTTAAAAGGTTGGAAAGCAGCTCTGCTAGACCTGCCTCAAAAAATACACAGCTTCCCCAAGACCTCCATCCAACAGCCACAAGTTGTTTTAATGATTATTTATTTGATTATTTTGTATACCCCACCAGCAAATGGTGCTCAAGGTGGCAGTAGTAAAAATACAATTAAATAAAGACGTTAAAAACATACCAACAGCACAGGTAAAACAGCATTAAAAACCATCACTTAAAGCCATATGATACTATATTTACAAGTCATTTTAGGGGCCAAAGGTCTGTGTAAATGAAAACGGAGGAATGTCATTCCACCCTTGACAAGGAGCTTGAAAGCCTGGCAGCAGCCACTAAAAATGCCTTCTTTTGAATTCCAACCAAATAATAAAACAACAACAATTTATTATTTCTACCCCGTCCACCTGGCTGGGTTTCCCCAGCCACTCTGGGCGGCTCCCAACAGAATATGAAATACACGATAAAACATCAAACATTAATTGCATATATTTCTGTAAATCAAGAAAACCTTTAATAATAATAATAATAATAATAATAATAATAATAATAATAATAATAATAAACTTCCCTAAACAGGGCTGCCATCAGATGTTGGCAGAAAAGAAAGGATGTTAAAACCCATGTAGGCTTCTATGGGAGAACATGGTCTTTCCCATAACCTGGTCCCAGGTCATTAGAGCTTTCTGCATCATAACCAACACTTTGAATCCAGAAATGGACTGATAGCAGGTGCACCAACTCGGGGGGGGCAGGTATCATTGGTCCCCATAATACAGGGGTTCCCAACAAATTTTTCTCGAGGACCCCTCATCGAGCCGCTATTGTGACAAGGACCCCCATTAATTCCTAATCCTAAAATTAAAAAGTGAGAGCCAAATTAAGAGTCTTTTTATATTTTATATTTATACGTTTTTTTACAGTTCTTCCTCTTCATCTGTAGGCCTCTGTCGTTTTAACGAACCACTTTTTAACCAACGGTCCATTTTTAACTACGCGAACTGTAGCTTCCGCGAAAAACAACGCTTTGTTTACAAACACTACTGTTTTGCAAAGAGGCAGCACGCGCCAGGGAGGAGGGAGGGGAATGGAGAAGACAGGGTACCTGCGCAGTAGCGCACAAATGAAGCCGACGCACGCAAAGCATCTTGGGGAGGTGAGCGTTAGTAGAATGCGCGCGCTGCCTCTTTGCAAAACAGGAGTGTTTGTAAAGCGCCACCTAACGGCATACAGCAAAACTACTGCCTCTATCTAATTCTAGTTTTGCGCTAGACTCTGCTCATGCAGGAAGCGGCCAAAACAAAAAATCTGTTATCATACGAAATATATTTAATATATTTTTTATTCTAATAGCATCTTGCGGACCCCTCTGGCATAGCTCGCGGACCCCTGGGGGTCCCCGGACCACCTGTTGGGAACCACTGCCATAATATTTGTTGGAATGGAGCTGGGCTGCCGCAATGTTGAGGGGGCAAAGGAAGCTGAGCACAGAGCTGAGTGTGATGCAGCTTCAGTGGCTGGCTCCTCCAGAGCGCTCAGCCTCCTCCAGACGTTGTGATGTCATGCACAATGCCCCCCCCCAATCTTGGGGGCAACTTGGCACCTCCGACTGGTAGCCAGTGAAGGTGTTGTAATATGGGAGTGAGATGTTCCCCGTAACTGGACCCAGACAGGGTCTGTTTGAAGTTTTAATCCAAGCCAAACTGGAAATATTCTTACCCAGCCATAGATGCCAAGTCTCCCATATTCCCCGCAAAAAACCCGTTTTTCCAGCCGTTCCCAGCTGGAAAAACAGATTTTTTTTTTGTTTTTCCCCGGTTTACTTACCGGCCGGGGGAGGCTCCTTCTGCGCATGTCTGGAGTCTCTGGACATGCGCAGAAGCGATTTCTGTCGCGGTGGCCACTTTGGAACTGGGCGGAGCATGCTCAGAAGTGACTTTCGATGCTGCTCTGCCCAGTTCCAAAATGGTCGCAACGTGACTTCTGGCGTGGTGGCCATTTTGGAACTGGGCAGAGCAGCATCGAAAGTCGCTTTTGAGCATGCTCCACCCAGTTCCAAAATGGCGGCAGTGCTACTTACGGTCTGTGGATCCCTTATTTTTCCGGCAGGAACTTGGCAGGTATGTTCCCAGCACACACACACACAACTACAAATATGCTGACACCTCTGCTCCCTGCATGCTGAGAATGTTCAAGTTGTGAGCTTACCATGGGATAATTCCTGCTAATTTTGTGTCTGTGGCTTGCCTGCTACAATGCGGTATATCTTACAATGGTCTTGCAGTCTGAGCATTGTACACTTGTGGTGTGAGAGCTGGTCCAGTTCAACATTTTCCCATGCCACTCAGACAATGGGAAAAGGCCAAGGCAACTTCTCCCCATTCAAGGGATGCTGCCATTTCTGGGGGAGGTGGTGCTGGTGGCACAGGCTACTCCCACACATCCCGGGACATCTCACTTTACCCAGTGGTGTGAGAAGCAATGACCACCAATTCTTGTAAAAGCAGGAATTCTTGATACTTGAGGCAGAGGTCTCCCCCCCCCCCAACCCAGTATAAAACTAGAGGCACACTTACACTCAGTACATATTGTCTCCACCAGCATTCAGAACTCTTTTATGTGCAAAAATATACATGCTTATTTTTTTTCCTGTCAGCTATCAGGCATCCTCCTTGTGATTGTAGGCTAGACTGGTTAATATCGATTCCTAGCATCCTGCCTTCCTCTTTGTTCCAATCAGTTAAAGGTTCAGGGTGCTTTCTGCATAAGTTCCAAGAGGCATGGGGTGGTGGATGCATCCAACCTCATGGATTAATTCATGCGTAGGCAAAGTCCGGATCCGGCCCAATCACCTTCTAAATCTGGCCCACGGACGGTCTGGGAATCAGCGTGTTTTTACATGACTAGAATGTGTACTTTTATATAAAATGCATCTCTGGGTTATTTGTGGGGCGTAGGAATTTGTTCACCCCCTATATATATATATATATTGGTACCTTCATTTATGAACACAATTGGTTCCGGAAATCTGTTCATAAACTGAAGCCTTCATAAACTGAAGCGAACTTTCCCATTGAAAGTACAGTGGAATCTCGGTTTACGAATTTTCGGTTTACGGACGCCGTGGACCCATCTGGAACGAATTAATTCACTTTCCATTACTTTCAATGGGAAAGATCGCTTCAGGTTATGAACGCTTCAGTTTATGAACAGACTTCTGGAACCAATTGTGTTCATAAACCGATGTACCACTGTAATGGAAAGTGGATTAATCTGTTCCAGACAGGTCCGCAGAGTACTCAACCTGAAGCGTACTTAACCCGAAGCATGGGTGTAATTGGTTCCGGAAGTTTGTTCACAAACTGAAGCGTTCATAAACTGAAGCGAACTTTCCCATCGAAAGTAATGGAAAGTGAATTAATTAGTTCCAGATGGGTCCACGGCGTTCGTAAACCGAAAATTTGTAAACCGAGGTTCCACTGTACAGTATATAGTTCGGCCCCCCACAAGGTCTGAGGGAGAGTGGACCGGCCCCCTGCTGAAAAAGTTTGCTGTCCCCTTGCTTAATTCTTTAAGGCATACCAGTTCCCTTCAAGACACACTAGTGTTTTCCAGCACGTATGTTGGGAATCATATAAAAAGTTATTTTGATGATCACCTCTCTCCCAAAATAATGAACAGGCTTTTGTACACATATATCACAGAGCCCTTGCAGAATAAGCCTGATTAAAATTCCGTTCGGTGGGTAAGATTTTTGAAGGTGCCTTTGAAAGCCTGTCCATAAATGATATCCTTTCCTAACCACTCTGTCACTGAATTGCTCTAGTGGTACAAAGATCCAAAGTAGTGAATCAGGATTGTGCTGGTCAAGCATCAAGGATCAGAGCTCATCAGTAGTTTCACAGTAACTGCACAATGATCCATATTCAAACATGGCTTGGATATGTTGGCTGCAACCTGCACACCATTTATTCCTTAGTAGCTCTACAAGGTCAAGGTGGGACTGCTCCTATTGAGGCAGCTGTGCTTTCATTATTAAATTTGCAGCTCCTCTTGACTGCTTGGAAGAAAAGGAGAAAAGATACCAAGAGATCCAAAACATGTAGCTTCTCTGACAATGTTTGCTTTTAGGTAGCATCACCGCCATTCCAGTGTTCTACCCAGTGCCAAGCTCAGCTTCCATAAAAGGAATTAAAGTAGTAAACATTGATATTATATTAGAGATTTTACTTTCTTGGGTTCCATGATCACTGCAGATGGTGACAGCAGTCACCAAATTAAAAGACACCTGCTTCTTGGGAGAAAAGCAATGACAAACCTAGACAGCACCTTAAAAAGCAGAGACATCACCTTGCCGACCAAGTTCCGTATAGTTAAAGCTATGGTTTTCCCAGTAGTGATGTATGGAAGTGAGAGCTGGACCATAAAGAAGGCTGATCGCCGAAGAATTGATGCTTTTGAATTATGGTGCTGGAGGAGACTCTTGAGAGTCCCATGGACTGCAAGAAGATCAAACCTATCCATTCTTCAGGAAATCAGCCCTGAGTGCTCACTGGAAGGACAGATCCTGAAGCTGGGGCTCCAATACTTTGGCCACCTGATGAGAAGAGAAAAGACCCTGATGTTGGGAAAGATTGAGGGCACAAGGAGAAGGGGACGACAGAGGACAAGATGGTTGGGCAGTGTTCTTGAAGCTACGAACATGAGTCTGACCAAACGGCGGGAGGCAGCGGAAGGCAGGAGTGCCTGGCGTGCTCTGGTCCATGGGGTCACGAAGAGTCGGACACGACTAAACAACTAAACAACAACAACAACAAGAGTAAACTGATGTCTGGGCCTGTACCATTTTAGGCTGCAGATAATATGTGTTCTGCAAATATTATGCACATCAACAATTAATGTGTGGTAGAATTCCTCGTATCACTCAACAGGAATATACACAAACTATTCTGCAATGAGCATATTGTCTCTATGGTTTGGTCATAGTTATGGATGAAACATGATGACAATCTGGTAGATACAGTATTTGGAAACTGAATATACAGTAGCACTTTCTTTCTTTCTTTCTTTCTTTCTTTCTTTCTTTCTTTCTTTCTTTCTTTCTTTCTTTCTTTCTTTTCTAGTCCACCCTCCCAGATTGACTACATCCCTTGCAATAAACTTTGCTGTTCCTACAAAATGCGTGTAAAAACAAAAGAGCCTTGTTCCTTGCCAACTTCTGTTTTCCATACCTGAACAAGAGGGGGAAGTTCCAGCTGGCTACCTGAACCAAAAAGAAAGAGGATAGGACCATTGTTTTCAGTGGCCTGAGTCTCCTGAGGTCTTTGCATGCCAGCCTTGCTCTCCTTCCAAAAGGTTTTGTGCTAGTGTACCAGTTCCAGCCCATTCTTTCTTCTCCATGGTGACAGCAGAGGCCAGCGAACAAAGCCTTTGACATTTGTTGCCTACCTGCAAAGAAACCACTATGGGACCCCTAAAGCTTGAATATACTTTCCCTTGGGACCTCATTGTTTTTTAAAAATATATATAATGGATGGCCCTGAAACTGCACAACCTTTGCCCGAGAGCTGGCAAGCTATATTGCTAACAAGAGGGATTGTACTGGCCAGAAGGAAGTGTATACATAGAGAGAAGAAAACAGACCAACAGGCAGAGCAGCTGGCCTCCCCTTCACAAGACAGATTTTTAAAAGGCAGTACTGCACACCACAAAGGTCCGTATAGTTAAAGCTATGGTTTTCCCAGTAGTGATGTATGGAAGTGAGAGCTGGACTACAAAGAAGGCTGATCGCCGAAGAATTGATGCTTTTGAATTATGGTGCTGGAGGAGACTCTTGAGAGTCCCATGGACTGCTAGAAGATCAAACCTATCCATCCTGAAGGAAATCAACCCTGGGTGCTCCCTGGAAGGACAGATCGTGAAGCTGAGGCTCCAATACTTTGGCCACCTCATGAGAAGAGAAGACTCCCTGGAAAAGACCCAGATGTTGGGAAAGATGGAGGGCACTAGGAGAAGGGGACGACAGAGGACGAGATAGTTGGACAGTGTTCTCGAAGCTACGAACATGAGTTTGACCAAACTGCGGGAGGCAGTGGAAGACAGGAGTGCCTGGTGTACTCTGGTCCATGGGGTCACGAAGAGTCGGACACGACTAAACGACTAAACAACAACAACAACACTGCACACCACAGTACTTCTTATCCAGGGGTCAGCAAACTTTTTCAGCAGGGGGCTGGTCTACTGTCCCTCAGACCTTGTGGGGGGGGCCGTACTATATTTTTTTGAGGGGGGATGAATGAATTCCTATGCCCCACAAATAACCCAGAGATGCATTTTAACTAAAAGGACACATTCTACTACTACTACTACTACTAATAATAATAATAATAATAATAATAATAAGTTATTATTTATACCCCGCCCATCTGGCCGGGTTTCCCCAAGCTTCCAACAGAAAAATAAGATACAGTAATCTATTAAACATTAAAAGCCTCCCTGAACAGGGCTGCCTTCAGATGTCTACTAAAAGTCTGGTAGTTGTTTTCCTCTTTGACATCTGTTGGGAGGGCGTTCCACAGGGCAGGCGCCACCACCGAGAAGGCCCTCTGCCTAGTTCCCTGCAACTTGGCTTCTCGCAACAAGGGAACTGCAAGAAGGCCCTCGGTGCTGGACCTCAGTGTCTGGGCAGAACGATGGGGGTGGAGATGCTCCTTCAGGTATACTGGGCCGATGACATTTAGGGCTTTAAAGGTCAGCACCAACACTTTGAATTGTGCTCACATAAAAACACGCTGATTCCTGGACCATCCGTGGGCCAGATTTAAAAGGTGATTGGGCCGGATCTGGCCCCCGGGCCTTAGTTTGCCTACCCATGTTTTATGATGGCCATTGCAAATTGCTAAACCATGATCCAGGGAAAGGAACACAGAAGGTTCCTTATACATTCTATTGCTCATGTTCATCTCACCCAACATTAAAACACATGGCACAACAACCAGCACCAGCAATTTACTCCACATTCAACCACCATCCTATAATGATTGCATCCCTAATGTGGCAATGTATGTAGTGGTGCATTGGTCCCTCAGGGTGTGTTGGGTGTTTGGGGAGGGGGAGTACCTCTGGCGGGGGACACACCATGCTCATTCTGGGGCAGTTTGTCTACCTTTGATCCCCACCTTGCACTCAGCTCTCACCTGTGGCTCCTAGAAGCTGCCAGTGTGCAAATGCGGCCACACCCTGGGAAACAGCTTTGCCTGGCCGGCTAAACCAGGTGAGGGTAGTCAACGAGTCTCAAACCCTCAGTGAGTTAGGGTCTTCCCCTACAGGTGAAAACAGGCTTTGGCAGATTGAGCGGACATGACCAATAGTGGGCTCAACAGTCAAGAAGGCAGTCATTGCACATGCTGTAAAGGAAAATGAGGAGCAGGTGGGGCTCATCAACCTGGGAAGGTAGCCCATCTAGGAGAAGGAAAACTCTGCTCCTAAACCTCTGCTGCCTTGTAGGATTTCTTCAGGAGAAGAAAAGGCTAAGGAGTAAACTCTACACAAATCTGGAGTGGAGTCCCCAATACAGTTGGGTGGTGCTTTTTACGCCTCCTTCCGGCAACTCCTGCAGCCAAGCTGGTGCCAAACATATTGCTCTGCTTTACTTTGAACAACATCAGTGAGTCCGAGAGGGGGGTGTTGTCTGGGCAACTCAGGACCTCCATGCACACTGTCCAGGCTTGCGCCCCAGGGTGGTCACTTTGGTAGTTTGACTTCACCCCTGGAGCCACAGGGGTGTTGACAGACAGATGTCAACAACAATTGGTCTCCCATTCAACCCACTGAATTGTCAGCCGACCCTCTCCCACAGTTTTGCCCTGAAATGAACAAATAGATGTCTTCTGAGCAATGGAATGGTTGCTTTGATGGGCATATAACAAGCCAGTAAATATACCTTTGAGATCTTCCTTCCATCACAACATTGGGAGAAGCACGTTCCCTTTCAGTCCCGGCGTTACTTTGTGCTAAATCCACTGCAAATTAAGCTAGTTTGTCTAGAGACTATTGCAGTTGCTCAGAGCTTGCGCAAGAGACAAGAGACAATGTAATGATCTGTGACTGCATACCATTCACGTAGGCTGCAACCATCACTCAACTGCATGATCCTCAGCATCAAGATTCATTAAAGTCGGTGGGAGCCACCAAGCTAAAACTGTGCGTGTCACTTCGAAAATGTAGAGGTTAGTATTTGTGAATGAGAGGCTGAGATGAGAGAGAAAAGAATGAAAGCGAAATCAGAACAGCTGCAGATAAAGGCAAAGTTGAGCCTTTGTGGTTGTAGATTACTCTTTGGGACAATCACAACCCAAAAGAAAATAAACTGAAGCATTTCTAGAGGAAATGATATGACAATATATCATTTCTCACACAACAAAATGCTCCCCCCCTTCCCTTCCTTGCCACACTTATCTAAATTGCTTTCCGTTTTCCATCGGCTTAAGAAACGTTACATATCAGCGCAACAACTTGAGTGCGCACCAGCAAATTATAGCATCCTTTCCCTTTCTCAAACAGCTCTGACAGTAATAAAGTGGCTCCTTGGAGTTTTGAAAGTGTTAAAAAGAAAGTTAAACCGTAATTACAGGCGGCGAGATGCTAAAGGGAGAACAACGCTGAATTGTAGCAGTGACATCTGGACTAGGAGAAGTGTGCACAATGTGTATCTGTCACTGACAACTCACTGGGCTACATTTAATTCAAAATCATCACTCATGTTGTCGTATTCCACAAGCACCAAAAGAAGCAACTGCGGCTTTGGAGGTAGGAAAGAGGCCTTTGCACAAAGGGCGAGTTAACATGGCGGATTCCAGAAGATGACCTTATGGATGTTAACACAGTGGACAGAATCAGTGTCAATGAATTTACAGTGGTACCTAGGTTTATGAACTTAATCCATTCCCGAAGTCCGTTCTTAAACCAAAACCGTTCTTAAACTGAGGTGCGCTTTCCCTAAAGAGGCCTCCTGCCGCCGGTGCCCTTCCACCGAGTTTGTTAACCCAATTGTTCTTAAACCGGACTGTTCTTAAACTGAGGTACCACTGTATTTCAAAGGGTGTGAAAGTCTGCCACCAAGTCCATTCAAATGCTACCTCTCCTGTTGCTACTAAGTATCTCTTTCTCCCTTAGTTCTAGTGCTACAACATATAATTTGAATTTCCCATTTTGGTGTTAGGCTACACCTGTGGAGGCATCCACCTTCTGGCTAGTGCCCTTGGCACCTTCCCAACATTCCAAATGTTATTGATCCCTGTCCTGGAGCTATAATTGTCACTGGAGTGCTGCAGTCTCTTACCATTCCTGGATCAGAATAGCTTGTTCACAGTGATTTATATAAATGGCCTCGGTCCAGTATACCTGAAGGAGCGTCTCTGCCCCCATCGTTCAGCCCAGATACTGAGCTCCAGAGTCAAGGGCCTTCTGGCGGTTCCCTCACTGTGAGATGTGAGGCTACAGGGAACCAGGCAGAAGGCCTTCTCGGTAGTGGCACGTGCCCTGTGGAACACCCTCCCACCAGATGTCAAACAGATCAACAATTGTCTAACTTTTAGAAGGCATCTGAAGGCAGCCCTGTTTAGGGAAGTTTTTAATGTTTGATGTTTTATCATGTTTTAAATATTCTATTGGGAGCTGCCCAGAGTGGGTGGGGAAACCCAGCCAGATGGGTGGGGTATAAATTATTATTATTATTATTATTATTATTATTATTATTATTGGATATAATCCAGGGCAGGATTTAGGTTTGATGAGGCCCTAAGTTACTGAAGGTAATGGGGTCCTTTATATGTCCAGCTGTCCTTTGTCAACAACAAATTGTCAGGGTTTTTGGCTTCCGGTTGACCACGCCATCTTGCTCAGACGGGGGTCCGCACAGCGGAGCGGACCTCGGCGCTTCAGAGGTGGAGGGAATCGTTCCAGCGAAACGAAACCTCCTTAAAAGCCCCAAATCGAGCTTTTTGGGGACAGATTTTGCCTGGCGGCGCCAAAAGCAGGCTCTCTCCTCCCCGGATCGGCTTTGTTTAAGCCCCCGAGAGCGAGGAGGTGAACCGCGGCGGACAGGCTGACATTGCTGCTCTGAGAGTGCGAAGCTGCGAGTCTGGGAAGTGGAGGTGGCCAATTCTTCAAAGAACACTCAGCAAATGAATAGACTGTGAGTAATTTGGATTCTTTGGAATGTAAATTAAGGCAACAATTTGGACCTGGGAGAGAGGGGAAAAGAGGAAGCCACCCCCCCCCCACGGTAACATAAGAGACAGTAAACAGAAACCCGAAGCCGTAAACAGAAGATTTTAACTTAAAAGGATTCCTCAAAGGCATCAAAGAGAATCTCCCCTAAATGCAGGGTAAAAGGGGAGAGAGACTGTTGTGATTGCCCTGCAGAATGAAGTTAAGACTAAGAAATACCTTTCTTTTTCTCGGGAGCCGGCAGCCCAGAAAACCCAGTGAGCTGACCAGGATTTATAGTTAAATTTTATTTCTATCTTTATCTCTGGACTTTTTGGAAATTCTTTTTTGGTTTATATGCTTTTGAAATGTGAGTTCGAACTTTATTTTTAAGAATGCAGCCAGCTTGTTAAAATGGAGTCGAGAAAATAGACTGCGATCATATTCCACCCCATGTGACAAGTTTTGACCTTGACAGGACTGAACTATGTCAACAAAAAGGTACCCGCCTGAGTTTCAGCGGACTGTTTTGACCTTAATGTGGGAAGCAAGAATAGAACTATGTCAAGAGGAGACACAACGGCTAGTGTTACAGCAACAATTCCAGATTGTGATGACAGAATATGATTTCCTAGAAGATGAAGCTTTTGAAACTGAGGAGGATGAATGTGGGAATGACAATGATGAGGACTGTGATGATTTAACACAGGATGAAGCCCATCACGAAAAAAATGATGATTTTACTCTACAAAAAGTTGGATGGAGTGCCTCCCCTTCGAGGGGGGCACGACTGGACTTACTGGAACTCCAGAATGACCACAGGGAAGAAGGAAAAATTAAGCAGAGAAGAGAAGAAGCTCAGGGGTCTGATATGGAGGCCTGGATGGCAAAAGACTGCAAACAGGGGGTGGGGTGAAGGGAAAGTGAAGTGGTGATTGTAAGGATGGGTTAATAGGACTATAACTGGACTGCTGACTATGGAACTTGCTGGATTGGTGGGGTGGAGCCGGTACTCGGGGGGTGTAAGGTTAGTTTGGGAATAGTTATAGGTTTAAAAAGTGAATTGATTCTGGAAAAAGGTGAAAATATGGAGGCCTATAGAGGGGTAAAAATTAGGCACGGGAAGAAAAAATGGGAGTTTGATTTCTCAGTGATTGGACAATAGGCGAAAATGATAATAGTTTAAAAGTGGTACAAGATATAAAGGTGTATGTTATAAAATATGAACTATGAAACTGTTGAAGATGATAAATAAGGGAGGAAAACCGGGGAAGGGTGGGAGGGTGGGGAAGCCCACAAAATATGGTTTAACAATTATGAATTTAACAATTATGATGAATTTTTATTTTTATTTTGTCTTTTTTCCTTTTTGTCTTTTTTTTTCTTCTTCTCTTTTTTTTCTTTTTCTCTTTTTGTATTTCCTTTTTTTTTTTTTTGGTATGACAATAGATGGTTGGATGGATGAACTCCTGCGTACTGCCCTGGTTCACTGGAGCTCCCTGGTGGCAGGGGGGGGCTTGGGGGGCAGGGGAGGGGGAGGAGGACAGAAACCCAATCATAAAATGGACCACTTCCGACTGATCACCTGCGTGGGATACTTCTGTGGCAGGGGAGGACCCATGGAGGGGGGTGGGAAGAAGGTGGAAAAGATGTTTATGTATGTACCATCTTTTGTAATTTGTAAAAATCAATAAAAATTATGTTTAAAAAAAAAAAAAACAAATTGTCAGGGTTTTTTGTGTTGAATATATGCTATATGGTAATTTATGGACCTAATAATAATTATAATAATAATAATTTATTCTTTATACCCCGTCCATCTGGCCAGGTTCCCCCAGAGACTCTGGGCGGCTTTCAACAAAATATTAAAATACAGAAATCCATCAAACATTAAAAGCTTCCCTAAACAGGGCTGCCTTAAGATGCCTTCTAAAGGTCTGGTAATTGTTGTTCTCTTTGACTTCTGGTGGGAGGGTATTCCACAGGGTGGGTGCCACTACCGAGAAGGCCCTCTGCCTGGTTCCCTGTAACTTGGCTTCTCGTAGCGAGGGAACCACCAGAAGGCCCTCGGCGCTGGATCTCAGTGTCCGGGCAGAATAGTGGGGGGTGGAGACGCTCCTTCAGGTATACTGGACCGAGGCCATTTAAGGCTTTAAAGGTCAGCACCAACACTTTGAATTGTGCTCGGAAACATCCTGGGAGTATCTAAAGCCATTTGCACATAACAAAATATGTATTTTATCAAAGTAATTGTTGAACTGAAATACAATTAAGAAGAAGTATGTTAATAATGAATTCTCTGCTTTAAACTCCTTTTACCAGTTTGATCATTAAACTCATTACTTCAATAACATCTTCGTGCTTTAGATCTATGCTCTTCCTATTCTTCTTGAGATACATCTTCTCCAGATACTTTTTCTTGCTACAGTTTGAAGCAAGCACAACAACAAGCATCAAAAACACAATCTGTTCCAACCTATCAAATAATTCTAAATTTGACTCAACTATGAACTCCACTAATAACTAATAGCTATTTCTCCAGTCATGAGATCCATTGATCCTTCATCTAAGGATAAATTCTAAATCAAATTACAATTTAAAAAGTCAGTCTTAATGTTGGTTCAAAAATCAACTCAATGCAAATATTACCGTAAGAGTTAATCCAAATTCAAATAACCCATTGTTTTCATAAAGTAAAACTGGGGAAAGACCATAAATTACTAAGTGACTCAATAGTGATGCACCAAAATAGAAACAATATTTAAATTAGTAAGCCTGTTAATTCACCACATGCCATCATGACCACTAATCTTCAATTAATTTTAATCATTCCTGAGAATGTGTATTGTTTTTGTTTGAATATTGCAATTACCAAAACAATTGGGACAATGTGCTACTACAACAGTTAAGTAACTAGAGAAAAATTCTTTACCAACAATTAATTCATTAATGAACCAGGAATTAATTTATGTGCGCATTTGCAGTTATATTACAAGCATCAGCACCTACGTTGATGCTGTAGTAACCACTGTAGAGAGCAAAAAAATTGGTAGATATCATTGAAACATTTAAAGTTAATTAATTGTAATTAGAGAAATATCAGCCTTTGATCTTTGTAGAAGTTCTCTTAGATTTGGATATGACATACATGATGAAGCTGATGCATTTGGTTAGAGTGAAAATAAATTTATTGAGAATTGGAATCTGTTTATTCCTTATTTGAATAAGAAAGTACAAGACTTTACAAATTGATATTCCTTGTGGGGAGGAAGTTAAATGTAATACAACCACTAGAAAACCAAGATTATACATTGAGAATTAACTTAGGGAAGTTTAAAGTATATTTAGAGAGGGAAATATCAATAATACTTGAATAAGAATAGTAAAAAAGACATGCTAGTTTTGTGTGGGTTTTTATATTCTACTCATCAAAATATTTATTATGCTCATTAATTGTATTACATTTATAGAACTATTCGTTACCTGCATTTATATTTTATAATAACAATGTTCATAATAAATAAATAGTATCAGCAGTTAGTTCCTTGAAATATTAGCGATTGCTTTTTCCTTCCTTAAAAATATGAGCTGTAACTTACTTTGCAATACTAGCCTTTTTGAATTGCAGGTATCAACAAAGAGTTAATTTTAAAAAATGCATTCGAGCTACAGTGCTCTTGGGATACTCTTGCTGAAGAAAGGGAAGAGGCTTTTTCAGATTCTTCCTCCCCGTTACAGCCCGCTGTACTCCCTGAAAAACTGCTCTGAAAATTTGGGAGAGCTCCCAGAACCATTACTTTAAGGATAGCAGTACAGTCATACCTCGGTTTACAACCACCTCGGTTTACAAACCCCGCGGACCCGTCTGGAACGGATTAATCCACTTTCCATTACTTTCAATGGGAAAGTTCGCTTCAGGTTAAGTACGCTTCAGTTTAAGTACTCCACGGACCATCTGGAACAGATTAATCCACTTTCCATTACTTTCAATGGAAAAGTTCGCTTCAGGTTAAGTACACTTCAGGTTAAGTACAGACTTCCAGAACCAATCGTGGTTATAAGCCGAGGTACCACTGTAGTAGATTTACTGAAGAAATTGGTGGTTAAATTAATAAAGATATCCCAGATTAGTGCAATTAATGCACTGATTCAAGCCATTGGTTCATTCAAACCTTCAGCATATCAGAGTCTGTGGCCTCAGCCTCTATTTTAGCCGATGTAGCTTACCAAAGTGAACTAGACAAGCCCCTGAGTGACTGTTGACTTTTCCGAACAAGCCTGATAACTTGTGTCTAAGACCCAATGTCATTTTCCTTTACAGAAATCAAATGTGGGTAAAGGGGTAATCTTTTCTGTTGAAATTCACCTTCATATCCTTTTGTAACTGGGGAAAATAACAACTTCTAGAATCACCAGGAACCAGTACGCTTGGAAAATGTTCAAAACCACCACTCCTGGGGCAACATCATTGTTCTGGTGTGAGACCCATTGTGACTACTTTTGGTAAAATAAAAACAAACAAACCAGGAATTCTAGCCATAGAACTCCCTCGTCACATCTAATTTTATTCTCAGGATAGTCTCCCTGCGGACCTTTTACTCTCGTTTTTCCAGAGTGTGGCACCTTAGTTGCTGTTGTGGAAGCTGGATCCTACCAGCTTTGCGACTCTTGCATCATTTACTCCTGGCTTAGGGCTGTAAACTGATTAAAGGATTTTGAGTTGGCTTAATTATCTGTCTTTTAACTGATTATTCCGTTCATTCATTGATTACATTTAAATACATTTGTTGCATTCTCAAAACTTCAACACAGGTGGCTTTTTGAGAAAGTGATGAAAGTATAAGATAATTGACCATTTAATAAACAGAAGCCATCACTCACTGTTAGAAGGCTGAGTGATACATTTTGAAGTTTGGCAAATGTTTGAGGCTTCTCTTATCTCAGTAGATGACCTGTACATCGGCCATTGGCCATTGACCATGCTGGCCAGGGCTGATGGGAATTGTCATCCAGAAACATCTGGAGAATTACAGATTCCCCATCACATTTTAAGAGATGAGTGGATGAATTTGTCTTTGGATCAGTTAATATATTCAGCAAAAGCAAGCGATAGTAACTGCTTACCCATGGGAATCTGAGGTGGGGGTGGGGGTGGTGATCACCCAGCCAGAGGGGGAACATTGGGGCTTCCTTTCCTCAGTGGCAGACTTCGGTCTATAGCACCCTGTGCAAGGCTAAAATTTGGCTCCCACCCCCAGCCTGCCTTCCCAAAGGCAGGTTTGGAGGTGCTCACCTTTGGGAAGTTGGCATGAGAGCTCTGGCAGGGTCTTAGAGCTTTCCCACCTCCTTCTCAAAGCTGGGAAAGTACTAACTGCAGGTAGGCTTTGGGAAGGAGGCAGGTAGACTCTAGATCCTGTCAGATCCTCATGCCTTCTTCCCAAAACCTAGTGCCCCACTGACTGGGCTTTGAGATGATGCCCCCTCAGCTCAGTGCCCCATATGTGCACCTCTTGCAATGCTATTTACCGCTCTTTAATGTACAGTCATACCCTGTGTTGCGTTAGGTTCATGTTGTGTCTTTTTGGCTTGTATAGACTTCCGGGTTTCGCCGTGCATGCATGCATGCACAGAAGCGTTCTGCGCACTTCGAGCATGCACAGAAGCGTTCTGCGTGCTTCACACATGTGCAGAAGTGCTCTACTGCACCGCGTGCATGCGCAGAAGTGCCACTCTAGTTGCGGATTTTTGGGGGTGCAAACAACACCCCGGAATGGATTGAGTCCATAACTAGAGGTACCACTGTACTACATTAGCAACCCTGGAATTAATTCACAAACACGCAGAAGAGCAAACCATATTCACAATGTCAGTAGGTTCTACAGGAACCTGTGGGGAACCTGATGCCCTTCAGAATTTGCTGGACTGCAACTCCCATAATCTCTACCATTGGCCAATATGGCTGGGGATTATGGAACCTGCAGAACAATATCCGGAGAGCCACAGTTTCTCTACCTACAGCCTGCTGTGGTCACACAGTTGATATCTTTGTCCGAGATCACTCCTTCGGCAGTCTTATGAATAATAGCCGTTCACATCAAGTAACATATGTGTCTTATGCTACACTAACATATGTACATAGCTGCCAAGTTTGGGCCTGAGAAATAAGGGACTGGACCGGAAGTAGCAGACAGGAAGTAGCGCTGCCGCCATTTTGGAACTGGGCGGAGTATGCTCAGAAGCTACTTTTGATGCTGCTCTGCCCTGTTCCAAAATGGCTGCCGCACCAGAAGTCACGCTGCAGCCATTTTGGAAATGGGCAAAGCAGCATCGAAAGTTGCTTCTGAGCATGCTCCGCCCAGTTCCAAAATGGCCACTGCGCCAGAATAAACTGGGGAAAAACAAAAAAAAATCAGTTTTTTTGGCTGGGGACAGCTGGAAAAACGGGGGTTTCCCGGGGAATATGGGAGACTTGGCAGCTATGCATATGTATCGTTTATGTTTCCTGTAAGATGTTCAAAGGATGAAGTTGCACAACTCCTCTATAATGATACATGTGAACTCTACAAAGATCTCATCGATGGCATCCCATTGATTTGTTTTTTTATTTACATGGATATTGCTGCCCTCTTTTACCCACATTAACGTCATATGCTCTGTAAATTTATCCATAAGTACGGCTGTGCAATTTGCACAATGCAGGTCTGAATTCTTGTTGCCTGTTCCACGAGCCTTTTCATCTACAGGTGACTCAATAGCACGCCATGTGCCCCATTCAACATCACACAATCATCTGCATAATTTGTATGGTTATGATCATGCAGAGTAACTGCTGTAGACTGCGTGCACAATTGACTGACTTACACAGCACCTTCCACCTTCAGTTGTTACTTGATTTCATCTCAGAATTAAGGATCATACTTTCAAACCTTCTGCATGTTTAATAAACGTTCCCTCGACTTTGTGTTCCCCGTTTTCACATTCACAGGTCAGCCGCATCACACAATATCAAACAGTCTGCCCAGTCTCTAGGGTGCAATGAAGGATCCATGTTTGGGGCATTGGTCTGGCGATGTGCCACTGTTTGCAACTGGAAAGCTGCTTTGAGAATTACGAACACTCCAGAATTACTAACACTCTTTGTTCCCGTGTAGTTTATAACTCTAACATTTATGGCATTTGTTTCTGTAACTCTTCACCCTAACAGTGTTTCGTGTGATATAGAATTAATGGCTATATTTCCTAGCAGCAGACCATTTATATTTTTATTGTTTTATTGTTTTTAAGGATCTCTGTTTTGAGAAGAAACCCACATAATAGCCTTTTCTATACAGCCGCTTTTTTATTCACCTGTTGGGAAATGGGTTCTGGGTTTTAAAAAAATATACAAGTACCAATAAACACTAGCTTAAAATATGATACTGTTTCTAAGAAGTACTGGTATGTCATTTTCTTCTATGCAGTACATTCCCATATAAATTAGACATAGGTGCATTTTTACTGAGATCTGTGGCAGGTCTCTTTTAGTATTCATAGGTGTTCCAGCATAATACAATTCATTTAGGAATATGACACAACTGTGTAATTTGTAGGTGTTGACTGTCTAACCTTCAGACAACTTGATGGAAAAAAAATAATTCACCCATAACAGAGACCTTTATTTTTCCATCCATAACATTCTATTTAATGTGTTAGAACTACATGAGCAAAATTGAAAAGCTAGACAAATAGAACAACATGGGGGAAATCCTTATTGTACAGATTTTCATTGCCAAATATGAAGACAGATGCTATCCTTGTATAATGCAAAACATACTCTATGGCGCATGTTCCCTAAATCTTTGCACAGGTTTGTCTTGGGAGCTTGTGTGAGCACTAGAAATTTTGCAATGGATCAAAACTAGGGGAGGGGGTAGACGTGACCCCAGTCTTGTTTGCATTCAACACGTTTTATTTTATTTATTTATATCTGGGGTGGGTAGGGCGTGGGAAGCATGAAGGGATGGATTGTAGAGTTCACCCTTCCACTCTCAATTTCCCAATAGCAATTCAACCACCATTAAAAATGTGCACACCACTAGTTTTTGCACTTTTGTAGGAAGTGATGCAGTTAAGTAAGCCAACATCTGGACACCACTTCCATTTGCTCCTCTTGGTCTTGCCTCCAGGTGGCAAACTGCTTATTTGTTCTGACTCACCAAGAACACTGCGGAGAGGGTCCCTAGAAAGTGGTGCTGGATCTGGGAGATACCGGTAGCTGCTCCAACCGATTGCCAATGGGTTATGAGGATGTCACATTATCTCTTATGCTGCTTTTTTTATATAAAAAAAACCTTTACATGATATTTACATTAAATCACTGGGGAACGTTGTACAGGAAGGTGGCTTGAGGTGTTATCAGGATTCTCATCACTCTTTTCCTTTCCATCTACCTCTCTTTCTGATCATAAGGAGGCAACTGGAGTGTGCTTCATGTTCATAACGGAATGCGTGTAGCCATTTCTGGTGCCCTCCATATGTTCTGGAGCACAATTCCCATCATTCCTGACCATTAAAACTAAATTCAGACAAGACCTTCTGGGGAATTCTAGGAGAAAGTGGCAGCCACCCCACAAAATAACAAATGCCAATAGGAACCACTATTTTTTGGGGAGTGGGGGGTCTCTATTATCCATCTAGACCAGTGTTTCCCAACTGCAGGCCATAGGGCCCCCCTCAGAGGTCCCAGGATATTCCAAAGGAGCCACAGGTGGAAAATGTGTAAAGGGGGGGAGAGACAGCACGAGGCTAGGGGGCCACAGAGGGAAGTGAGAAGTGAAGAAAAAAATCATTTTAAAAAATCCTGATTGGCTGGGTATCCACTTGGCCAATCACAAGTGGGAAAGGGGGTGGCCCACCAGGACAGGGAGCTCCTTTTTGCCATGAGCATTTCCTTGGAGCAGTCTGGTTTGTTTCCAGTAGGAGAGGGATGCTTTAGCTGAGTTTCCTACATTGCAGGGGATTGCACTAGAAAGATGACCCTTGGCTCTACGGTTCTATGTTTTTCTGCTTCAACAATATTTCATTATATTCCTATCATTTTATGTAATTGTATTTTGTATGAAATTATAAAAATTATAAATAAAACAGGTTCTATTTGCAAACAAGACATTTAAATAGCTACCTTTCTACCGGTACGACGGGAATCGGGGGGCATAGACATAGTCAGGATTTTTGTTGTGGAGGGCAGAACCTCAGATTGGTATTAATTTTTATTTATTTTTACTTATTTGGGTGGCAGCTGTCCCCCCTGCCCCACCTTGGCTATGCCCATGGGGGGCACAGGAAGGAAACAAGTTTGGAAGGGGACCATGGTCAGAAAAAGGTTGGGAAACGCTGATCTAGAATGCCTCGGAACAATGCTCTGTTTGAGGCATTCTGTTGAAAATCTGGTGATCTGTGAGAACTCTGCCTACACTTTTCTGCCAGCACCACTAAAGAGCTTGTTGTTGTTGTTTAGTCGTTTAGTCGTGTCCAACTCTTCATAACCCCATGGACCATAGCACGCCAGGCACTCCTGTCTTGCACTGCCTCCCGCAGTTTGGTCAAACTCATGTTCGTAGCTTCGAGAACACTGTCCAACCATCTCGTCCTCTGTTGTCCCCTTCTCCTTGTGCCCTCCATCTTTCCCAACATCAGGGTCTTTTCCAGGGAGTCTTCTCTTCTCATGAGGTAGCCAAAGTATTGGAGCCTCAGCTTCAGGATCTGTCCTTCCAGTGAGCACTCAGGGCTGATTTCCTTCAGAATGGATAGGTTTGATCTTCTTGCAGTCCATGGGACTCTCAAGAGTCTCCCCCAGCACCATAATTCAAAAGCATCAATTCTTCGGTGATCAGCCCTCTTTATGGTCCAGCTCTCACTTCCATACATCACTACTGGGGAAAACATACTGGCAAAACATACTGAAGTAAAAGACTGCCACTACCACCCAGTTAATAAATCACACTGAACCTTTGGTCCAATTTCACTATTCTCTGAAATGGTCCCCATTTTCACCTCTGACACCAAGCTGGACGTTCCACCATTCAAACTTGGTTTTTGTGGGTTTTGCACTGTTTCATCAATATAACATAATTAAGTCACTTTGGCATTTTATGGTATAATGCAACTAAGAGATGTAAATAAAATGATGGTGATGGTGATGATGGTGATGATGTTCCTTTGGCTTCAAGATTCTTGTGCTCCCAAAATGCTGTTTAATACAGCGGCAGACTATTCTAGGATTTTGGTCTTTCTAGCAACATATTCATGTCCCTCTAGCAACATATTTCATCAGCGGAGAGCTTCATTGTAATGTCCTTTTCTGGAGACAAGATGCAGAAAGAATTTAAATGTATAAGCACTGAAAACAGTAGGAAAAGGGGGGAATGACAAAGATGCCCCGAAACAAGTATACAACGAGCACTAGAGCAACTATGGAGGTCTAGTTCTCCTTGTGGTGGAAACCCTGGCTTTTATCACTCCAGGTTGCAGATGGGAGCTCAAAGAATAGAATGCTCTCTGTCGATATTCTCACACATAGAAAGCTATCTTACAGGTGAGGGTACCTTCTTTTATATGTTGTGGACCTGTAAAAGGGTAAAAGGGTATTGGGAAATAATTCATAATGAATTGGAAAAAATGTTTAAAAGCACTTAAAACCCCCCCAAAAAAACAACCAGAGTCCTTTTTGTTGGGGATAATTCAGAAATAAATTCCCAGGTGTGTGTGTGTGTGTGTGTGTGTGTGTGTGTGTGTGTGTGTGTGTATATATATATGGTTATTTATGTGGCCCGTGTTTTGTTAGCCCCTAAATGGAAAATGAGCGAAGTCCCAACTAAAGAAGAATGGGAACTTAAACTGATGGACTATGTGCAGCTTGCAGAACTAACTTATAGAATATGATAAGTGGTAAACAGGTTTACCACTCCTATCAGCCCATCACCCATTCCCATCACCCCCATCCCCACCCTCTGAATATACATAAGGGTCTGGCTACTTCTGTTTCAGTGTATCTGATGAAGCTCATACCAAAATAAAAACTTAGTTGGTCTTTAAGGTGCTACTGAAGGAATTTTTTTTATTTTATAGAATAAGAGAACAAGAAGAACATACGTTTAAAAAAGATTGGAAAATGTTTATTGAATATATGGGGGGGGGGAATTGTGTACATGTGAAAACGCTGGCAGCATTAACATAAATTCAACAGTGTAAATAAGTTTTGGTGGCTGTAATAATGGAATATTGAATGGTCTAGTTTATATAAAATATGCAGGATTTATGTTACAGAAAATGAACCCTGGAAAGTGAAGATTCAAAATGAATATTCAAAAATGTAAAACAGAAAATTCAATAAAAATTATACAAAGAAAGAAAAAAGAAGAAGGAAGGAAGGAAGCTACAGTGGTGCCTCGCTAGACGAATGCCCTGCTAGACGAAAACACCGCTTAACGAAAGGATTTTCTGATCGGAGGTTGCCTCGCTATACGACAAGATTTTCTATGGCCACCGCTTCGTCTTGCGAAGCGTGGCCATAAAAACCTCCAATCATAAAATCAGGGCATTCATCTAGCGAAAGGGGAACCAGCTGTAGCAAGGAAAGAAGGCAAAGGAAGCTCAGCTGAGAGGCGCTGACAGCTGTCACCGCCTCTCAGCTGATCTCCCTTTGCCTTCTTTCTCTGCTGCAGCTGGTTCCCCTTTGTGTTCCGCTGGTCTCTGCCCCGGCAGAGACCAACGGAACTCAAAGAGGAACTAGCGGGGAAGGAACTAGGTGTCCGCCCGCTTGCCTTCGCCGAGGCGGCGCTTTCTTTGTGAAGGCAAGGGGGCGGGCTAAGTAGGTGTCCCCTGCTTGCCGGCATGGAGCGCGGTTTCGGAGGTCTCCCGAAGCCGCGCTCCATGTCGGGGGAGGCAGGCAAGACACGGCGGAGGGGGAAGGTCTTCCCCCGTTGCCGTTTCTCGACGCTTCTCGCTGGCATGGGTCTTGGCAGAGGTGGGGGAAAGGCGTAGGATCGTTCCTTCGCCTTTCCCCCACCCCGCCTGACAGAGCCAGATCCAACAAAGCTTCTGAAGCTTCGTCCGATCCAGCTCTATCGTTGGCAGCAGCGGCGCTTGTTCTCTTGGCTCGGGGAAGCGCCTGCCTGCCTTCCCCGAGCCAAGAGAACAAGCGCCGCCGCCGCCACCACCAGTTCCCCCCAGAGCCTATAGGAACGCATTAATTGACTTTTAATGCATTCCTATGGGAAACGGTGCCTCGCTAGATGAAATTTTCGTAGGACGAATTGAGTCCTGGAACGAATTAATTTCGTCTAGCGAGGCACCACTGTATCTTATAGGAGGCGGTTGTGTGGAGGGATGTTCCATCTGGTGCACCCTTGGCTCCCACCTGCCTGCAGTGATGGAGGTCAAGGAGAAACAGGTTTGCCAGCTGAGTCAAAACTAAGCCAGAGAGCCCCTACATATCCGAGATTGGTTGGGGACGGGAGCAGGCATCAGAGAGTGGTGCCTGAAGTCAGGTTTCTTCCACCCCAACATTCCTTCTTCTGCAAATTAAGCAGCGGTGTCTCCCTAAGCTTCTTATCTGTACAAGTTTCTTGTTTGTCCACAGCAAGTCCCTCTGCATCGCGGCAAAACAGCCCGCCATATCACAAGCTGCCTCACACCTTTCTTGGAACTGTTACATTGCAGTAGCGAGTGCTACTCCTTCCTTCCCTCTCTCTTTCTCTCCCCCTCTTTGGGTAATAATGAATTTTATGCCCATGTTGTTTCTGTTCTTTTGTCTATTTTTAATTCAAATATGTAAAGGCTTTTTAAATACAGACTCCCAGGTGTCAGTTGCTGCCTCAAGTCCCTTTTCTATCCTCTATTGTTCTCTTAATTGTTACTTCAAAACAATTAGCTGGGCATTCATATGCAAATGAATGCAAATGAACAGGGGGATTGGGTGGTGGAGAATACCACCACTTGTTAATTTCCACTTCAAGGTCTGCTGGTAGAAACAAGAAAATTGCTTAACAATGTCTTTTTCCCTGGGCTCTAAAGGGTGCACACTTGACGAAAGCAGCCTTCCTGCTGGCTGGGCAATTGCTGGGAGCCTGCTATTCAACTTGACCAGAATCGTTCTCCTCTTTTGTCATGTGCTAAACTTTTCCATGTTTATTGACCTTGCCCTTGCTCCAGAAAATGCCTGCACAACTTGGGTGCACCGCTGGCAGAGGCTAATAAAATAATAATCGCAATATTCATCAGGAAAATGCTCATTATACAGGGACCCCTCGCCTTCCCACAGCCAAATCATAAACTTCCATAATTTATGAAAAGATCATCTCTTTCCCTTGCATTTTTGTGCCACAGAAGAAAAAGACATAATGACTGATGAGCTGCATGTCTGTGAATGAAATTCTAGGGAGATTTTCTCAGTTGCCGAGATAAATCGGATCTCTTTCAGAGGGGTTGCAGCCTATTGTGCTAAGATGAATACTATTTTAGGCTGTGCATAGTCTAACATCGTATGAAAAGCAATAGATTAACGTGGCATTCAAAAGGTATTTCAGAAGTAAACAATATAGCTTAAAAAATGTATAATCAAGGGTACAATCATGGTCCGTGCAAAGGGAGAGACAATCCTGGCCATCAGAGTCCAGGGCTTTGACCCCATCATGCTTTAGCTGTGATTCAAAGTGAATGCTCTAAATTTGTATTTTAAAAATGCTACGCTGTTCTTGCAAGCCTCCATCAGGCTTGAATCGGATTACAGTGGTACCTCTACTTACGAATTTAATGCGTTCCGAACACACATTTGTAAGTCGAAAAAAAATTGTAAGTCGAATCCCATAAGAATGCATTGGGAGAAAAAATTTGTAAGTAGAAGCAACCCTATCTAAAAATTCGTAAGTAGAAAAAATCCTATCTAAACCGCATCCAAGATGGCAGACGGAGCTCCATTCGTAAGTAGAAATATTCGTAAGTAGAGGTACCACTGTACCTGGCTTGCTTCATATCCAGCTTTGAACATTCTGGAGGAAAACTTCTCATAATCTGACCAAGGACCTTGACTCACCAGGGCTGGACACATTATTCAGAGCTCACCTCAGCCATCAGGCACTGCCATATCTAGAGTTTTGTTATTACTGTGAGTCAGCTGTGGGCCTGAGTCAGGGATAGGGACCACGAAAGAAGGCAGAGGGCAGTGGGGAAGGCTGTTCGGAAGGGGTTGTTTCTTCCTCCTCAGCTTTGGAGTGGGGAAACACATGGAAGGAGATGAGGAACACTGACAAATCTTTTCCTTTCACTTGGCAGGACAGTGTGGTCACAAAGAACCAACATCAGAGTGGGTTGCACAGCCATCACTCCTAATAGCAAGCTCAGGTGCATAGCTGCCAAGTACCCCGTATTCCCCAGGAAACCCCCGTTTTTACTTACCTTTTCCCGGTGGTCCCCCGTATCACTTCGTCTCCCGTTTTTCTCCGTTATTTTCTCCTGCTGGCGGCCATTTTTTTCTTTCTGATTTGTCCTCCTATGGGCACCAAAAATGACCACCGCCGGCCTCAAAAGTCGCATCTACGCATGCCCGGAAGTGCATAGACGCAACTTCCGGTGTCAGTGGCGGCCATTTTTGGTGCCCATAGATGGGCGGAGCGACACCGGAAGTTGCGTCGACGTACTTCCTGACATGTGTAGAAGTGACTTTTGAAGCAGGCAGTGGCCATTTTTGGTGCCCATAGAAGGGCAAAGTGACACTGGAAGTTACGTTAACGCAACTTCCGGTGTCACACGGCTGCCAGTCCCGGATTCTGCAGTCCGGGACTTGGAAGGTAAGCTCAGGTGATGTAGCCAGAGTGGCACCAATGAGAAAGAAGGTGGAAGTTTCATTATGGTTGAGAGAATAACGGGGTTTGTAGAAATAAAAGCCTATGGCGGCAAGTGCCGTATTTCTAGCAGCAAAATACAGGACGCAAAGGTTCTTGAGCTTTTTAAAGGCAACTCTAGACTAAGAGAAGGAAAAGAAAAACCAGTGCTTGGGAGTTGGGGAAAAGACAGTCTGAAATCCTGAGCAATGAACATTAGTTTTAAAGGGAGGAAACACACTGTAACATTTTTGGTAAGTTCTACTTCTTAGGTCCTGCTTGTTAACAGCTATGGTTGCACACAAGGAAAATGAAATGAAATATGTTGCTTTAATGTTTTTGTAGCCGAGATGGAAATTGCATTATTATTAGTATTATTTGCAATAATGTGCATGGCACACTTTGTCCTTTATCTTATCTCATTTATCTTCATAATTCTGCCTTGAGGACATTGTGGCAGAACATTTTCTTTTCTTTTCCAAACACCAGTTAGCTCCATCTGGAATTGCTACCTCATCAGCTCCTGTGATGACACAACCTTGATGGCAGAAAGTGAGGAGGAATTAAAGAACCTTTTAATGAGGGTGAAAGAGGAGAGCGCAAAATATGGTCTGAAGCTCAACATAAAAAAAAACCAAGATCATGGCCACTGGTCCCATCACCTCCTGGCAAATAGAAGGGGAAGAAATGGAGGCAGTGAGAGATTTTACTTTCTTGGGCTCCTTGATCACTGCAGATGGTGACAGCAGTCACAAAATTAAAAGACGCCTGCTTCTTGGGAGAAAAGCAATGACAAACCTAGACAACATCTTAAAAAGCAGAGACATCACCTTGCCGACAAAGGTCCGTATAGTTAAAGCTATGGTTTTCCCAGTAGTGATGTACGGAAGTGAGAGCTGGACCATAAAGAAGGCTGATCGCCGAAGAATTGATGCTTTTGAATTATGGTGCTGGAGGAGACTCTTGAGAGTCCCATGGACTGCAAGAAGATCAAACCTATCCATTCTGAAGGAAATCAGCCCTGAGTGCTCACTGGAAGGACAGATCCTGAAGCTGAGGCTCCAATACTTTGGCCACCTCATGAGAAGAGAATAATCCTTGGAAAAGACCCTGATGTTGGGAAAGATTGAGGGCACTAGGAGAAGGGGACGGCAGAGGACGAGATGGTTGGACAGTGTTCTCGAAGCTGCGAACATGAGTTTGACCAAACTGCGGGAGGCAGTGCAAGACAGGAGTGCCTGGCGTGCTATGGTCCGTGGGGTCACGAAGAGTCGGACACGACTAAACGACTAAACAACAACAGCTCCTGTGTTGTATTTTAGGCGTATTTCTGCTCATGCAACACTTCTGCAGGGTTTATCCAGTGCAAGATACTCCCTCTGAAGGCGGCTGCAGAGATATGAAATACTGGGCTGTCAACCCTGGCCTGCTATATTTCTGAGAGTTGTATCCCCACCCTCTTACCTAATGGAAGGAGACTAAAGGGGTGTTCTCACCTTATGCCATACCTGAGTACATGCCATCTGTACTTGGGTCCAGCTACCTGTGAGAAATAGCCCACACATAGTGAATCGAAAGCACACTGTATGTGGTTGTTCCCCGTGAACACCACTTAATATCAGTGCACAGAGGAGTCAGGAAGGAAGAGAGAGAAAAACAGGTAGAAGAATTAATACCCTTGGCCCATTATGTTAGCAAACCTCATAAGCTTTCTTCCATTTGTTTTCTTTCTTTCCCCCCCAAATAATTTTTATTCAATTTTCCAAATAAACAAACAACACATAAACAAAAAAACACAATTTCAATTCCTCTTATATCCCCTCATCTCAGTTCAATTCACTCCGCCGAGCTGTGACTTCCCTCCCTCCCACCTTTCGGCTTTATTGCTCACTCTTATCTCGCAGTTCCTTTTTACCCACATTTTAAACCAGTTCGTAGGATTTATTTCAATCCTGCAAGTGTCTTTAAGCTTCTACAGTTCTTCTCCATATAGTCAATGAATTTACTCCATTCCCTTTGGTACTTTGTCTCTCCCTGGTCACGAATCCCACAGGTCAACTTTGCTAACTCTGCATAGTCTATCATTTTCGTTTGCCACTCCTCGATCGTCGGTATCTCTTGTAATTTCCATTTTTGGGCTAATAAATTCCTTGCCGCAGTTGTGGCATACATAAATAGTCTCTGATCTCTTTTTGCTATTTCCTCTCCCATTAATCCCAATAGAAAAGCTTCTGGGTTTTTTGGGGGGAAAGTATACCTAAACATCTTTTTCAACTCATTATACAGTGGAACCTCGGTTTATGAACACCTCGGTTTACGAATTTTCAGTTTATGAATGCCGCGGACCCATCTGGAATGGATTAATTCACTTTCCATTACTTTCAATGGGAAAGTTTGCTTCAGTTTATGAACGCTTCAGTTTATGAACAGACTTCCGGAACCAATTACACCCATGCTTCAGGTTAAGTATGCTTCAGGTTGAGTACTCTGCCGACCCATCTGGAATGGATTAATCCACTTTCCATTACTTTCAATGGGAAAGTTTGCTTTAGTTTATGAAAGCTTCAGTTTATGAACAGACTTCCAGAACCAATTGTGTTCATAAACCGAGGTACCAGTATATATTATTTCCCAAAATCTTTAAACTTTTTCGCATGTCCACCACATATGGTAAAATTCACCATCTTCCATTTGTTTTCCTCTGTTTGTCCTTTCATCAGTAAACACTGGCTCAGTCAGTTCACCCTGTACTGTTGTGGCAGGTCTCAGACAAATTCTGCACAGAGAGGGGAATCTCACATGTCCAGGGCTGCTGCCCATTTGCTTGTTCGTTCTTTTTGTGGTCAACCTGCACTAGTGAGAGAGGTATGGGTGGACAAACCTATAGATTTCAGTTCACTGAGATTCTCTTCTTTCCAATCTTAAAGTCATTCCTCCAGTTTCTGCAGCTATTTGCAATTTAAAAATGAAATAAAAGGACCCCCATGAAAATTCGTAAGCACTGTTGTGCAAATGAACTACTAACAGATTCATTTTTGTAAGCAATTTGGCACATTTTTGCAAGCACTTTCCCTTAACACAAGACATTTCTGTATATTATTTTCACTGCTAAATGCATTTTTGTAAAAACTGGTTAAAGAACTGCATCGCAAAATTCAGACAAGTGCAAATTTCAAAGACTGTATCGGTTTGTGCATTGGTTCAAGAATTGTGAACTGGGGAGTTTCTCATACAAACAAAATTATTTTTCCCCCCTCTATTCCCAGAGAGAAGGCAAGGAAAGCAAAGGCTCCTCTTCCTCCTCCTTGCTCATTTCCCCACCTTGTGCTGTCTCCGGAAAGGAATGGAAACGACTTTTAGAAGACACCTGAAGGCAGCCCTGTTTAGGGAAGCTTTTAATGTTTAATAGATTATAGTATTTTAATATCCTGTTGGAAACTGCCCAGAGTGGCTGAGGAAACCTAGCCAGATGGTCGGGGTATAAATAAATTATTATTATTATTATTATTATTATTATTATTATTATTATTATTATTATTATTATTTCTCTTGTGCAAGCAAGGAGTACCAATTCACACAATGCTGGCATAGCAGCAAGAAGTTGGCTTCTGGCTTGTCTTTAGATAAAAGGAAGGAAGGAATGAAACATCATCCACCAGCCACTTTTTCTCATCCTGTATATTTGGTACAGAAAGTTGACACTTTCCTTGGCAGACCTTAAAATGCTGGGTTTTCTGTTAGGAAAGAGAACACCAGGACATCCTAGGAAACTATCTTTTTCAAGAGTGAGAGAGAAGAGTGAGCATAAATGTTTCTTTAACTCAGAGGTTGGGATCCTCCAGCCTGCAGCTCAAATCAGGCCTCTAACTTGCAACCAACAATTCCATTCTATTCCAAACACCTAGTAAAATATTGTCCATTTTCAATAGCATTATTTTGTTTAGTCTTAGAAGAAGAAGAGCTTGGATTTGATATCCTGCTTTATCACTATCCAAAGGAGTCTCAAAACGGGTAACATTCTCCTTTCCCTTCCTCGCCCACAACAAGCACTCTGTGAGGTGAGTGGGGCTGAGAGACTTCAAAGAAGTGTCACCCAGCAACTGGATGAGAAGGAGCGGAGACGCGAACCCGGTTCACCAGATTACGAGTCTACCGCTCTTAACCACTACACCACACTGGCTCTTGGTGCAACGGGAGACTTTTGATTTGTGATTTGGTTTGGCTTAAAAAAAAAAAGACTCAAGATTCATGAAATGTTTTTGGAGGAAGAGGTCTTCCTGAGACAAACAAAAAAGAAGTTTCAAGCCAGTGCTGAGAGAAAAGGTTGAACTAACAAAATAAAGAAATATGTGTCTTTTATAAACATTTTGATTTTTTAAAGATTTATTGGGGACTCTATTTATTTAAAGATTTATTCAAGGAATCTATGGGATCCTTTCTTTAGTAGGTGGCCCTTCTTCAGAGGCATCTTGCATTCATCTCAGTCTCTTCATCATCCATGAATTGAAGCTGAATCCAGATAAGACAAATGTGGTATCTGTTCCGAGTCATCAGGTCCCTGAGGTGGCCTGTTCTGGATGAGCTTGCACTCAACTAGAAGGAATACCCATAAGAGTGCCCCCACCCCTGTGTGCCAGTCAGGGTATTATGATCTGTCACAAAAGCTTTTCTTCTGCTGCTGTTTCCCTCAGGGTGTGTGTGTGTGTGTGTGTGTGTGTGTGTGTTGCTAAGGGTGTTATAGCCTGTAAGAGACCCTTCTCTGTAATGGTCCCCAAACTGTGGAGCTCACTCCGTATAGAGGTGAGACAAGTGCATGTCTTTCCAACTTTAGGCAGTCATTGAAGGTACACCTCTTTTCTGTAACTTTTGGCAGGTTATCTAGTGTTGTTAACATTTCCCTATATATCCTCTTGTTGATATGCACTTTATTGCATGAGATTTTAGGGTGGTTTTTACTGCATTGTATTATATTTTTCCAGATGTTACCTATTGTGGGACCTTATAGTCTTCTTCTTCTTCTTTCTTCTTCTTCTTTGGCAATCACTCCTAGCCGAGTAAGATTGTTTCCATAAACACGGTTTTAACAGTGAGTCTGTAAGTGACTGTGGAGGCCAATTCTGGATCCACACGTCCTTCCACAGTGGGGACATTGGTTTCTGGGTAGGAGTTGATCATGGTGAGGGTTTGCCAAGCGTGCCTTCCTCTTCGCACGCTTCTCCTTTTAGTCCTGAGTTTGAGCGTCTTCAAAGCCCATGACACCTTTGGTCAAGGCTGTTCTGTCATTGGAGCACTTGCAAGCCAGGGTTTTCCAATTATCGGTGTTTATACTACTCTTTTTCTTTGCCTTGAGAGAGTCTTTAAACCTCTTTTGTTGACCACCGGCATTACGCTTTCCATTTTTAAGTTTGGAATAGAGTAGTTGTGGTGATTAAAAATACAAAAGCATTTGTCTTCGCAGTAGTATTTTGTATTCCACAAGTTATGTATTTTAAAGGTGCAGAGATCTGTGTCTCTGTGTGCACTCTATATACTCCTCTCCCTTAATACAGGCATAATGTGCAGCGATTTTGACCTTGAACGAATAGTCCAGGATGTGGTTGAAAGGTAATATACAAATAAATGCCAGAAGGGATCTTTAATTGTAATAGCTCTATTTTTACCTTCCTTAAAACCTGGAGAAATAAATGGATATATTTGTCTTCATTACAACACAAGCACCTGTGAAAGGTTGGGAGGTACTGGATGAGCGAATGTATCATGCCGGCAGCCGGTGTCCTTACTGTAGCCTTGTCATAGCTCACCAACCAATATATTTTATCTTCATATCAAGCTGAAACAGGGCAGATTTCTGCGATTTAAAAGGGAAAATAAAACACATCCATCTTCCAGAGATTATGAATGGATGTCCATTGGTAATACTTGAGCAAAGATGAACATTGTCACACTGATCCAAGCAAGGGAAATGTGTGGATGTGAAAGCAGATTCCAAGCATAGATTCCTTCCTGGATGGGAAACGATGAATGTTTGTATGGATATGAAGCTCTGTAGATGTAAATAAACTGATGCAGTTCCATTCACGGTACTCGGTGTGACTTGCGGCGTGAATGCATTACACCTCAATGCCATTCTTTGTTGGAAGATCTCAAAGCAACTTAAAAATGGTTCTCATGAAGCCACCTCCTCTGCTTACCAGCCCACACGTGCTTAGCTTCACCAGTAACTAGACATTATGCATCTCTGCAAGAAACAGAATCCCATGCTTGAATGACATGATTTGGCACATGGGTGATTTACAAAGTCTTAAGCTTTGTGGCAGAACACAGGAGGAAAAACAAACTCTTAAACATGCTCCCTGTAACTTCTAGTTTAGACTGTCCTTCAGGAGAATGGGCAAACTTGTTTTTGGCCAGTGGCTGTCAGAGACCTTTCCATTATGATACTTTTCCTGACACCCTTCTTACTGCAAGTTTCCTGCTTTATAAGAAGACCCTGAGGAGTTAGACTAACTGGGACGCGGGTGGCACTGTGGTTTAAACCATTGTGCTGCTTGGACTTGCCAATCGGAAGATCGGCGGTTCGAATCCCTGCGATGGGGTGAGCTCCTGTTGCTCGGTCCCTGCTCCTGCCCACCTAGCAGTTCGAAAGCACATCAAAGTGCAAGTAGTTAAATAGGTACCGCTCCGGTGTGAAGGTAAACGGTGCTTCCGTGTGCTGCTCTGGCTTTGCCAGAAGCGGCTTAGTCATGCTGGCCACATGACCAGGAAAAACTGTCTGCAGAAGCGGACAAACGCCAGCTCCTGCAGCCTGTAAAGCGAAATGAGCGCCACAACCCCAGAGTCATCCACAACTGGACTTAACTGTCAGGGGTCCCTTTACCTTTACCTTTTAAGGAGTTAGACCAGATCCAATGGAAGGGGGCTGAGTAGCATTTTGCTTTCCTGCAGTATGGCTTGAAGTTTTATCCCTCACATTTCTTTTTAGTGTATGTTGATTTTAGGATCTCTAATTGTGATCTGAGTTGTGATTCAATTATGTCCACTACATTGTAAGTCATTTGTTTTATTTTTAAAAGGGGCTATAAATGTGATTAATCAGTCAACATAAATGGACTCTGCATACACAGAGCCCTAGAGTCATCTGGCTCACATGCCTGCACTCAAGAGATAAACAAGAGGATTATTATTTAATATTTATTTCAGGCATTTGCAAGGGGCACTGTCTGCCAAAGAGCACTCAAAGGAGCACGCAAGAAAAGAAATAAGAGCACAATGCAAACACTTTAAATTCTATTTCTGATCTTTTAGGCGAGAGTGCAAGCACTTATATAGCCACAACAGCACGTGCACACATGCACATACACACACAAAAGGGAGTTATCAACAGACTCAGGGAAAACGCCAGAAGTGTAAAGTAGGTAACCCCCCCAAAACAGCACAATGAGGACAGAATTCATTTAGTGGGCTTGAATTGTTTGCTTGGCTGACTGTTGGGGAACACAAAGCTGGTAGGAGGGGGAACATAGTGGATTGGCTGGAAAAGAAGGCATGTCGGTATATAGAAAAAGGTTGACATAGCCATTTCATTGTCTAGATAGGCTATTTTTCTGGTTTACACTGAATGGCCATTTAAAAATGTATCCAGGACTAAAGAGATAGCTGCCCATAGAAGTCAATTGAGAAATCCATGATCTTAAGAGAAGCTGGGATTGGCTGCCAATCCCCAACACTCACAAAAACAAAACTGAATGGAGGAGAGAAGAACCTGAACAGCCCAATGGAGACTGAGCATATTCTGTGCATATGGGATGCTGAACGATTGTTGCAGAAAACTGGATGGAATAGCAGGCTTTAAAATCTCAACAGCCGCACTCCATTCTGTAACGCTTTGCTTCACAGCCCCACTTGTTAAACCTTTAAAGCAATCCTAAAGCCCTAAAAAGTCAGCTAGATTAACAGCAATCAATTTAAAACCTTATATAGCACATCCATAGAGAGATGGAAATATCGGCTTAAAAATGCACACATCCCCAACACAAAAGTTTAACGACTAGCGATCTGTAGCAAGGGAGATTGAAACCAGAAGAATGGTAACTCTAGTTTACCACAATCCCAACATTTTGCAAGGGCAGATCAGGCTCTGCAGCTCACTAAAGACATGCCATAGAACAGGACTAGGTAAAGGTAAAGGGACCCCTGACCATTAGGTCCAGTCGTGACTGACTCTGGGGTTGCGGCACTCATCTTGAGTTAGTGGCCAAAGGAGCCGGCGTACAGCTTCCAGGTCATGTGACCAGCATGACAAAACTACTTCTGGCGAACCTATTTATCTACTTGCACTTTGACGTGCTTTTGAACTGCTAGGTTGGCAGGAGCAGGGACCGAGCAACGGGAGCTCACCCCGTTGCGGGGATTCGAACCACCGACCTTCTGATTGGCAAGCCCTAGGCTCTGTGGTTTAACCCACAGCACCACCCACATCCCTAGAACATGACTATTCCAGATAAATAGGGACAACTGAAATTATGCACCATTTTATCAATGGGAGGATACTAGAAGACAAGCATTTGAGTCATGCAGGCTATATTAACACAAGAGCATATAATATTCTTCTCACCTATGAGAAGGTTTGCATCTTTGATTCACATTTCAATACACACACACCCCCATTTCTGAAATCTGGATGCTTTGATGTAATTGATGAGGTTAGGCCTACCCTGTTTCTCATATTTTAAGGCATACCCATAAAATAAGCCATAGCAGGATTTTTAAGCATTCAAGGAATATAAGCCATACCCCGAAAATAAGACATAGTGATAGGCGCAGCAGCAATGCCGGCCGCGGCAGGAGGAGGAGGAAAAAAATAAGACATCCCTTGAAAATAAGCCATAGTGTGTTTTTTTGAGGAAAAAATAAATATAAGACATGTCTTATAATATGAGAAACACGGTATTTGTGCTCTTTCTCTTTTCTTTTGATGCATAGAACGTATTAGGTGGTGTCCGTAAGTCAGATAACACAGATGCACTCTCCCTTTTCAATTATATCCATCCTTTCTAGTCATTTAGAGCAGCATTACAACCACATAATTATACGTTTCTCTGTGCTATCTTAAGAACAAGCAAAATGCCTATCATGATGATGGCTCAGGGTTACCTAGAGGGAGGACCTCTTTTTGCAAAGACACCTGGTGGCATAGATCAGGGATGAGGAACTTGTGACCCTTCAGATGTTGTTGGAATACAACTCCATCGTCCTCGACCATTGGTTATGCTGGCTGGGGCTGATGGAAGTTGGAGCACAGCAATCACAGGGCTGCAGCTTCCCCTTCTCTGATGTAGACACATATGGTCACACCTACGGGGTTCCTTGCAGTTGAGGTTGGGAACTAGGAAGGCATTTCCAGCATTATAAGATTGTTGTGAGTTTGTGGGGTGGTCTGTCTGCATGGCCTCCTAAGCCCCTTCTTCCTGTGCCCAGTAGGAGTTAAGATCTAAGGGAGGATTCCATTGTTGAACTAGTCAGGCAAGTTTCTTTGTGAGATAATGATCATGGTTGCCACCTAAGCACCACCATTAGTATACCAAAAGAAGTTGCGCTATGCCAGAGGGCAAATATACCAAAAGAAGTTGCGCTATGCCATTGGCTTACTCTCCTCTCAATTCTACAATTCTATGACTTTGCCTGACTGGAAAGTATCCTCGGAATCTGATCATGCTCTCTGCTTCTCCTGATGGATGATAGGGGTGTGTGTGTGTGTGTGTGTGTGTGTGTGTGTGTGTGTGTGTGTAAAGGTACAATTTACATTAATTGCTCTGCCCACCTTTGCCTTTGCCCCCACCATGATTGGCATGCTGTCCTTGGAAGGTTGCTCAGAAGGGACTGTGACCCTCAGGTGGAAGGTTTCCCAATTCTGAACTAGGTTACAATGGCATGCCCATTACGAGGTAACAGAAGAAAGTCAAATTCCTGGGTTCTCTAACTTTCTGGCACCACAGGAAGGAAGGAACTGTTTATTCCAGCCACAGACCAGTAACCAGGGAGAGGGGTTATCTCCAACCCTGGCATCACAGTTTATTCTGAAAAGAAATGCCATGAGCACGAGGGGGCAAGGCAAGACAGGTAGGAGCCACCTTGGTCCTATGACAAAGTAAATGACAGCATGGAGAAAGGGAAATGGCAATAAAATGAGGATGTCTGCTGGGGGAGGGCTGAAATTGTGAAAACCAGGGGAGGTTGTTGGGTTTGGACCCATCCCAGCAATCTCCCACAATACTCATATTTACTTTAATATAATTCATATAAGTGATTAGCTGCCATTGGCTCCTTTAGGGAATATGTGGTGGAAAGCAACTTGAGGAAAGTCTGGATCAGAAAAAAACTGTGTGTGGGACAAGGCAATGCCACATTCTCCCTATGGGTCCACTACAAATTTCCTCATGCCAAAGTGGCTTTTCTTGTGGCAGGGAGAGAGAAAGAAGCTTCAGGTCACAACATTACAGTTTGCCCCCTGGGTATGGAGGAGGCTAGCAAACCGGGGGGGGGGGGAGGACCTTTGTCAAATTCTATTCTGCATCTTGAGCTTCATCCAGATGCAACGGCAAGCCAATGAAGACTGCCGGAGAACTCTCTAATGAGTTGCAATTGGCTACAGAGAGCAGAGCAGAGCAGCCAATCACATTGCATATGAATGCCTTTCTACAAATGACTGCTGCATGGTGCCAGCAGCTTGAGCTAGCCAAATACAGCGAAGGAATTGAATAAGCAATCCTGCCTGCCCACCCTCCAGTTCCTATGGACTAAAGCCCAGAGGAAGGAAGCTGGGGACCTCTAGTACTGCCAAGGGCAAGGGACACTGGCCTCGGAAGCCCACTAATGAGCTGTATTGTACTCCACTCACTGTATTCAGAGTCTTTCTTCAGCGTCGCCTCTAATTATTCTTTTTAAGCTTGCCCCATCGATTGCTGTCGATCTGGACACACATTGACAGTCCATTACATTAGCTGGCTGGTTCCCAGGTCCAGGCGACTTATTCATGCTGGGTGACCCTCGAAGCTGTCAGCTGCGCCAAGACTCTAGGCAGGAAAAGAGCACAAGGAGGGGAAGGATCCGTACATGGGTTTCCATCTGGTTTTATGAACATAAACCACCTTCTCTGTAATTAGCCGTTCGGATGAAATACATGGAAGGCAACCTTTCCACTCCACAAGACTAACTTTTAGAGGCTTCATTAAAAACACTGGAAACTGTGAGGTAAAAGGACACTGTCCCATTTTTCTCTAAATGAAATAACTAAGGGTTGCATGATGGGAGTCAGACACCAGTGAATGGAATTCATGCCGCTGGAAAGTCTGAACTATGGGTTTTGTGTTAAAGGAGTTTAATTGATTTTCTTTGGCAAACTATAAATTTGGAGGTGACTTTTGGTTTTGCAGGACCATAGGCTGAAGCAATAGGGATGGGGGTGTCACTTAAAGCAGCATCTCTCGGGGTGTGTGTGTGTTCACAACCCCCCCTATTGAATGTATGAAGAGGGGTTGTATATGCCAGTCATGGCGTGTGCTTGGTGCCACCATGGAGAAGGCCCTGCTTCTTGTTGCCATCAGTCTACCCTCTGGTGGCTGTTGTCCTCGATGGAAGATCTCATAAGATGCCTCAGAACTTCCCAGAGCCAAAGCACATGGGAGATGCTAACTAGCAAGATGGGTTGAACAGTAGAAACCATTCCTTTGTGTATTGCAAGCCATTTCATCTGTAAAGGTAGGAACCTTGAATTGTGCCTAAAAACCAATTGGCTACCAGTTCTCAATGCTTTTTTTTCTGGGGGTACTGTAACAACTTCATGGTGAGTTCTGGCACCCTTTCGCCTTAAAAAAAAAAACACACTGCGTGTTCCTATAATCTTATACACTGCCCATCAAGTTTTCCCTCCCGAAATGTGTGCATTGAGGACAGCGAGCTTACACTTGACCTTTTAGAAATTCTGCCATTTTCCACAGCAGGTACTTAAAAAACCATCCAATCCCTGTTTTTCAAAGGGAGTGGGGTAGGGAGGAATTGTGATGGTACACACCCTCTACCTCACTACAATGATTCACCATATTTTGGTCCCCATCCCAACACACACACACACACCTTTATGGATTTATATCATTGCCTTTCTAATTTGAGAGGAGCCTCAAGCCAGCCCAGGTAAGGGCTAATCTTGATCAACAGCAGAGCTTCCATATTTTGAACCTGTTAGCATTCCCAAATAGTATTCAAGGACAACCCCGCATAGATCATAGCACATAGATTGCGCTTCCAACCCTACCCATTCAGTCACATGCTTGCTGTTCGGTTCACATCCTCGGTCACTTCCGCACCTTTTGTGTGCTATAAAAGTAATGTCTGCAGTGGGGATCCTGCTGTAAGATTTAGATCCATGGAATTAAATGGGGCATACATGCTTACAGTAGACTCTCTATTGCTGAAATTACCCTTATAGCATGTGAGAGATGCACAAATAGGCGTTCAAGTAAGGAGGAGATGAGCAAAGAACCACAATTGTGTGAGGGGGGCTGTAGAACTGGTCACAGCTTCTACCCAGGCACCAAAATGTAAAACTGGGCCCAACAAAACCACATCTTCACTGCTTCCATCTTCTCCACTTTCATGGTGCGATGGGTGAAAAGGATAGGAGAGAAAATTGAAGATAAAGAATTGTGGCTCAGGCAAAGAAGGGGAAAAAGCTGGAAGATATTTTTGCATTCCTAGAATGATAGTGATAACAACCAAAATAATTCAGAGCTAATTATATTTGTTATCAGTCAACATAATTTCCTCCCATTCTACGCCTAACATCATTTTCCTCTTCTCTCAGACAGTCTGAACAAACGTTTTCCCCTTGTCATTATTTTAGCAAGAAGCAAAGTAATGTTGATTGAACTAATAGTGTAAACAGAAGGATATCACTTAAAATGCCCAAAGATGTGGTGCTATTTTTCATTCTACTGCAGCACTGACATATTTGCTGACAGTGAACATCTCCCTCGAGGATTTGGTCCACACAGTTGGGCTTGTAATTCAAATTCTGTCGGTAGAAGATGCAACTGAGGCCTTGCTCTCATGGAGGTGGCAAGCCTTGGCCTTGCCAGGTTGGAGTTCACATGACTGAATGTTCTGCCACACAGAAACCTCCACATAGCTTTTAGGTAAAACAAACCCTCAGGGAGAAGGAGACAAAATAATTTCTCCACACAAATGAAGTGATAGAGGCTTGCAGACTAAAAGCAGAAGCTTATTTAACTGGATATATGAACTGAACTTCAGCCTTCCTGTTGTTATCCCTGCCCTGTTTAGCTTTCAATTTCCCTTTTCCTCTCAGACTCCCCCTTTTGTCAAAAATGTTCATCTCTGCCCCTCAGCCTTTCTAGGGGTAGACGACCTTATCTTTTAACACGTGGTAAATGCTCTCACTATATGGCATATGCCCTACACCACAGAACATAATTGATAGTACTGCAGGTGTACTTCTGGAAGTGCTGTGGCAGAAGGAGAAAGAAGAGTGGGTGACATCAGGGGGGCAAAGGTTAGAGAGCCTCTTTTGGTTCTGGTTTTTGGTTTGGTTCTTAGTGAGAGCCAGCTAACTTGCACCACAGTACGGAACCAAAAAAAGTGCATCTTTCGGTCCAGCGCTCTGCTGCAGGAGCCAAAATAGGACATTCCGGATTGAGCTCAGAAACCAGGGCGGCTTCTGTCAATCTGGGATGTCTCGCTTAAAATGGGACACTTGAAGGGAATGGTGTGTGCGCGCGCACTCTTATGCCAAAGCACCACAAAAGCAGGGCAAAAAACGACAACAACTAGAGCATTTGTCATATAAAAAGTTGCAGGTTTTCAGCAGGGTGTTATGGGTCATGCAGCGATAAAGGAAGCTGCTTGGGCGCCTGGGGAGGCAAGGCTGCTTGGGCGCCATAGGGGAAAGGCGAGGGTGGGGCCTCCAGAGTCTGCCTGCCTCCTCCCACTCAGCCGCCCTACAGCTGGGGACCGTTTGGGCAGTATGGAGCCATACCTGCCAAGATGCTGTCAGAGAAATAAGGGACTGGGCAGAAGTAGCAGACCGGAAATAGCGCTGCCGCCATTTTGGAACTGGGCGGAGCATGCTCAGAAGCGACTTTTGATGCTGCTTTGCCCAAAATGGCCGCCGCACCAGAAGTCGCACTGCAGCCATTTTGGAACTGGGCAGAGCAGCATCAAAAGTCGCTTCTGAGCATGCTCCGCCCAGTTCCAAAATGGCTGCTGCGCCAGAATAAACCGGGGAAAAACAAAAAAAATCTGTTTTTCCAGCTAGGAACATCTGGAAAAACGGGGATTTCCCAGGGAATACGGGAGACTTGGCAGCTATGCATGGAGCCTGCACACGCCCGAGCCACCACATGGCTCAGGCATGCTGCAGGCCCCATGGTGAGTGCTGCCTGGTATTTTGTCACCCCTCTCAGTGGTGACACCCGGGGCAGATCGCCCCCACAGCACACCATTCCTCCACCCCTTGGGACATGTACTGTCTGCAAAAGAAGCCGATGACTGACCCAAAACCTTCACAGGTCACAAAAGGTATGGAAAGTGTGGTTGTGCCTTACTGCCCTGATACCACCATGAGTGCAAATTATCATGAATGTACAAGATCACTTTCTCTCCTTAGAAGGATATCATGACGTCGTCATGGCTGTGTTGCTGCAAGTGGGTACTGCAGCTAGAGGAACAGTGGCGCTCCAGCTGGGCTTTGATCCATCTCTGATAACAGGATAACCAGATTGCAAATTAGATCTTGTCCTACTCAGTTCAGTTATGTCTGTTCACTTTTATTTGTTTTAGCCATAGGCCATAACAAATGCAGAATACACAATACAACTGTCGTCCTAATCACAGGGCAGTAAGCTAGAATCTGAACAGCAACCAAGCACCATGGAAGTACAATAATAAAATGTCAGTAGTCCAGTTTCCTGTCTGCAGCATAAGCATCCAAATAACTCTGGCGAGAGCTTGTACCGCCGAGCCATAGTTGGCTACATTCTCTGTTATCTCCACATTCAGTTTCAGTTTTAATTGTTTAGCCGTGGAGTGTGACTACAACTAATAACCGCCAAAATAAATCATATTAATAGTAACATTTAAGATTGAAAAAAATCAACTGGTTTCCACTTTATCCTAGAAATGAATTTGTTTATCTGGATATCATAAATACAATCTGTATATCTCACATGTACATCCCTTTATCAAGGGGACAAATAGTATCGAAATACATTCGATTCTGCTTTGATACTGACAGGGCAAGTATAACTATTTGCCCTGTTTGCCTCCTTGTGATCAATAGCAAATAGGAATTCAGCATTTTCGCCCTGTTTGTGCATGTTAGGGAGCAATCTCTTAAATATGGGAAGCCAAATTTCATGGAAATTCATGCCAGCTTAAATTAAGCTGATGCAAAGCACACCAAATCCAAGCTCCATTTAGGCTGAGCTGGTCTAAACTTGGCAGAACGGAAACAAGCCATTACAATACAGCTTGACTCGGACTACCCTTTTTTGCTGCCAGGCATTCCACTAGGTTGTCAGGTCATGTGACTGATCATGGACTAAGGATCCAGTGGAAGCTCATGCTGCCCGCCCCACCCTGCCCCAGAACGTCTACTTTTTCGGGTTCTATGCTTGTGTAAGTTCTAGCCATCTCAGTTGATCCAGCTTGGTTCCAACCTGGGAATATCTTCAGGTAAGCCACTGTAGCCTGGCTGAGCTAGGAACCCTGCTGGCTGAGCTGAAGATACACCACATTCTAACTTGTTTATTCTGTGGGAATGTTAGGGATGTGGATTAGGATATATTATTAGATAGATCCTATCCAAGCTTGTGTTAGCAAGCTTCCAATATCAGCAGAGTGACATTCCCCTTTTGTGCGCAGCAAAGCGTGTGCGTTCAGGTTTGCTAAAACCTGTATAATATTATACTTCCTGGCAAAGTCCCCTTTGTCCCTCTTAAAAGAAATACACAACACAGTGTTTATAAAATAAGATAGAGTTTACTTACAGTTTCATCCTGAGTTAACAGCATAATCTCAGAAAGGCAGGCTTACGTAGAAAAGTTACAGATATATACATGTGGAGACTACTTGGTAAAGTAAGGCTCCATTTGGTCTCTCTCTTGGCTGCAGGCCAAGAGGGAGAACCATCCTAACTGGAGATTCTCTGGAGATGTGTTCCCATCGAAGGAGAAAAGGCTAAGAGAGAGAATGGCTGCTGGCTAGGGGCTTTTGTCCCAGCTAATCCATCTCATCTGCATATCTGGAGGAACAGGAACTTAGTCAGGTGTCGCTCCAGGTGAGTTCCTGTTAGTGGACACTCTAGGAACTGTTGTGACTTGTCTGCCCCAGTGTTCCATCCCACATATTCCAGCAGATCTAGGGATGACTTTTTCGTGTATGCTGTCAAAATTGGACAGTCCAATCAATAACAGAATATTCTCATGAGCTCACTCAGGGTATGCACTGTGTGAAGCTTCTATTTTGTAGAATCAGAGACTTTGAAGGGAGCTCTAGACTAACCCACCCAAAAGAATAAACTTGGCTGAGTATAACAAAGCAGTATTTGCTGCAGCAGCAAAAACCAGCTACAACCCTTGTGAAAAAGGGCAGAAGCTGTGCTCTTGCCATTACTAATGCTGAGCCACATCCCCAAGAAACTGGTGGATAAATTCCTGCTTGATGGGAGATGTTTGGTGAATGGTTCTCCCAGTTTCTCTGCTCACAAATGAGAACTTCAAGAGGCCATCTGTGAATAACTCTAGTTCAAGGCTGTCGTATCTTCATAGGGTGCTAAATGGCCAGGATACTTTAAAAAAAAAAAAGATTTTATTGGAATTTAGAAAAAAAGGTATACAAAACTTATTAACTGTAAGGGGAAGGGCTTATAGAGAACAGCCCCCTCTCATCAGAAGCAGCCCATCTCCAAGCAGTCATGAAAGCGAAGGGGCGGGTGAGGAAAGTCAGGAGGCGGAAAGGGAGTGCCAGGCCTCTGGCAACATCCAGGAGCCCCTGCTCCACAGCCAGGAAGAGAGGGAGAGGGAAAGAGAGGAGAGGACACAGGCAGAACGCAGACCCTTCCCCCGACTCCGGAATTGAGAAGGAGGAGAAAGGGGAGGAGATTCGCTGTCCCGAGGCTTTTATGTTGGTCCAAATCGCGGAAGGGGGCAGTGCCGGGTTCTGATTCGGAATGAGAAGACATGAAACCGACAACTCACTACACTGTAAATAATGTGCACTAATAAAGACTTTTGAAAGACAAGTATGTGGAAGGTAGTAGTCACAATAATCCCTGACATTAACAAATATCTTTTTTATCAAAAGTAGAAAGTTAATGTAGATAAAAGCACAAACCACAACAAAAACAGAAACACACTGCAGCCTCTCCCCAGATACACCACCTCTCCCCAGCCAATACATCTCACTGGTCTTGCTTCACATCCTCCAGGTTTGTTGTGATGACAAGGTTCTTGTGGGCAACTTGAATTTCCTCGGCGACAGAGAAACCATTTATAGCTTTCATTGGGCACGTTTAGATGCCCAGCTAGCTTGAAAAGGAGCTTTCGCATCCTGCTGATAATCCTGCCCTCCTCAAACAGATAGAAAGTGGGCTCAGATTAATTGTCCATATCTATGCAGCTACAATACTTGAATCAGAATCAAACCTTCTGGATGACCACAGCACTAAATAGCAGCTCTTCAGGAGAAATGAAGTTGTACCTGTGGCAATCATTTACTGCAAGACCAGCTACACTGGGTGTTTTTTCTTCCCCATACGCTATTTTTAGCTCTTTTACAATAAGTGCAAAGAACTACTGACAGTCTATTAGGAGATCTGTTTCAGTTTGAGGCAAAAGCACTGTGTTATCTGCATAAATAAAATATTGATAGATAATTCCACCCCCTTCTGGCAAGCAGAGATGATCTCTGCTAAGGTCTGCCCCAATATCATTTATAGAAAAAGCCAAGAATACACAGCCTCCTTAGTTTTGCTAGAATACGATTTGTCAGAAATCTGGAGGAAGATGTTAAAATCTGAGGTTGGTATCTCTCTGACGTGTTTTTACTAGCAGCAGCAAGTGGTGGGCCAGAATTGCATTTGCCAATTCCCCCCCATAATTGTTGTCAGTCATATCCAAAGAAGCTTTTAAATTAACAAGACCTGCAGGCAAAGGAGCATTCACTAACTTAACATATTTAGGGATCCAGATGTTTGAGGACTAAGCAGCTGCCTACCGCAGAGTAAAGATAAAGGACCCCTGGACGGTTAAGTCCAGTCGAATTCGGCCATGGGGTGCGATGCTCATTTCCGTTTTAAGACTGGGTCATGTGGCCAGCAGGACTAAACCGCTTCTGGTGCAATGGGACACTGTGCCAGAAGCCAGAGCGCACGGAAATGCCATTTACCTTCCCATTGCAGTGGTACCTATTTATCTACTCGCGCTGGTATGCTTTCGAACTGCTAGGTTGGCAGGAGCTGGGACAGAGCAACGGGAGCTCATCCCACTGAGCAGATTCGAACTGCTGACCTTCTGATCGGCAAGCCCAAGAGGCTCAGTGGTTTAGATCACAGCACCAACTGCATCCCTGTTGAGTAACCAGAGCTAAATCCTGATTGTGCTTCACACAACATGTAGACACACAGAACTTGCCTTATACTGACTTGACCACTAAGCCATCAAGTTCACTCTCTCCATTGTTCCAGGCATAGGTCTCTCCTACCCCTATCTGAAGCTACTTGGGATTGAACTTGGACATTCTGTTTGCAAAGCAGTTATTCTGCTATTGAGCTGCATCCCTAGGGCCATTAAGTACTGCCCAATCCTCCATAAAGGTAAAGGTAAAGGGACCCCTGACCATTAGGTCCAGTCGTGACCGACTCTGGGGTTGCGCGCTCATCTCGCATTATTGGCCGAGGGAGCCGGCGTACAGCTTCCAGGTCATGTGGCCAGCATGACAAAGCACAGCAGCACACGGAAACGCTGTTTACCTTCCCGCTATAGCGGTTCCTATTTATCTACTTGCATTTTTATTAGCTTTCGAACTGCTAGGTTGGCAGAAGCTGGGACCAAGCAATGGGAGCTCACCCCGTCACAGGGATTCGAACTGCCGACCTTCTGATCAGCAAGCCCTAGGCTTTGTGGTTTAGCCCACAGCGCCACCTGGGTCACCTAGGGCCATTAAGTACTGCCCAATGCTCCATATATGTGTTATTACCGGTATTGTTGTTGCTTTTATTATTATTATTATTATTCCCATCTGACTGGGTTGCCCAAGCCACTCAGCGTGGTTTCCAACAATTAAAACATTAAGCACAGTAAACACCATACATTAAAAACTTCTCTATACAGGGCTGCCTTCAGATGTCTTCTAAAAGTCAGATAGTTGTTTATTTCCTTGACATCTGCTGGGAAGGCGTTCCACAGGGAGGGCGCCACTACTGAGAATGCCCTTTGCCAGGTTCCCTGTAACTTCACTGCTCGCCAGAAGGCCCTCGGTGCTGGATCTGAGTGTCTGGGAAAATAAGAATGATGGGGTTGGAGATGCTCAAGTTTACTTAACAAATATCTGGCATAAAATTGAACCAAGTTGTCACTCGTAGGCCTGCTATTGGAAAGTTTACTACTGCCGCTCATATAAACAATGGCATTTGTGTTCCATGCAGGGAAAAGCAACTTTCTAAACTGATTGAATCAAGGCACTGACCATAAGAGGTGGATCCCATCAGACTAGACTACATTAAAAAACTTCACAAGGAATACCGTCCTTACCTGGAAACGTATCATTAGTCAGTTACAAAATTAGATTCTCTACTGCCTTAATAGTAACTGTGGGACCATGATTAATTTCCAGTTTGTCATTAGTGCTCTGACCTTCTGAGCTGATTACCTTGTTAAAGACTTCATACAAGTTTTGCTCCTGAACACTATTAGTTACGTTTATCAGCATATGATTATTAGAGAATAAGCATGAGGGCAGTTGTTCATTCATTCCAAAACTAAATGCTGTAGTTCAACTTGGTGGTTAAATTCTATATAAGTTATTTAAAAACTTGCATCCTTCCCAATAATCATTTGTATTCCCTGTTCAGACCAATCCACACTTGGACTGCATGTTCAGAAAAATGTTGGAAATTAAACAAAGGGTCTGCTGGTTTCTCTTTAAGGTTTCCAGACTCAAAAGAGAGCAGGGCAATTAAAGGCACAGAAGTCCTGTCCTCTATTGAGTCTGGCAACCCTATCCATGGAAACCTCCAAGAACTTCCCATGGTTTCCCAGTGATCTCTCAACCAAACACCAAACAGGTCCACAGCTGCTTACTTTCAACAATCCTTACACCATCAGGTGTTCCCAGACTTCACCAAATGATATCCACTGTATATGAAGGGTGGAAAAAACTGCTGTTGTGGATGTTGGTTTTTTGCTGTGCTGCTCATTTTTAAAAACATCTTACCTGAGTTAATGGATAGATCTCAAGTTAATGGGATGTGGGTGGCGCTGTGGTCCAAACCACTGAACCTCTTGGACTCGCCGATGAGAAGGTCGGTGGTTTGAATCCCCACGACGCCAACCTAGTAGTTTGAAAGCACCCCCCCCCCAAAAAGTGCAAGTAGATAAATAGGTATCGCTGCGGTCGGAAGGTAAATGGCATTTCCATGCACTCTGCTTTCCATCACGGTGTTCCATTGCGCCAGAAGCAGTTTAGTCATGCTAGCCACATGACCTGGAAAGCTGTCTGTGGACAAACGGTGGCACCCTCAACCTGAAAGCGAGATGAGCGCCGCAACCCCAGGGGTCCTTTACCTTTTCCTTTTCTCAAGTTAATGCAGACAAGAAGAAAAGGTGACATCCTTTGAGGCCAATTATGTTTTTTGCCTCTTGGCTTCTTGTATCCCAGTTTGCACCGTGCAATATTTAACATCAAGTTTGATTAATACAATTAACACTTGAAGCGGGGGACCTTTAACTCAAGAGAAAGCAGGACGCTTTCGAAATTGTCAGCTGCATTCACCGGATGAATCCCTGTTATTGTCTCCTTACCCCCATCTCTGAGTTCAGTTGGGCTGCTGGAGCAAGAAGTCAGAGCAAGTTCACCAGGAATGGGCAGACTGCCAAAGGAACAGAGCTCTGTCCAGCAGGACCAATAGACCTAGCACAATTTATGAAAGCAATTTGTTGTTTCAGCACCAAAATCTCTGGAAGACTCGGGCATAGGACACCTGTAGTTCACAGACAGATGCTGGGAAATGTGGAAGTTGCTAAGCAAGTAAAAAAGTTAAAAGGTGACAGTGACAAGGAAGCGTGATGATGACTAAGCCTCTGGAACGGTGTTTCCGGCTGATAGCTGAGGCACACGTTTTCTGAATTAAAATTAGAGAAACGCTTCACTCTTTCATACCCCCAATAAGTTTACTTTTTGAGTGCATAACAGAGAGAATTACCTACCTGCAGTACTGCTTATCCTAAATGTTTCTGCGTGTCCTTGTGCCAGGCATGTTTGTTGGCTGGAAGGTGGAAAACTCAGAGCAGTGATGTAGGCAGTGATGCAATGGGTAGCCTCTAATGTTCTAATCCCATCTCATGCCCAGGCGCAGCAGAATTAGGAACATAGAAAACAGCCTCATGGCAAATAAATGACTCATTTGGCTCCAAATAATTTTTTCTATTTTGCTGGAAGCCGCCCAGAGTGGCTGGAGAAACCCAAGCAGATGGGTGGGGTATAAGCAATAAAAATTATTATTATTATTTATAAACAATACACGGACAAGCAAAGGTTATCTAGGGTTTCAGGTAGACATCTTTCTCAATGCAAGCTGGGGAAGCCGAGGACTGAACTCGGAGCCTTTCTGGCAAGGCCAGAGCAGTGAATCAAGCACAAGTGGGTACTTTGGGCTCAAAGTCACACAAGCCTTTCAATTATTTAATATATTTATTTCTCCTGGTACGCTACGGTCCTCCCTTGGTAAATGACTGAGCCCTGGAACACTGCTCTAGAAACCTGAAGGGACGTGAGCTGAACAGGATTTTAGGGAAGAATCGCTGGGGCAACAAAGCACACTTCCCTTAAATGAGAAATCAAGGGACTCCCCCTCCCCCAGCCCCACCGGAGTCTCGCCTTTGATATATGAATACGACTCCCCAGCTCCAGCTCCCTTGTGTCTCTTGTAGCTCTTGATAATTTAAGATTATTTTTATAATGTGCTTGGCTGCTGCATGCAAATCACATCGCCTTGCCCAGAATTGCATTATACAACACAGCAAGGACCATCTGAACTGAATAAAGACGCAGCATTAAATCAGGTACTTAATCGCTCATTTTGCTTTGATTTACTGAATCTATTGTCTTCCGGTTTTATGTTACAGGGAAAAACCCCAGCCCAGCCCCAAGAAGAAGAAGAAGAAAACATAGCAAGAAACAACTTGATATGACAGGCCCCAATATGCAGTGTCAGATTAGGAAACAATATATTAAGATCCTAGTGGTTACGGAAAATCAATACAGACATGCTTATTCAAGTGACTAGTAATGTCACAGGGGCCATTAAAAGGGCAATTGAGGATTGACCCACAAATATGCTACCTAGAGGGTTAGTTGCTGTTTTTGTGTTATTAACATGGATGAAAATTACAATACTCCACTTGTGGCTTTGTGGAATTGAATGTCAGCCTGGAAACAGACAATAGCTTTTTCAGAGTATTGAAACTATGACAGCCATCATTGTCCATGGCATGCATGGCACTGCACAAAAACCTGCACAAAATCTGTGGAAATGTTCAGGGATGCAGGAGAGCATATATTGTTTGATTATATCCTTTCCAACTTGTGTTAACAAGTTCTACAATTTAGCAGAGTAACACCCCCCCCCCTTTTAAACTTGCACAGTGGATGTGTTTGCTCAGGCTTGCTAAAGCAAAAGATAGACACGGCAGAGTTTTCTATAAAAGTATTAAAAAAGAGTTTACTCACTCATTCTGTTCACAGATGGATCCCAGAAGGCAGGCTTAAGTTGCAAAAGTAATATACACCTGGAAACTATCACATAAGGAGACAGTCCCTTTGTCCTCTCTTGGCTGGAAGCTGGAAGCCAAGAGAGCATCTTAGGCTAAGCAGATGTTGCTTCTTCAGCAAATGTGGTCAGAGAGAGAGATGGCGGCCTCCACTGAGCTATCTTGTTACCTGCACAGGTGAGGCCATGCCTGGTCACATGTAGAGGAAGTCTGCCCCAGCCTAAGAGGAAACAGGAAGCTCTGACATCCCCTTTTAATGTCCACTCTAGGGATGTTGTACTTGACTGCTCTGTGTCTCACATCCCACAAAATCATCTGACCAGAGACAACAGCTGGACAAAATGCACAAGTGTGTATGCCAGAGGAGACAATGCTTTCATCATGCCACCTCCCACTTTTGAGCGTCATGCTGTCAATCACATGTTCACATAATAAAGGTGATCTAGGGATGATGGAGGAGGGTTTTTGTGTGTGTGTGAATGCTCAGATGACCAGTCAGATACAATGAGTTTTCATTGTCTTTATTTATTTCCTGTATTTGTAGGGCACTTTTCAGGATCGTCCCTCTTTCCCTTCCTAGGATGGGTCTCTGCAGCCAAAACATCAGACATTGGGAGCAATTGATATGCAAGGTCCAAATAACATGTTTAACCAATATTTTCCCCGCCCAGCACACCATCATGTATCTATGCATGGGTGACAACCATTTTGCATGGGGGTTCCATTCCTGGACCCCACAAGTGTCAGTGGAGCATGCATAGGCCTGCCATGTTCTGCCCTCTTTTGGGTCCAAAAGGACCCATGTGTTAGCAGTTGCATGTCAATTGGAAGTGTGCAAAATGATCACCGCATGTACTAACTGTTCAGGATAACACTTCATGAATCTGATGAAGTGGACTGTAGTGCCCAAAAGCCTATGCCATGGGTTGGCAAACAAAGGCCCGGAGGCCAGATCCGGCCCAATTGCCTTCTAAATCCGGCCCGCAGATGGTCTGGGAATCAGCGTATTTTTACATGAGTAGAATATGTCCTTTTATTTAAAATGCACCTCTGGGTTATTTGTGGGGCCTGTCTGGTGTTTTTACATGAGTAGAATGTGTGCTTTTCTTTAAAATGCATCTCTGGGTTATTTGTGGGGCATAGGAATTAGTTCATTTTATTTTTTTCCAAAATATAGTCCAGCCCCCCACAAGGTCTGAGGGACAGTGGACCGGCCCCTTGCTGGAAAGGTTTGCTGACCACTCGCCTATGCCATAATAAATGTGTTATTCTTGAAGGTGCTGCAAGATTCTATGTTTTTGGAAACAAGGCTACCCCTTGGGAGGTTTAACCATTGGAGTTTTGTCCATCTCCATTATCAGTAGTGGGTAGTGGAGTGGAATGATGCTACTCACTTGACCTCTGGCCAGCCGTACCGAAAGTACAGCATGGTGCAAATGCATCAGCAGATCCAATCTGGCACTCCTACTGATGAGTTTGCCCTGTGCCAACCTCCTTGCCACCTTCCCCCTCCCACTCTACCTCCTGGTAAGCAGCACCAACACTACTGAATGGAGGCACCTTGCTGATAGAACATTTCCTCCAACTGCTTGGTAAAGATATCCAAATTGGCATCTACTGACTTTTTACCTAATATACCACCTAAAATGAAGCTCTGTTGTGATTTTAAAGGGGGAATGTGTTCAGTTTTAAATCAATGGGCTATGACTGCATAACTGAAAAGAATATTGTAATACCCCAGCTTTCCACTTCTAGTGTGGGTTTATGGCAAAATTGCCATGACCATGTTTTTGTAGGCTTTTAAAAATAGTTAAGGAATCTTTCACTCTTCATATCAAGGTGTGTGTGTGTGTGTGTGTGTGTGTGTGTGTGTGTGTGTGCATATGTGCTGTAGGAATTACTGCCTGCATAAATTTCAATTTTGCTCTCTCAAGCAGCATTTATATACTCTGTCATTTTTATATCATGTAATAAACCAAGCTTTCTTTATTCCTCTGTGTAAGAGCTTTCCGTGGGCATAGGGTTAAGGGTAAAATATAATCATAGACAAGCATGTGCTACAATTCCAGCAGAAGTTCCTAAAACTCTCAGCAGTGTGTTTCTCAACATACATGAGTGCTGGTTGTGCACATGTAAATCCAGGTGCACACTTGTAAAACTCCTTTTGCTAACATAATGTCCTCCTAGTTTCTATTGGTTCCTGTTTTCCACCTACTAGGAAACCCTTGTATTTCACTTAAGGATGGAAACAGACATTGGTAACAGCCAATTCATTTGTCTCCAAGATGGCGACTCAGCTACTGTTATGTTTCCTGATCTCAACGGGTGTTGGTACAACCTGATACCTACATAGCACCTGAACAGCCAAATTTGAATGTTTGTGACCCTCCCACCCACAATTATATTTAGGGCTCCTGCTAGTGAAACAAGGCTTCCCTCCTTCTCCTGTGCCTCCTCCAAATCTGCTCTGGAAACTCTGGCAACCAACCTCACATCAGAGCAGTGCACTGAGAGAGGAAAAGGGGGACAAGCAGATGTTGTTGTGCTGGTGGAAAGTTCAGAAGAGTGTGATGTTCAACTCCTCCCCATGACCTCAACATTAAAGGTAAAGGGACCCCTGACCATTAGGTCCAGTCGTGACCGACTCTGGGGTTGCGCGCTCATCTCGCATTATTGGCCGAGGGAGCCGGCGTATAGCTTCCAGGTCATGTGGCCAACATGACAAAGCCGCTTCTGGCAAACCAGAGCAGCACATGGAAACACCGTTTACCTTCCCGCTGTAGCGGTTCCTATTTATCTACTTGCATTTTGACGTGCTTTCAAACTGCTAGGTTGGCAGGAGCTGGGACCAAGCAACGGGAGCTCACCCCGTCACAGGGATTCAAACCGCCGACCTTCTGACCAGCAAGCCCTAGGCTCAGTGGTTTAACCACAGCGCCACCTGGGTCCCTTGTTTTTTCACTCCATCCTGCCCATCACCTCTTGTTCTGTTTACCAACTAATCTGATAAAGAGTTCTGGAAAACTCGAAATCTCACACACTAGATTCGTGGTATTTTGGTTTGCTTAATACAGGAGTTGTTAAGAAACCAGAAGCATTCCTCCTAGGAATTTTAGACCAAGATGTAAAGAAAGAAAATGGGAAATTATTTATGTATGCAACAACAGCAGCAAGAATTATATTAGCACAAACTTGGAAGACAGAAGAAATACCAATGAAAGAACAATGGCAAGGGAAAGTTATGGAATATGCAGAACTGCCAGAACTAGCAGATAAACTACATGAAAAGGACAACAAAGACTTTAAATGAGAATGGGAACCATTTACAACATATATGAAGAGGCAACATAAAGAAATGGACTCATTGGCAGGGTTTGAGTAAACAATCACAACTGTATACAACAAAAAACAAGACTATTGGAAAATTTTTGAGGAAACAATACACAGGGTGATCAATATGGAAATAGAACAAAACGGGAGTATGAGGGAAGTCCAGGGGAGGAGGGTGGAAATATGAAAAATTGTTAAAGATATATTGTTAGAAGAAGTATACATGAAAAAAAACAATAAATATTTTTTTAATAATAATAATAATAATACAGGCGTTGCTCTACTTTGGAACTTGTAAATGTGTCATCACAAGGACCCTCTTCTTTAATTGGTAGGCTATTCTGCTTATGCAGAATGACAAACCTAGACAGCATCTTAAAAAGCAGAGACATCACCTTGCCTACAAAGGTCCGTATAGTTAAAGCTATGGTTTTCCCAGTAGTGATGTAGGGAAGTGAGAGCTGGACCATAAAGAAGGCTGGCGATCATTGGAGAATTGATGCTTTTGAATTATGGTGCTGGAGGAGACTCTTGAGAGTCCCATGGACTGCAAGAAGATCAAACCTATCCATTCTGAAGGAAATCAGCCCTGAGTGCTCACTGGAATGACAGATCGTGAAGCTGAGGCTCCAATACTTTGGCCACCTCATGAGAAGAGAAGAATCCTTGGAAAAGACCCTGATGTTGGGAAAGATGGAGGGCACTAGGAGAAGGGGACAACAGAGGACGAGATGGTTGGACAGTGTTCTCGAAGCTACAAACATGAGTTTGACCAAACTGCGGGAGGCAGTGCAAGACAGGAGTGCCTGGCGTGCTATGGTCCATGGGGTCATGAAGAGTCGGACACGACTAAACGACTAAACAACATTCTGCTTATGCAATACAGTGGTACCTCGACTCGACAACTGAATTTTTCGACTTATGAATGGGGCAAATGGCCACACGCTTACGAATTTCTCAACATCCGAACAGAAACTGCAGCGGTTTTAGATAGGTTTTTTTTTTTACTTACGAATTTTTAGATGGGGTTGCTTCAAATTACGAATTTTTCCGTTTCCAATGCATTCTTATGGGAAATCGCGTTTCCAATGGCATTTTTCGACTAATGAATTTTTCGACCTACCAAGGTGCCTTCGGAACGGATTAAATTCGTAAGTCGAGGCACCACTGTATTATGAAATTAAATTATGTCCAAATTCTTGAAACTACTGGGCTCAATCCAAGCAAAGTCAAATGCTTTCAATGAAAAAGATGGGAAAAAGGTGTAACCCTATGTCTACTTACCTAAGTGAGCCCTGTTGTTCTCGGTGGGGCTTTTTTTCTGTGTAGGCATGCACAGGCCTGATTGAAATCAAGGGACCTGAATTGTGCCTAACCTTGGCTAGATTGAGCCCAAGTGTCTGTGGTTTAATAAAGGTGAGGGGGGGGAATCAAAAAACAGAAATCCTTTGGGATTTAATTTTTACTGTGTTTGGCAAACATGAAGGAATAAGAGCATTTTCTTTGCATCATGTTATTAATCATATTAAAAATTATGCTGTCCCCAAATTAAACTGCAGCACCACTTATTAAATTCCAGGGACTGTGAGATACATGGAATTATTGCTTCAGTGGTTTCAGTTCAAAATTATTTCCCAAACCTTATGTTAATTAAATTAAGTACTTAAATTAACTGATGTTCAAGTGATCGTTTGTGTATGCTGTGGGTGGAAAGCCAAGGTTCAGTGCTGTGTTTGCTCTAACTTGCAGTAATGTCATCTTGGTAAAATGGGGGAAAGCAACCCTTGCTAGTGTAATGAAAAACTTGGAGATCACCATGTTAAACTGTGCCTATTTTAAATTTCTGTTTGTGCAAATTAAAATTCTGGGAGGTTTCTTAATTATACTAAAATTCATTATTATATTTTACATGAATGTAACATAATTCCCCCCCTTTTACCTGTATTTTGAACACTACCAATTTACACCTGTCTCTTTACGGGAAACAGGTGGCGCTGTGGTCTAAACCACAGAGCCTAGGGCTTGCCGATCGGAAGGTCGGCGGTTTGAATCCCCGCGACGGGGTGAGCTCCCGTTGTTCTGTCCCAGCACCTGCCAACCTAGCAGTTTGAAAGCACGTCAAAGTGCAAGTAGATAAATGTGTACTGCTCCGGCGGGAAGGTAAAGGGCATTTACGTGTGCTGCTCTGCTTTCACCAGAAACAGCTTAGTCATGCTGGCCACATGACCCGGAAAACCTGTCTGCGGACAAAGGTCAGCTCTCTTGGCCTGTAAAGCGAGATGAGCGCCACCACCCCAGAGTGGTTCACGGCTGGACAGGGAACAACTGGAGATTCCAACTCCTGTTGGCCATTTTGGGAGGGGCTGACGTAAACTAGAGTCCAGCAACATCTGGGAGGACATGGATTCCCCATCCCTGATTTAAATAATCATGGGGCTTTAAGTTTGGTCGTAGTCCTGAGGATCTATTGTTAGGGGTTGCTATATCAGAACCACTGTACTGAAACAAACTACCAGCATATTTAGACAGCATATGACCTCATTTGTCTTTGCACCAGGCAAGCCAATTACTGGCAATAAACAAACCAGGCCCAAAAACGTTTCTCTCCATTCCTAATGATCAAATTTCCCATCTACACTTAATCCCAGAGTTGTCCTTCATTTATGAAAACAACAAATAAAGTTTATTGTGAGGACCAAGCCTTTACACAACATTTATGAAAACGTAGAACCTTCAGCAGAGAGATGTCTCTCAGCCCGTGGAATTGATTCCCCTGTGCGATGTCTTCTAGCCTCAGGATTCTCATTCTACCCGACAGCTAAGAAGAAGTTAGTAGAGTGTTCTGCAATGTCTTTGAAATGTGGCAGACCTTGGGTTTTCAAATTCCAGTGGCACCCTGTGCTGCGCTAAAATTTGGCATCTCCCACCCCCCCTCCATTCTACACAGGGCCGCCTTAAGCGCCCCTGGTGCCGTGGAGCGACGGATCCCTCCAGCGCCCCCACCCCGTTTCCCAGCATAGTAGGCGGGCAGGCGCAGCGCGGCTGCCACAGGCGCTGCTGCGCGGCGGGTGGGCAGGCACAGCGTGGTTGCCATGGGCGCAGCTGCGCGGAGAACTGATGGACCGGCCAGCCAGCGAGCGGGCGCAGCTCGCGGCGCCCTCCTGGCGGGCCGGCGCCGTGGTGCCCTGTGCCACCCAGCCTGGCCATAGGGCCAGCCCTGATTCTACATCATTGTTCCAGCACCCCGTGTGGTGCTGGTGCCCAGTGCAGCCAAATGTAAATATAAAACAGAAAAAGGTGTCCTTGCGCCACCTCATTGTCAGAAGTGCATGCAGGAGCCAGGCCCCGTGACTGGTAGGGCCTTGTAGGACTGGGGCCTTCCTGAGTTTGGCCTGGAAGGGCAAGGCCCAGTTGCACAGGTGAGGCTTGACAGAAGACTCATAGCACCTGGTGGGCAAGGGTCGGGAGGGGTATATAAGACCAGCATTTCCCTCTGCCTCTTTGCCACAGCAACATGCTACCTGCCTAGCTGTGCTTCAGCTTCCTGACTCCTGGTATCCTGACTCTCGGAGCCTTGACTTCCTGACTCCTGGTTTCCTGACCCTCAGACTCTTGGCTTCCTGACATCTGGTTTCCTGATTCGTGGACTCTTGGCTTCCTGACCCCTGGACTGCTGATTCCTGCTTCCCAACCTCTACCCTGGTCCTGATGTACTGAGCCGGGACTCCGACTTCCTGTAACCCAGACTGTTACACTCATAAGCCAAGTTTGGAGACTTCCACAGAAAATTATGTTTAGCCTGGAAAAGAGGAGACTGAAAAGAGATAAGATAGCCATCTTCAAATATGTACAGGGCTGTGACATGGAAGATGGAAAAAGCTTTTATTCTCCTGCTCCAGAGGCTAGAACTCAAAACAATGGACTCAAGCTACAAGAAAGGAGATTTTGATTAAGTATTAGGAAGAACTTTCTGACAGTAAGAGCTGTTTGACGGTGAAACAGACTCCTTCAGATGGTTGTGGACTCTCCTTCTTTGGAAGTTTGCAAGCAGAGGTTGGATGGCCATCTTTCATGGATACTTCAGTTGAGACTCCTGCATTGCAGGGGGCTGACACTACATTTCTACGATTCTATGAGTGTACTTCCATCTACTTTCAAGTCTGAGCACCAGTTGTGGAGAGGTGACCCCTCACCCATTCCTATCCATGCAGGGATGGAACAGGAAAGACCCATTTCCCCATGCTGTCTCAGCCATGCAGCGCAATTGCTGTGGTGGTGCATGTACTTGGGAGAACTAGAGGGACAGAAGACTGAAGGGAGATTAAGATAATCCCCTCACATATTCAAATCATGCAAAGCTGCATCAGCTAGACCCGATTCTTCCTTGTAATGCATACTCTGGCCATGAGCAAGCATGAGAAAGGACCCTTCTTGTCTACTGGCTATTCATGTAGACCTCTTCCACATGACGGAGGAACCTGGGACAATCAGGTGACTGTTTGTATGCAGGACCTCTACATGTGTGTAAACTCATAGTCTCTCCATGCTTGCAGAATGTGTAGCCAGAGAGGCTGTGATCAGCAAGCTACATCAGGATGGTCACTGGGCTGAATTCCCCTCTTTCTCTTCCTCTCAGCACATGCTAAAGACGTCATGGGGGCTTCTCTCTGCTATCATAACAATAAAGGACCAGGTAATTTATGCAAAATTCAAAGAGAGTTCAGGCAACAAAGTTTCCATGATAAAACCTGCAGGGTAAATATATGGGAACTCAGTTGAAGTATTTTCCTATAGAAAATTTCCCTCTTATGTCTGTAAAGGCTATGTATTTTTCAATAATTAAAAAAGTGATTTTGTAGTACTGTATGTTAATTGAAATGCATAGGTTGCCTCATTCCTAAATGTCATTGTGTAATGCAAATAGCTTTATGGTTGTGCCACGTTAATCTCCATCACCCCACCACCAAAAAAAAAAAAAAATCCAGCAAAGTAAATATTAATTATTCCTTTTTCATAGGTGGAGGAGCAGGAAATAGAGGTCAGAAACCAAAGGACTCCTTGACTAGATCTGTGCACCAAATGGTGGGTTTTTGTTTTTGTTTCTTGATGGACCAATATTGCTTTAATGAAACACAGCTCCCTTCCTTTCTCCTAAAAGACGAACGTATATGTGAAAGAAAGTCCTCTAACATTCTCACCCAATGACACTCGGTTAATGTCTAAAAGGATATTTCAGTCAAGATGTGTTGGGTCCAAATCTAGAAAACTACTTTGCCTTAGCAGCTCATTAAAACACTGCATATCATATACTGGCCCTTCCTTCCTTCCTTCCTTCCCATTGGTCAGCAAAAAAGGCTCTCAAGGTCATTTAAGATTGACATTATGTCAAATCTGTCTGAAAATTTCACCTAGCTCTGAAATATGTCAATTCCTCACTTTTCATTTTTCCCACATTGCCACATCAATTTGCAATCATATTTATATTTAAAAAGTCCCCATGAAATTCACCAACATTTTTGCGTGAATGCCTCCGAGTATATTTATGTGCAATTTTACCTAATTTGCATGTCCGTAAAGCAATTTTTCCTAACACAATGCGTTTTTGCATGCTGCTTTCACTAGCGTGTACATTTCAACACACACTTATCATTAGTATATTCATTTTTCGTGCACATTACTTGGATGGAGAGCTGCACTACAACATCAGGAGAAGTGTGAATTTTAAAGGATGGCAGTGTTTTCGGTGCACGTATTGTTTTGGACAGCACAATCCAGGTAGGTTTGCCTTTAAATGTGAACTGAATCTAATTTCCCTCTCATCCCTAGATGCACTACATAACAAATTCAAATCTCTAAGCATAGATCCTAATGCTGCCCAAACATAACCATTTATGCCATAAGAGAGATGTCAGTAAGAACTGAGAATGCTCCACGGCCATAGAATGCTAACTTACTGATGGACAGCGGCGAGACAGAATAGAATGGAATATCCTCAAAGTGGGCATGGCTGGTTGGAATCCTGTACAGGAGTGCTACACGTTGCAACATTTTGTGGTAGGTTCATTTTTTAATATTTTGATGCGATAGCCTGTGGCAGCCCTCACATGCACATGGGAGGAATATAGATAGAAGATGGGAGGAAAATCCCAGGAAGGTGATAAAGTGGATTGTCTCCATGTTTCCCCTTTACATTATTTGCTAGGCTGGTTTTTAGGCTAAATACAGCGGGTGGTGCTGTGGTCTAAACCACAGAGCCTAGGGCTTGCCAATCAGAAGGTTGGCGGTTCGTATCCCCGCGACGGGGTGAGCTCCCATTGCTCAGTCCCAGCTCCTGCCGACCTAGCAGTTTGAAAGCCCGTCTGGCGGGAAGGTAAACGGTGTTTCCGTGCGCTGCTCTGGTTCGCCAGAAGCGGCTTAGTCATGCTGGCCACATGACCTGGAAGATGTCTGCGTACAAACGCTGGCTCCCTCGGCCTATAGAGTGAGATGAGCGCGGAAACCCAGAGTCGTCCTCGGCTGGACCTAACTGCATAGCTGCCAAGTTATCCCTTTTTTTAAAGGGATTTTCCCTTATGCTGAATAGGCTTCCTCGCGAGAAAAGGGAAAACTTGCCTAACTGTCAGGGGTACCTTTACCTTTACAGCTCCTTCGGCTCCTTTAATATGTACCAATATAGTTCTAGTTGACTTTAATAGCTGTTGAGGCGCTAACATGAGCTGGGATTTTCACTGACACATTTAAGGCCTTAAAAACAAAAGCAAAAAGCAAAAGCCCTGCTTTTTTTGGTTTGGATTTCGAATAAAATGCAGGGCATGGAGAGGCAAGCGCCTGTTGTTTCCTCTCATTTTCCTGTTCTTCAGCACATAATGATTCTTCTGTCATTAATGGTGCTTTAATTGAGTGGGATTAAGGGTAGATTAAAGGATCTCTCATTAGAGCACAACCTCCCTACATTCACTTCCTGTTGGGACCTCTCAACAGGAGAGCTTTCGATATAGGAAAGTGGAAAACACTTAAAACATAGGAAGAGAGTGGGGGGAAGCATATTTGAAATTTAATCTACTTGTGAAGTGTAAAATATAAATGTCAGTGGTAGATGATAAAAGCTCTAGATTGGAGCAGCCCAACAGCAAGAAGTTTTGTGGGGGGGGGAGTGGGTGTATATGCTTGGAAAATTACCCTAAGTCAATGGAAGGGAATAGAAAACAGCATCTAAATATGTTTACATTAATGTCATGTACAGTGCAGCCCTATAGATGTGTACACTGGAACCTTGGTTCTCAAATGCCTCGGTACTCAAACGCCTTGGTTTCCAAATGCCGAAAACCCGGAAGTGTTCTGGTTTTCAAACGTTTTTCAGAAGCCGAACGTCCAATGTGGCTGTTGACTATTGTTTTTGGGGCACCTGCACCAATCAGAAGCTGTGCCTTGGTTTTCCAACATTTTGGAAGTCAAACGAACTTCCAGAACTGATTAAGTTTGGCACTTTTTGTTTTGCTTTTTATTTTGCGGGTATTTTTTTTAAAGGCTTTTTCAGTTAATTTGTTTTTGTGACTGTATGGAACCTAATTCATTGATTGGTTGGTTGATTGATTGTGTGATTGCGGAAATGGATGAACAACCAATGACTATCATCAGTGCAGGTAAGAAAAAATAACAATTTTAATTTTTATCATCTACAAGATTGTCTTATTTATTATATAGTACAGTACATTGATTATTGCTTTCATTTTATGGATCAATGGTCTCATTAGATCAGGCTTCCTCAACCACGGCCCTCCAGATGTTTTGAGACTACAATTCCCATCATCCCTGACCTCTGGTTCTGCTAGCTAGGGATCATGGGAGTTGTAGGCCAAAAACATCTGGAGGGCCGAGGTTGAGGAAGCCTGCATTAGATAGTAAAATTCATGTTAAATTGCTGTTTTAGGGGTTGTTTTTAAAAGCCTGGAATGGATTAATTCGTTTTGCATTACTTTCCATGGGAAAGTGTGCCTTGGTTTTGGAACACTTTGGTTTTGGAATGGACTTCCGGAACGGATTAAGTTTGAGAACAAAGGTACCACTGTGCTCTTAGTGGTAAGTCCTGGAAGACCTGTTCCCTGCCTTGCAGGCCATTTCCCACCTGGCAGGGCCTGACTGACTACAGCTACAAAAGCTGAGGTTGCTGAATAAGCCAGAGACCACCTTGGCCGTGAGTCCTGGAAGATCACTGTGCCTGTGCACATTGATAATGCAGAAGAGGAGGGTGAAAGGAAGCAAAGGGTGCACGGAGGGACTAGTGCTGCACACACAGGTACATTTCAAGGTTGCTGCTAGTGCATGCACCATGGATCTGCTGCCTCTTGCAGTGCAAACAGATGGCATAACTAGAATCCACAGCCAGCTCAGAGGTAGACCTGCCAGCAAAGGTCTCCCTCCCCATTCTCTCCACCCTGGTATTTTCTTTATAAGGTTTTGCTTTTAACATACACCTGCCTGTAGCATTTTGGTCAAAAAGGACCAGTTGGAGATGTGGTGAAATACATTGCAGACTTTACATCTGCAGAAGGAAGAGGCAAACACCTTAGGGCACGGCCCAGGCAAAATAAAACACTTTTGATTTCAGCTCACAGCACAATCCTATACATGTGTACTCGGAAGCAAATCCCAGAGGGGTCTCCTAGGCAAATGTGCATAGGATTACACAGATAAATCCTTCTCATACGTAGCAGAGGTGCTTTACCTTGAATGGATGTGTTCTGCTTGTACTGTATCACGGATTCATTCCGCTCGACATTAATAAGAGAAGTATAAGCAGCGAACGCACAGCCTCGATCTCGTGCGTAAAGGTCGATGAAGGCCAATGGAACAACTCAAAGGTGCCCAAACCAGGGGATTGACGTCGCGTTGCTCCATCCCCTCCCTGGTCATCTTAGCGGGCTATTTGGTGGAATTGTAGCATAGGCTACCTGTTGTTACATGTGGAACCAAAGGGCACAGGGCAAACACACGGGTGGTGCTGTGGGTTAAACCACTGAGCCTAGGGCTTGCCTATCAGAAGGTCGGCGATTTGAATCCCTGTGACGGGGTGAGCTCCCGTTGCTCAGTCCCAGCTCCTGCCAACCTAGCAGTTCGAAAGCATGTCAAAGTGCAAGTAGATAAATAGGTACCACTCCAGTGGGAAGGTAAACGGCATTTCCGTGTGCTGCTCTAGTTCGCCAGAAGCGGCTTTGTCATGCTGGCCACATGACCCAGAAGCTGTCTGTGGACAAACGCCGGCTCCCTCGGCCTATAGAGCGAGATGAGCGCCGCAACCCCAGAGTCGGACACGATTGGACCTAATGGTCAGGGGTCTCTTTACCTTTACCTTTATCCTTTGGCATAGAGTTTGGCCTGTTTGTCCAATATAGAGAGATGAAGGGCACATCTTACAAAACTTCTTACAGTGCATATGTGTGTGTAGCTCTGAGGGAATCTGAATAAATTTAGATGGCATACCAATGTGGTGGTGTGTTCTGCTTCTTTTTAAAGCAGAAATCTGTATACAAAAAGAAGCGTTGCGGATCGAGGCTTTGTAATGAGCTGGATTTTCACTAACGTGGGTTTATAAAGCATCAATTCTGCTAGAGAGTATGGGAGCAATAAAATATTACGTTGCTGAAGCTCTCTCTCTCCTCTCCCCCACTTCCCGCTGATCACTGAAGAGAAGCACTCTCTGATTTGAATCGTGTTTAATTAATTCTATGCATAGGTGCCCAACAAAAGCCCAATACTCTGCACAGAGGTTCCTTTGTGCCACCCTGGGCTCCTTTGGGAAGAAGGGCGGGATATAAATTTAATACGCAGGACAAAGCTTCCTCCTTAAGAAATTACAGGATACATGCATCTCGTATTTTTGAAATTATGTGACAGTGCTCTGGGTAATTACTGTGTTCAGTACTGAGTACTAGCATCATGCTAGTATATATATATATCTGAGAAATCGCATCCTCCCTAAAAGAGGGCACGTGTTGCGGTGAGACCTGGAGACTGACCTCCTATGTTGTGGGTGGGTAAGATTGGTCAGCCACAACACCCAATTGGTAGGTCCCTCGATGTTGGGTTCAATCTGGCCAATGGGGCACAGTCCAAATGGATCGAGGGACCTATATATACCCATGCATGTGACCCAGAGCTTCCTTTTTTGGCTCCTGCATTTGGAACATCCACCCACCTCTCCCTACTTTTAGGGCATTTTTGCGATTGACCTTGCTATGCCGTTGTGTGTCGTCTGTCGTTGGGACAGGGGCATGGCAGGAATTTTCCCCACTTGGCTAATTGGCTGTTGCCATTTGGGTTCTGCCTGCCGCGTAGGAAATCATCATGACTTGTAAGGTTGCGTATAGGCACTGGTTCAGGCAATAGGGATGGGAGAACGGTCTCGCCAACCCTATGTGAAGGGTATTCCATTAAAGGAATTCAGGGACTCAACTTGGTTTGGTCAACCCCCGAAAAGGGGTTGTGCCCATGCCTGAGTCCAAGGGAGCATGTGGGAAGTGAACAGAGTCTGTTCCCAGGCTTCTCACCTGCCTCAGGTGTTCACCCTTGGCTGACCTATGATGGAGCTCTGGGTCAGCGCTACCTGCAGAGCAGGGAACTAGTCAAACCAGAGCCTATGCAACCACTCGCTTTCTGTAATCAATAAAGTTGTGGCATAAATTCTGCCAAAAACCAAAACTAAAATTTGGGTCAAGTGGGAATTTATTTAGGGGGGAGGTCTCTGGGTCTGAACATGCAACAGTGGGAACATATACAGCCGTATCTTGGATCCTAAATACTTTGGTACTCGGATGGTTTGCCTCCCAAACACCACAATTCCGGGAGTGATTGTTTCGGTTTGTGAACGTTCTTTGGAATCCGAATGCCCGACGGGGTTCTGCAGCTTCTGATTGGCTGCAGGAACTTCCTGCAGCCAATCAGAAGCCGTGCTTTGGTTTCTGAATGTTTTGGAAGTCGAAAGGACTTCTGGAACAGATTCTGTCCGACTTCCGAGGTACCACTGTATATGGAAAAGCAGACATATAAATGGGTCACAGGCAGCTCAATCATCTTCAGTTTCTCATCTCAAGTGGCCCTGCCCTACTTACTTTCCTTTCTCCAGTGTCTCATTCTATGACCTAGGCCTAACTCTGACTGTGATGGGAAACCCACTACCTGTTCGGGTATCACACTCTCTTCCATATGGAACACAAAATTCTCTCTAGATAGAAAACTAGTTTGTCTGGGAGAAGGATACTAGATCTCCTTCCTTACTTGCAAGTTTTCCATGTATAAGTGTTTTGTTTTTTTTGGTCTGTTGTAATGAGGAATGTGGAGTATGTGGGTTGTGTGGAGAGGGGTAGTACCTCTAGTGGGGGACATGTCGTGCTCCTTCTGGGTTAGTTTGTCCACCTTTGGTCCCCACCCTCCACTCAGCTCTCACCTGTGGCTGCTAGAACCTGTCATACAGCTTCATAGTAGTGTTATTGACGATTGCACTCATGAATTGGAAAACAGGTTCAAGAAGAGAAGTTTGCAAGCCTGTGAATGAGCACAATTTGAATTCACTATGAGAAGTATTGAAACACAACTCAGATAACCATAAAAAGGTAAAAGACTTAGAACCAGAGGTTGCGTTGGCAAAACCCCTTTGAAAGAAAAACCACAGTAAGTGGTTTTTTTTGCAGGTGAGCTCACAAAATGTGGACTGCATTTCCCAGACTTGGTCTTTTGCTTGAGGCTGCATTGACAATTTCAGGCAGTACTTCAACAGTTGGGATGCAGGTGGTGCTGTGGGCTAAACCACTGAGCCTAGGGCTTGCTGATCAGAAGGTCGGCGGTTCGAATCCCTGCGATGGGGTGAGCTCCCGTTGCTCGGTCCCAGCTCCTGCCAACCTAGCAGTTCGAAAGCACGTCAAAGTGCAAGTAGATAAATAGGGACCGCTCCAAGCAGGAAGGTAAACGGCGTTTCCGTGTGCTGCTCTGCTTCGCCAGAAGTGGCTTTGTCATGCTGGCCACATGACCCGGAAGCTGTACGCCAGCTCCCTTGGCCAATAACACGAGATGAGCACCGCAACCCCAGAGTCGGTCACGACTGGACCTAATGGTCAGGGGTCCCTTTACCTTTTGCTTCAACAGTTGAAATCTGCTTTTCTCATTTAACTTCAGTTTTAGGTCCAGTTCATGAATGCAAAGTTGAAATGGTTTGTTTTGAGTTATAATAAGGACATTACTAAAGCATTGAATTTGGATAAACTTGTACTACACTTTGCAGCATCTAAGACAATAAATCTTTGTTATAAACTATCGGAATACTCCTGTTGTAGCTTATTCTTGATTTTCTACTAGTGGGTTACTGTTATTTTCTACGTTTTTGTTGGCAGCAATTGCTGGAGGGAAATGAACAAGGTTTAAATAAAGATAGTTTACAATTTTGTCTTAAAAGGGCCTACAGAGCAGATAAACACCCCCCTCTATTTTTTTGATGCCACCCCAGAACTTTTAGGCTGGCCATGAGCCTGGGGTGCAGCCTGAAACAATTCTGGTTTCTGGCTTACATAGTCATAGAAGTCACCATGAGACATGCCAAAATTTAATTTGCTCTGATGCTCTCCCTCCACTACATCAAAATGAAGACCGTTTTGTTCATTTGTCCAAATATTGGCCATTATGGAGAACACACGCTTCATTAAGCTGTTGCTAACAGGCACTGACAGTTCATAATGTACAACCTTGCAAAAGTTTCGTGGAACCAGTTGTACGTTTTCCTCAAACAATAGCTTCTTCCATGTATTTTCACATGGAGTTGAAGTTGTGAATATGATGGACATTGTGGTTTTTTTAAAAAACAGATGCAAACTCTGAATACAACAACAAGACACTTCTTCCACTTTTTATCACTGCCATGAAGTGAAAATTCAAGAGTGGTTTTACCTTGTGATGTTCAGAAAGGTAGGAATGAGCCAACTTCTTCCTTAATCCTACCCTTCACTAGCTTTTTGCTACTCTTTACAACCACTTCACCCCTCCTTTTGCTGATTCTTCAGTGACTACATGTTGTTTTCTGTTTCATTCTTCCTGAAGTGATCCCAGACCAACATTGGAATTGATGCTATCACATTGCTATGAAGCGGATATAGAATACATGGGGAAATCCTGACCATTCAGCGCTCACAATCAATTGGGAAGCCAAACAGTTTCACACTTTTACTATGCTACTCTTCACTTATTTTGGATCAGCCATTTTACAAAGTCCTAAAAAAAGAGGTTACAATCCTCCACACACTTAACTTGGTAGTGACTCCCACTGAATGTACTAAGACCTATCTTAAGTGCATAGGATTGTACTGTCAACTACTTTATTGTACCATTTGCATCACAATAAATCTATGGGACATTGAATGTTGAAAGTATTTTTGCATCAACTGGGAACGTAATAATCTTCTACTTCTTGGCAATTTTTCATGTCAAGGTCATAACTGATGTGATCTGGAATTCACTAAAATCTTATGGAACATGTTTGAGTGATGCTGAAAATCCTAGCATGCAATACATCAAATTTATTCCTAGCCTCTCTGAATAAGTAAATAAATACCGGGGGGGGGGGAATGTTCACAGCATGTTGTAAGCATGGATTTATATGCCACTTGAATTTCTTACCTATCCACATATATCTGCGGTTGCAATTAGTGATGAGGCGATGCTTTTATGCTCCTTAATAGGTCAAAGACCTATCGGCTAAGAAATGTAACTCCTAGAATCTCAGCATGGATTATATACACCAGGCATTCCCAAACTTGGCCCTCCAGATGTTTTGGGACTACAATTCCCACCATCCCTGACCACGGGTCCTCTTAGCTAGGGTTGATGGGAGTTGTAGTCCCAAAACATCTGGAGGGCCGAGTTTGCCTGTGCCTGATATACACCTTTCTCCATTGTCAAGCTCCTGGTGATGAGTTCCAAATGCTGGAAATCATCAGGCAGGAAGACAGAAGGCAGGCCTAGAGAAATAGCCACTCTACACGAGTGTTGTTCAGATGTTCAACCACAACCATACATTTAGAATCATATGAAAGAAAAATATTGGCCCTGCCCATTTCCATCATGTTCCTGTCTCTCAGCACCATAGCTGCCAAGTCTCCCGTATTCCCCGGGAAACCCCCGTTTTTCCGGCTGTCCCCAGCCGGAAAAAATGATTTTTTTTTGTTTTTCCCCGGTTTATTCTGGTGCGGCGGCCATTTTGGAACAGGGCAGAGCAGCATCAAAAGTCGCTTCTGAGCATGCTCCGCCCAGTTCCAAATGGCGGCAGCGCTACTTCCGGTCTGCTACTTCCGGTCCAGTCCCTTATTTCTCAGGCCGGAACTTGGCAGGTATGCTCAGCACTGTCGTCTTCCATGCATTGAAAGGGTAAGGGGTAAGGGAAAGGGAAACACTGGCCTGCGAGCGCTCCAGTTGGAGAACAGCCTTTACCAAAGGTGTCACGGGCTTTGAAGAAACTTGAAATGTGCTAAAAGGGAGGCACGCTTGGCAAATCCACACAGTGATCAGCTCCTGCCTAGAAACCAATGTCCCCACTGTGGAAGGACATGTGGATCCAGAATTGGCCTCCACAGTCACTTACGGACCCATTGTTAAAATCGTGTTTATGGAAGACAATCTTACTCGGCTACGAGTGATCGTCAACGAAGAAGGGAGTGAGGAGCCTGATTTACTCACACAAGCTTCCCCTTGTGATTTAGAGCCCTGCACACACAGTCAGGGTGCCAAGTTTCACTGTTACTGCTTGTAATCTGAAGGAGTTCATTTTGGGAACTCCTTCAGAGGTCACCGACAATGGCACCTCGCAACCATCTCCTCGCACAGCTCCGTTTTGAATGCTACAGGTTAGGCCAAATCAATTTAAGCAACAGCTCTCCGAGAGCTGCTCAGAAATGTCATGAAACAATTATAGCAACCGCCGATGGATGCGGAATAATAAAAACGTACCCTTTGCACAGAGGATTGTGGCAAATATTACCCGTTAAAATGCCAACTAACTTGGGTAATTAAAAGAACTTGTGTTGAAAGTTTAAACATATGTGCTGGTGCACCGTCCAGGAATGCTCAAAATAAAAGGCTGATTTATAACATACTGACATAGGAGGTTCATTCAAAACACACGTCCGATTGCATCTAGCCCAATGGTGGTGGTTGTTAGCACCTGTCTGTCTCAGGATACAATGGAGTGTGCCTCCGGGGGTGAAGTCAAACACTACATTTGCAGCACTGGTGACCTCCATGGGGCGCAAGCCTGGGCAGTGTGTATGGAGGTCCTGGGCTGCCCAGATGACAACCCCCCACCCTTCGGCCTTGCTGATATGGTACAAAGGAAAGCAGAGCAATACGTTTGTGACCAGCTTGGCTGCAGGAGTTGCTGGAAGGAGGCACAGGGCCTATCAATATAGAGAGGGAGAGGCAGAAAGAGAAGGGGTTGCTTAGGCCCAGCTCCTGTGTAGTCAACGACAGGTGTTTTAGTCCACCTGTGGCCGTCCAGATGGTGAACTATAACTCCCAGTTTCCCTGACTACTGGTTATGGTGACTGGGAGTGTGAGTCAAACAATACTGGAGGACCACAGATGTCACATTCCTGGGTTAACCCTGCCCCCCAACATCCACCTGTTGAATGCAAAATATCAGAAGAGAATTCTCTACATCTGAAAAGCTGCTTCAGTGTATGGGTTTCCTACAAGCAATTAACACATGGACAGGGGATCAAGTTTTAAATGGTTCCTGTTTAAATGCTGTAGGTCAGCTGTGACCTTCTCTAGATTGAGTTTCACATTAACCAAAGAAGCCTAATGCAGAAGCAAACTCTTGAACGCTTCTTTTTTTTTTTCGCCAGTCCCATAAAATGAATCCCTTTCTGCAGTTCTGTATTTCATCACCAATTTTGATCTCTTTGGATATGGGGGAAAGTAGGTTTAGGACAGCTTAGAAGTGTTTAAATTTTAATATGGCAAATCATGTTAAATTGTGAAAAGGGCACTTAGACAGACAGAGTCAGAGTGAGAGGGAAGGTGTCAAGAATTAGTAATTTTTCCTTGTCAAGTTGATAATTCCTTTGTAACAAATGTCAAAATGTATTAAAAATGGGCTGGCAAGAAATTCGCTTTGTCATTACAGTTGAAAACTCAGCAGTTGGGGCGGCCAGTGGTGTAGTCTTAAGCCACACAACTAATTCTCGCTCGTTCCATTCTCTCTCTCTGTGTGTGCTTGCTTATTTACTTATCACATTTATAGCCCAACGTACACCATCAACAAAAGTTCTCAAAGCAGCTTACAACACAAAACAAGTTACAAATTCAGTAACTAGGACAGTAACAATTGTAAGAAAGTATGATGCAGCATAAAACTAAAGAAGAGGAGAACGAAAAGTGAACTGAGGCTGTGTATACATGGCACATTCAAAGCACATTTAAAGCATGGTGCCCCAAAGAATCTTGGGTACAATTCCTAGCACACTTAAGAAACTACTGTCCCCATTATCCTTGGGGGTGTGCACTTTAAATATACTTTAAGGCAGCACATTAAAAAGGCCTTGGAAACTAAAAAAAAGAGTGCTTACCTGGCACCAGAATTACAAGAAAGTAAACATCAAGGAGATAGGTATGGTTTTCAGGGATGCAGGTAGTGCTGTGGTCTAAACCACTGAGCCTCTTGGGCTTGCTGATCAGAAGGTCAGCAATTCAAATCCATGTGATGGGGTGAGCCGATTAGAAGGTCGGCTGTTCAAATCCATGATATGGGAGTGAGCTCCCATTGCTCTGTCCCAGCTCCTGCCAACCTAGCAGTTCGAAAGCATACCAGTGCAAGTAGATAAATAGGTGGTTTTTTTGTTTGTTTTTTAATAAAAAAAGGTAAAGTTAAAGGACCCCTGGACGGTTAAGTTCATCTACAGCCAGCTTTCCGGGTCATGTGGCCAGCATGACTAAACTGCTTCTGGCGCAACGGAACACAGTGACGGAAACCAGAGCATATGGGAGCACCGTTTACCTTCCCACCACAGCGGTACCTATTTTTCTACTTGCACTGGCATGCTTTCGAACTGCTAGGTTGCCAGAAGCTGGGGCAGAGCAACAGGCGCTCCATCATGGGGATTCAAACCACTGACCTGATCAGCAAGGCCAAGAGGCTCAGTGGTTTAGACCACAGCGCCACCCACATCCCTGCCAGATAAATAGGCACCACTGTGGTGGGAAGGTAAATGGCATTTCAATGCACTCTGGCTTCTGTCACAGAGTTCCATTGCACCAGAAGCAGTTTAGTCATGCTGGCCACATGACCTGGAAAGCTGTCTGTGGACAAACAACGGCTCCCTCAGCCTGAAAGCGAGATGAGTGTCACAACCCCATAGTTGCCTTTAACTGGACTTAATTGTCCAGGGGGGTCCTTTACCTTTACCTGTTACCACATTTTGAAGCAAGTGTAGTAATACACATTACCCACCCACCTTGCTTTATGACCCTGAAGTCAAGGGTCATCAATACCATAAGCACACCACTGCTTCTTTTCCTGCCAGGTCCCCATAACAGGAAAAATGAGAACTAAAACGGGTATGACACATCTGTTAAAACAAGGGAAGGGGTGCCCCAGGAGGAAGTTCAGGAGGAAAGCTGCAAACACAGAAAAGCCCCACACCCCTAGTGGACATTACTGGAGTCACTTTTGGCTGCAGCTCCACCAGGAGGGTCTCAACAGATAACAGCAGTGACTCTATTGGGCAATAAGAGAGAAGACAATCCCATATGTCCCAAGTTGGGTTTTGTAGAGGAAGACTTGAAACCTTGGATCTGCCTTGGTAGATTGTTGGCAGCCACCGTTACACCCAGTTGATGGGTGGAACATGGGTATGGTAAGGCACTCTGGTGTGCAACCTAGCCAGGGCATTTGGCGCCAACCTCACCCCTGGGAAAACACTCTCTCTGGCCTTTCCCAAAGCAACATTCTGCACTTAGTCATTGCAGTAACATGGCTTCCATACACGCTTCTTTCTATCTCTTGAAAAGCAAAAGCACATTTTAACAAATGTGTCTTCCGAAAAAGCAGAGATGTTTCAGTTGGATCATTTCTCTCTCTCTCACCCTGCAATGTCTTCTTCATGACGGTTTGTCATATCATTATCCAAATCTTAGTTAATTTAAGGAAAATGTTACCCATGGTCCTTGGAGGGGTGTGCTCCTGGCTTAACCTTTGGTGGTTTCCTCATTCTTGAGGAAAGAAGTGAGCTAAGTATGATGTCAGAGCTCCCTTGATTATTTGCTTCATACCTTAACATTTGATACTACTCCTCTGAGACCTTGATGTCAATGGTTAAGGAAATGAACCGTGAGCAGGAATTCTCCAGTTGAAATTGTAGCTCAGTCACTGCATGGCCTTAAATATTCCACAAGAGGAAGAAGCTTGGAAGAAGGCCAACAGAGGTAGAATCATGGACAGAGCAGCAGAATCATGTAGTTAGAATGAACCTCAAAGGTTATCAAGTTCTTGTTCCCTGTCCCCATCTCTGCTAGGTAAAGGGGCCCCTGACCATCAGGTCCAGTCATGTCCGACTCTGGGGTTGCGGCGCTCATCTCACTCTATAGGCCGAGGGAGCCGGTGTTTGTCCACAGACAGCTTCCGGGTCATGTGGCCAGCATGACAAAGCTGCTTCTGGCGAACCAGAGCAGCACACGGAAATGCCATTTACCTTCCTGCTGGAGCGGTCCCTATTTATCTACTTGCACTTTGATGTGCTTTCGAACTGCTAGGTGAGCAGGAGCTGGGACCGAGCAATGGGAGCTCACCCCATTGCAGGGATTCGAACCGCCGACCTTCTGATCAGCAAGCCCTAGACTCTGTGGTTTAACCCACAGCACCACCTGGGTCCCTTAAATACTCCACAAGAGGAAGAAGCTTGGAAGAAGGCCAACAGAGGTAGAATCATGGACAGAGCAGCAGAATCATGTAGTTAGAATGAACATCAAAGGTTATCAAGTTCTTGTCCCCTGTCCCCATCTCTGCTAGGTGACCACAAAGCCTCTGCTTACAAAATCTCTAACAAAGGAGTGGGCCACCACCTTGCAAGGCAGTCTTGTGTTCCACTGTCAAACAGCTTGTACAACCAGGAAGTTCTTTCCAATGTTTTGTCAGGTGCACACGAAAGCTCATACCAATGAGAAACTTAGTTGGTCTCTAAGGTGCTGCCGGAAGGAATTTTTAAATTTTGTTTTGAATACATCAGCTTGGGTCCTGCCCTACGGAGTCACAGAGAACCATTTTGCTCCAGCAAACCTTCAAGCCTTTGAAGATGGCAACACTAGCTGAATGGTCTATGGCCTGGGGGTGCAGGAGAACTTAACACTGATGTTGCTTCAAATGATAAGATCACCCCCTGCTTCAGTGGCCATTTTGCTTCAGAGGAAAGATGTGGTTCCTTTCCTATGAATAAATGTATAAGAGTCCCTGAGGCTGGAATCAGGGCAAAAGCAAAAAGTGACATTTTACCTTGATGTCCTGGACTTGATTATTAACGTGAGGCAGGTACAGGCTCTACAAACCATGGCAATTCTGTGAAGTAAATCAGACATCCACAACTGTTCACGTCTTGCATTCCCATGGCCCCGAGCAAGTCTTCCCCCCTCTCCAATCGCACACACTTGTTCTTCTGACCTTCTGAATATCTAAATGATATAGCTATATTTCACCCTATTAAGATAAAGAGATTATAATGCATGTGGAGTTTTCTAAATATTTTAGGTAATTGTTTTATCAATATTGTTAAATTTGAAGACCTTAATGTGGCAGATTTGGGGGATATGGGAATAATAAGAAACCTGAATCTATTAGAAAATGTATTGCAATTTTTCTTTCCTGCCAACCTTTATGGCAGCTCTCTCAAAGAATCATCCTGTGTTTTCATTATAAAACAATGCTTTATCAGGGGTTTAAATTGGAAAAATATTGATTAGGGAGGGGAAACTGACATGGTTAATTTAGAAGATATTAGTTTTGGCCTTTCTCCTATTTTAATATGTCTAGAAGTAAATAAATAACTGCTGTACTAGGAAATATGGCTTTTTGACATAAAAGCAGCATTCCAAAGAGGTTTCATGAGAATTTTACACTGCTAGTTGGTATATAATCATATAAAATCTAGGCATTGTATAACAATTAATTTAACAAACTATGGAATTTGCTCCCACAGGAGGCAGTGATGCCCACAAACCTAAATAGCTTTAAAAGAGGATTAAACAAATTCATAGAGGAGAAGTTTATCGATGACTGCTAGCCAGGATGGCTATTCTCTGCCACCACATCATGGCTAGCAGGCATTGATAAACTTCTCCTCTATGAATTTAGACATAGAAATAATTCTAAGAGCAACTAAATAATTTTCAGTCGGACTAGTGAACTTCCACAGGACACTTTTCACATTCCTAGAAAGCCAACACTAAATCAAAATTTGTATTAATTTGGAAAGTTCCTCTTCAGATAGAACATCTAAGAAAAGGAATAAAAGTGTTCAATAATATTGCGTGGACAGGCGGAGCCCCCCCCCCAACCCCAGGCGAATAATGGAATAATGACTCAAGATTAAAATTGGACACCAATCTATTAAGTTTCAGATGTAGGGAGACCTTGGCTCAAGCATTGGGCACTTATCCTTCCTAGTCCCCAGCCGGGGATCTGGGAGACAGCAGGGTTATCCAGAATGTGTGGGGATTGGGCTGGCTCTGGAGAACGTATGTTCAAGCAGAGAGCCTGCCCCCCATTTCGCCGCCGTCACAGGTGAGAGCAACGACAACCTCTCGGCGTATAGCCAATGCCTCCCCTCAAGACTCCTTTAACGGGGAACCCTGGGATCACTGCCGCAAGGAGGGACGTGGGTCACCGCTTCATGCCCCCCCCCCCCATTTAGGAAGATAGACTAAAGGATTCTGCCCAAGGCCTAAAAACTGCCAAAGTTGTGACGTTTTGCTACGGGGAAGGCAAAACCTGCCAATGCAGGAAAATTCCTTTCCAGCCCTTCAATAGCGACCATGACGTAGCAGCTCCCACGTACCTGTGGAGAAGAGGTTAACCTGCAAAAGAAGACTTAACTGAGGGAGGGCAGGGTGGAGCCAACTGACGCTTTGCAGGTAAGATTCACCTTCTGTTGTGTGGGCAGGGTGGTCCATCCCCCTACCTGGCCAATCCCCTGGCAACGCCTCCCCAGGCGGGATTGGGCGATTGGCTGAGGTAGGCGGAGACCTCCAGGTATCCAGCCTGGGGAGGGCGAAGCCAGCCTGTACTACCAGGAGCCGCACTGGGATCCGGGGGGCTGCACGCGACCACGCAAAAGGCACCCCTACAAAATGTAACTGACTGATAGTACATTATTGCTGGATTTTTGTCTAGTCCAGCTAGAGCCCCACTTTGATCATGTTTCTTTCCCTCCTGTGGAGAATGTCTGCATTTCATCATCCACCCCTGGCCATGTGATAAAACCAAACGGTCAGATAGGACTAACAATATTGGTAATCAGTGCTATTTTTCTGGGGAAAGAGGTGCCAGAACTCACAATGAACACCTTGCTCCTTGTAGAATGGCAATGGCACCCACCTGAGAAGTGCAGGAACTGAGTTCCCCTGAGTTCCTGCTTTAAAAAAGTCCTGTTGGTAACTTAGAATAACATGCTTCAGGGTTACCCATAGGGTCTAATTTCACTGTTCAGCAAACTTCAACACCAGCCCACATGTTTTCAACAGAGACACACCTGGGTCTACCCCACAACTCTTTGCCTTTCACGCCTCTCTTGACCCAACAGGTTCCACACATAATTTGCCATGACAGAATCCCATCAGTTATTCCAGTCAGGCAGTCAGTATTTTTATATCAACCACTGATGCTACTCCAAGTTGGCTTCTGTACAATACAGTACTAGCATATACAATACTAGCATACAATATTTCTATACCAGGCACGTCCAACAGGTAGATCACTGGCCACCTGTGGTAGATCACTGGTAGATCACTGGCTCCCCCCCCCCAAAGAAGCTCAACAACTTTGGCTCCCCTAAAAAATGCTCAACATTTTAGCCCTTCACCTCCCAAAAAGAGGGCTTTCCTCCCACCTCAGAAAAGCTCAACAACTCTGACCTGAACCCCTAAAAATGGGCCTTCCTCCTCCCTAAAAAAAGCTTAACAACTTTGACCAGAAGGGGGTAGATCACTGCCAGTTTTTAACTCTGTGAGTAGATTGCAGTCTCTTCGGAGTTGGCTACCCCTGTTCTAAACAATACTAGCATAAAATACTAGCATATGAAAATAGTTATTCCCTTTACCAATGCTGGTGCCTTAATGGCAGCAGGGAAAGAACATTTTTTAGCATGGTATCAAGTGGTACAAACCTCCACTTGTTTCAAGTATTCTTAGCAGCAAAATATATGTCATAGATTATTCTGTATGCTATCACATTCTGTATGTCATAGATTATTCTGAATTTGCATCATGATCCCACCTCCACTAATTATCTCAATGTTTCCCCCAGCTGTTACTTACGGAGGCTCATCTAGTCCAACCCCCTGCCATGCAGGAATCTCAACTGAAGCATCCATGACAGATGGCCATCCAACCTCTGCTTAAAAAAACTCCCATGAAGGAGAGCCTTCTGAGGGAGCCCGTTCCACTGTTGAATAGCTCTTACCTGATGTTTAGTCAGGAATGTTACTCTCAGCTTGATTGCTTGTAGTTTTGTGGTGACCAATGGTTTTTAGGAAATGGTTTGGTTGATTGACTGTCTCCAGCTTCCTCCAGCTTCCTCATCTATATAATATGGCAAATGCTTACTAAAGTGGGGGGCAGTTTACAAGAACAGTTAAAACTGCTTGTTGCAGTAGATCCATATAGATCCTTCTGGGCTAATCCAGACCATCAAACTGATGATCTGCTAGTTAAAAATATTCCGAGGAGAGCCTGATTCAATAAATCCCTGAAGAACTCCTACTGCTGTTAGTGTCTGGTAAATGAGCAGTGCTTGCTTTTCTCCATCGGATCATAATGACTCCATTACAGTTTATCAGATCATTGATCTACAAAGTAAAGTGCATTTAAATATTCCATGACTTGATAGACTATGGTGTATGATCTCCTGAGTCATCTGCTCTTTCATTGAACCAATATAGAGGAGAAGCCATTATGTCATTTCTTCAGCCACTGATCTAGAAGATCGTTAAAGAAACCTTTCCATCGGCAGTAAGCAATAGGCCTTGAGTGCTTGGTTTTTTAGCACTCTGGTAGGAATTACATGGGCACTGCCAATAGAATTTTCATTGATATTCATAATAGTTCTAAGTGGAGTGCTGAAAGATCCAATTTTTCTACCATTTCACATAATGAAACGACATAAGATCATTTGAGGCTGTAATAGTTCTTTGCTCTTGATTCAGTACACAAAAGACCCAAATCCCAGCCAGGTAATTTACACACAAATGGAACTACATGCACATCATTTATTGACTTGTTTTATCTTTTGCAGTCCTACCTTGGGTGGTAGGAATATTCTGAAGAACAAGCTTCTTGTGAGCATAGAATACCGAACAGATAGAAAGATAGACAGACAGGTGTTTTTCCTTTGTTTTTAAATTGTGTATCTGTTCATTGCCATTGGCTCTTCTGGGAAGAAAGTGGGATATACATTGTATAAATATATAAAATTTATATCCCACTTTCTTCCCAAAGGAGCCAATGGCAATGAAACAAAAACAAAGTGGGAACATTCTGAAACAGACAAAGCATTCTCAAAACAATTACAATGAAAAACATCTAAAAGCAGGTACAGCTAAAAATATTTTAAAAGCAATTAAAAACATCCATGCATCCAATGATCTCCCCCCTGTGTCATGTGATCGATCATGTGGGGCAGGGCTTACCTCCCCCCGCCCAATATTTTATTCAAGTTGGCACTCCAAACACCAGCAGAAAATGGCTGAAAGTCCTACTGATTTATAGCCCCTGACAGATGAGATACAATGGGTGGGCAAAAGGCTTTTTTTCTGATGGCTCCCCAGGTGTAGAGTTCCCTTCGCGGTCTAGAATATGGGAGTCATGGCAGGAATACACAGAGGAATTATACCAGAAAGATATGGAGGTCTCGTACACCCCAGGTAGTGTGGTTGCTGACCTTGAGCCAGACATCTTGGAGAGTGAAGTCAAATGGGCCTTAGAAAGCACTGCTAATAACAAGGCCAGTGGAAGTGATGATATTCCAGCTGAACTATTTAAAATTTTAAAAGATGATGCTGTTAAGGTGCTACACCCAATATGCCAGCAAGTTTGGAAAACTCAGCAATGGCCAGAGGATTGGAGAAGATCAGTCTACATCCCAATTCCAAAGAAGGGCAGTGCCAAAGAATGCTCCAACTACCGCACAATTGCGCTCATTTCACACGCTAGCAAGGTTATGCTTAAAATTCTACAAGGCAGGTTTAGGCAGTATGTGGACTGAGAACTCCCAGAAGTGCAAACTGGATTTCGAAAGGGCAGAGGAACCAGAGACCAAATAGCAAATATGCGCTGGATTATGGAGAAAGCTAGAGAGTTCCAGAAAAACGTCTACTTCTGCTTCATTGACTATGCAAAAGCCTTTGACTGTGTCGACCACAGCAAACTATGGCAAGTTTTTAAAGAAATGGGAGTGCCTGATCACCTCATCTGTCTCCTGAGAAATCTCTATGTGGGACAAGAAGCTACAGTTAGAACTGGATATGGAACAACTGATTGGTTCAAAATTGGGAAAGGAGTACGACAAGGTTGTATATTGTCTCCCTGCTTATTTAACTTATATGCAGAATTCATCATGCGAAAGGCTGGACTAGATGAATCCCAAGCCGGAATTAAGATTGCCGGAAGAAATATCAACAACCTCAGATATGCAGATGACACAACCTTGATGGCAGAAAGCGAGGAGGAATTAAAGAACCTTTTAATGAGGGTGAAAGAGGAGAGCGCAAAATATGGTCTGAAGCTCAACATCAAAAAAACCAATATCATGGCCACTGGTCCCATCACCTCCTGGCAAATAGAAGGGGAGGAAATGGAGGCAGTGAGAGATTTTACTTTCTTGGGCTCCTTGATCACTGCAGATGGTGACAGCAGTCACGAAATTAAAAGACGCCTGCTTCTTGGGAGAAAAGCAATGACAAACCTAGACAGCATCTTAAAAAGCAGAGACATCACCTTGCCGACAAAGGTCCGTATAGTTAAAGCTATGGTTTTCCCAGTAGTGATGTATGGAAGTGAGAGCTGGACCATAAAGAAGGCTGATCGCCGAAGAATTGATGCTTTTGAATTATGGTGCTGGAGGAGACTCTTGAGAGTCCCATGGACTGCAAGAAGATCAAACCTATCCATTCTTAAGGAAATCAGCCCTGAGTGCTCCCTGGAAGGACAGATCGTGAAGCTGAGGCTCCAATACTTTGGCTACCTCATGAGAAGAGAAAAATCCTTGGAAAAGACCCTGATGTTGGGAAAGATTGAGGGCACTAGGAGAAGGGGACGACAGAGGACGAGATGGTTGGACAGTGTTCTCGAAGCTACGAACATGAGTTTGACCAAACTGTGGGAGGCAGTGCAAGACAGGAGTGCCTGGCGTGCTATGGTCCATGGGGTCACGAAGAGTCGGACACGACTAAACGACTAAACAACAACAACAAGTCCGCCCACAGGTTGCCCCCCCCCGGTGCACACTTCCAAGCAGTGATCTTTCAGGGTTCCAGACAGGGGATCTATCAAGCCTTACCCTAAACGCCTCGGTCCTGTATACCTGAAGGAGCGTCTCCACCCCCATCATTCAGCCCAGACACTGAGATCCAGCACCAAGGGCCTTCTGGCAGTTCCCTCATTGCGAGAAGTGAGGTTACAGGGAACCAGACAGATGGCCTTCTCGGTAGTGGCACCCACCCTGTGGAATGCCCTCCCAGCAGATGTCAAGGCAATAAGCAATTATTTTACTTTTGGAAGACAACTGTTTAGGGAAGTTTTTAATGTTTGATGCTGTACTGTTTTTAATATTCGGTTGGAAGCCGCCCAAAGTGGCTGGGGTATAAATAATAAATTATTATTATTATTATTATTATTATTATTATTATTATTATTATTATCTAGGAAGTAAACCTGGGACCTTATATATGCATAACATTTCTTTGACTACTGGGTACTATCAGTTACAGCCCTTTCGTAGCCCCTATAATCCCCATTCAGGGAACAGGATCAGTTTGAGTAGAGCAGTGCATTAGTCAAACTACAATACAGGTGTCCTGAGGAAGTAAAAAAACAAAACACTGCAATGAAGTGGAGGGGTAAAGGCTCACTAGGTTTCAGTATGAACACAGACCATGAAAGCAAGGCCTCATGATGTCACGGTCCGGTTGGCAGGCGGTTGAAGCCCTGGCTGAGGACGTCAGGACCAGAGGCAAGATGGTGGTGTAGAAGCAGGAACAGGTACAGGGCTGAGGGTCCAGCAGCAGGCAGTCGCAGGGTCAAGGAGCAAGGCAGAGGCGAAGGTCTGGGAGTCAAGGAGCAAGGCATCGGCAAGGCAAAGGTCCAAGGGTCGAGGATCAAGGCATCGGCAAGGCAAGGGCCCAAGGAGCAAGGCGTCGGCAAGGCAAGGGCCCAAGGAGCAAGAGGCCAGATGCAACCAGGCAGGGATAGCGTTGCTGTGGCAAAGAGCTGAAGGGAAATGCTGAGCTTTTATCCCTCCCAGCTCCTGCCACCAGGTGCAGTGAGGTATCAAATGGCCTCACCTGAGTGGCCACTCTTTGCTTCTCCAGCACAAGCTGAGGCAGGCCCCAGTCCTGCAAAGCACTACAGGCCCCAGAGCCTGACTCCTGCCCATACTCCTGACACATGATCTTTCTGAATTTGAGGTTTTAAGGAGTAAGTGCCTCAAACATTAATACAGGGACTGCATTTGTGTGGTGTTCAGCTGCCCGTGATAAAATTGTATCGTCCCGAAAACAGCATAGTTCCCTGGTTGAATTGACCTTAAAAAACGCAACCCACTTTGACCTTAATTACTCATTATTAGTATCTGCCAGTAATCAAATAATGTGATCTTTTTAGAGAACTTTGGGGGGGGGGGTATTATCGCCCTCAGATGAAAACACTAGCTTTTAAGAGAAATGAAGCCATATTTTGCAAACTGAACCAAGTGGTACTAATCCCCTAACAAGCAACAAATTATACATTCTGTGTTGACGCAAGTGAAGTCGACAGGGTATAATCTTAATTTGTACGTACAAGATTTAGAGGCAAGCTAATGGATGGGTTGTGAACCGCTGAGCCTTTTGAAAGGTGCTTCTACCATCTAGCAATGAAGCTTGGGGTCATGCACAGTGTGTGAATACACATAAGTTTTTTTATGGACTGTCTGCTCTGTGTACATCCCCAGAGAACTTAAAGCCATACTTCCTTGCTTTATGGCCTGGGATTTGTACAGCACGTATAATCATTTTCTTAACATAAGAAATCTGGTCATGCATTCAAGGTTCCTCTTGGTAGAAAACGATATTGCACCAAGGGAGGAATGAAGATCTCTGTACTGAGGTGTGTGAGCCACCCCAATACACCCCCCCGCCGCCAGACATTTGGAGAAAAGAACATGAGGCGTGAATCCCTTGTGCTTCCTGTCCCCTCTGCTTCTCCATCATATCCAAAATACAATGTTCGTATTTGTCCCCTTCATTGAAATGTGCAAGCTGTCATCCCTACAGCAGAGCACGCATATCTCACAATGTGCATGCCTTTTGGGGGAGCAAGGAAGGAGAAAGAAGCTTTTTTCCAGTATTACAGGGAAAGTCAAGAGGTTCCTGATGACTAGGCACTGCGAGGGGGCTTCAGGTTTGGGGGTACAGAACTATGGGGCTTGGGGGAGTTAATTCCTTATTGTATACCACTTCCTGCCTTTTCTGCAAGCAGCAATGAGGAGTATTTCTGTGTTTTGGAGGAAGGCCTCAAGCAGCAACATGTCTTCCGTTGCTACACAAAACCATAGGAGTGGCGGGGGTGGAAGAAAAGGGCAGCAGATTGCTCTTGGAACGGCGTACAAAAGACGAACAGGTTAAATCTGTAATGATACACTGGGCAAGGGAATTGGGGCATAATATTCAGATTTCAAATTGGGAAAGGTTATGGAAAACGGATTTGAAATTCACGGCATTTTGTACGCTGAAAGAAAATTATTTGAAAATGATGTCCCGGTGGTATTTAACTCCTAGTAAATTAGCAAAAATGTATAAAACAAGTGCAAATACCCGCTGGAAATGTAAAGAAAAAGAAGGTACCTTTTATCATATGTGATAGCCATGTAAGGTAATAATGGTTTTCTGGGAAATGATATATAACGAACTGAAACAAATGTTTAAAATAACTTTTGTAAAATAAAAATAAAAACCCAGAAGCCTTTCTATTAGGAATTATAGGTACCGATATTCCAAAGGAACAGAAAAGACTGTTTATGTATACGACAACAGTAGCATGGAGGCTACTAGCCCAGAGATGGAAAGAAGAAAGAGTGCCTACCAGAGAGGAATGGCAAACTAAGCTGTTAGAGTACACTGAAATGGCAGAACTGACCGGGAAACTCAGAGATCAAGAAGACAAGAAATTCAAGAAATAATGGGGAAAGTTTGTAATTTATTTAGGAGACCACTGTAAGCAGATGGAAACATTAGCAGGACAATATGGACAATATGGATAGATACAAAACATAGACTATGAAATAATATGTAGTGACAATACGACCCATGGAGGGGATGGGGGGAAGTTTCAAGATTCGTAGAAATCTCATTTTTATGGATATGCATTTGGTATTGTAATTAATTTACATTTGTAAAACCAAATAATAATGATTTCAAGAGAAGAGAAGAGAAGGGAAGGGAAGGGAAGGGAAGGGAAGGGAAGGGAAGGGAAGGGAAGGGAAGGGAAGGGAAGGGAAGGGCAGCAGTTTTGCAAATTGAATATTTACTTGTCCATGCTAAGCATTCCTGTTTTGGTTTTCAGAGTGAAATTAGCAGTTTTGATGGAGTAGAAATCTCCTTGGAGAGCCCTTTCTATGAATACCCACTTTTTAAATTCCAATTCTGCACCATTGTTTGCTTCAGTTACTGCTTCTGCAGCAACATCCCCCTCCACATACCCAGTTATTGCTTCCTCCAGGTGGTTAAGTCTGGTCAAAGGTGACTATGGGGTTGTAGCGCTCATCTCGTTTTCAGGCCGAGGGAGCCGGCGTTTGTTCACAGACAGCTTTCTGGGTCATGTGGCCAGCAGGACTAAGCTGCATCTGGCGCAACGGAACACTGTGCCAGCCAGAGTGCACGGAAACGCCATTTACCTTCCCACCGCAGTGGTACCTATTTATTTACTTGCACTGGCATGCTTTTGAACTGCTAGGTTGGCAGGAGCTGGGACAGAGCAATGGGAGCTCATTCTGTTGCACGGATTCGAACTGTCAACCTTCTGATCAGGAAGAGGCTCAGTGGTTTAGATCACAGTGTTACCCACATCCCTTCCTGGATAAGACACAGGGGTGATCCCACCCAACTAGAGATCATCAAATGAGTAGGATCAAATCACAACACCATGTAGCCAATAAGATTCAGTTATGTGTGATGTCAGTGAAGGCAAATGACATCAATACGTAAGAATGTGCCAATATTTATTAAGTCATTATTTGTACAATGAATGCTGGGAGTGGGAGGGTGAGGAAGAGTTTTTAATTTAAAACACTGGAAATGTTTGCAAAAACAACAACAACCTGAGTTGCTTTGGCTCAACTCAAGTTTTTAATATCCATTCTTACAGATCCAGAAAACTTTGCACATAGCAGCAAGCTGCACATCATTGCACACCAAACAGGTGGTGGTGATAGGACAGTCATTGAACAGAACACAGAAAAAAAGGAAAGAAAACATGACCAAAAATGATCTAAATTGTCTAAGAGAGAGGCCAGATATCCAATATCGCACAATCCATTGGGCTTATGCGTGGTAAATTCATACCATTAGAGCGCAAAAATAATTGAGTTTTCATTTTTCAAGGCCTAATGCTCTTATCTTTAGCTCATCACATTGTTATCCAATTTTTTTTTAAAAAAATCTGCTTGCTCATCAGGTGAGCTTTGATAATCTTCCCTAGTCCTAGTATTTATTCATATATTTTTAGATTAAATTAAAAGAATAGAAAACCTTAGCACTGAACCCAATTAAAAACGAAGTGATTAGCTATGAATAACTGTAAAAGTGACCCAAAAAAAGAGACCAAAAGGAAAGGCAATCAGTGCTCTTTAATTGACACAACAACTTTGGTGTGAAATTTGAAATGAATAAAGGAGCTGATCAGAGAGCCCATTACAATATGCCTCCCCTCCCCTCCCCTCCTTCCCCATTTTTAATAGCTAAGACTCCATCACATGCCAGGCTTTGACAAGTAAAATGTGTTGTTTTTTTAATTAGCTAGCTTATGAGCTTATATCAAAAACTATGATGCACCTGTATTTGGAGTACAGTTCTTGGCACCCCATCCCCAAAAGGATATCGTAGAGATTGAATAGGTGCAGAAAAGAGAACTCCAAATGATTGAAATGCTGAAGAAACTTACAGGTGATGAAAGGCAAAAGCGTGTGAGGTCTTTTAGTTTAGAAAAAGGCAACTATGGAAGGGACATGATAGAATTGTATAAAGTTATGAAACGGATTAGCAGGGGATTGAGGAATAGAGTACTACTTCATTCAATGCACGATCAATGTACAAAATTTGCTGTCATAAAATATGGGGATGACCGCTGGCTTAGATGACTTTAAAAATAATTGGACAATTCATAGAGGACAGGTCCATCGGTGGCTAATAGCCATGAAAGCTAAACAAAGCCTCCAGACTCGGAGGAAGCAAAGTTCTCAATGCCACTTGTTGGGCTGGGAAATAGCAGGGGATACCAGTTCGGCATAACTGTTCAATTAGAATTCTAGAAATGGAGAAATTCAACACATTTCATTTAAAGGAATGTCAGCTTGTTCTCCCTTTTAATCCGAGAAAATAGTTGCAACCAAGGATCAGAGTAAATGAAGGAGAAAGAATCATGAATCTCAGAATCTTTCCACTGCCACCTATTTTGACAGTTTCCTAGGAAAGCTTTGGGTTTGGGGCAGAGGGAGGGTATTAGCCATCACACAACCAGGAGTAACCAAGGCCTAGCAAATCTTGAGGACCAAGCTTGTCTATGAGCTGGCAGAGTAGCTAGGCAAGAGGTTGTTGCTCCTCTCCAGCCTCCATCTAAAAATGAGAACAAAATGAGCAAGGCTGCTATTCTGTACCTACTTTCCTGGGAGTAAATCCCATTGAGCTTACTTGGACATTCTTGCGAGTAGAACCTGTGTAAGATTTGTAGCCATGGAAAGGATGCTATTATTCCCACATTTGGAGGACCCCATGAGATGAAAGAAAAACTCCCCTTACTCTGATATTGGTTGAGACACATCTTCCCAGCACACACCCTCGAATGATCTATGGCAAGATGCCCAATTCTGTTGCTTGAAAAAGCGCTTTATATCATTAAATATAAAGAGGGTTGTGGTAGGGCTGGTAAGAAATCTAATAAGGGTTTGGCTGGGGCCCAGGCCACAGCTCTTGGTGAGTAATGGGGGTGTGGTTATTTAAATGCGTGTAATGGGATTGGTGGAGGGGGGCCCCCCATATAAACTCAGTTCCTCCATTTTCTTATCACCCTTGCCTTGGCGTTTGAATCTCCCTCCCACCCGCCGCTTTCTTTTACAGGTTTTAGCCTGACATTGCTTTGCCTTTCAAGGGGTCGCCTGTATTCAGGGGCCCAGTAGGAATTTTCCCAATTGGCTGATTGGCTTTGCCTCTTGGTTTTCGCCTACTGCTTAGCAAATTGTCACAACTTGTTAGGTTGGCAGTTAGGCTTTTGGTTATTGAATCGGTTGGAAGAGGGGTGTGGCATCCAGATGCCTAACCCCCCCCCCACATTTTGTTGCTCCACATAGAAGTATTCCATTAAAGGAATCCCGGGGCTTACGCTCTCGTCCTTACATCCCCGCCATAGGCGGGGCTGGAGGGGCCAATTATAAGAGAACAAGCCTTGGGGAACATTCTTGGAAAAAGAGAGGAGAGAATGTCTGGCCTCAGCTACCTCCTCTCCCAGGGGTGTTCACTTGACTTCCCTTTACCCTTGGGGAAGTCGGAGCTGGTACTGTCCAAGTGGACAGTGGTGAGTCCTGTCCCAAGTGGACAGATGATGTGAGTCCTGTCCCAAGGGGACAGATGAGTTGAGTCCTGTCCAAAGTGGACAGATGGAGATGGTCCTTCTTAAGGAAGGACAAATGGTTAACCAAAAGCCTAAGCCAACACTCGGATTAAAAATTGTATTTAAATAAAGTTGTGGCCAAAATTAATGCCAAAAACCAAACCTAAATTATTGTGTCTGTTGTGAGTTATTTAAGGGTGATTTCTGGTAAGCCTTGACACACAAATTTACAGTTGTACCTCGGAGGTCGAACGGAATCCATTCCGGAAGTCCGTTCGACTTCCAAAATGTTTGGAAACCAAGGTGAGGCTTCCGATTGGCTGCAGGAAGCTCCTGCAGCCAATCGGAAGCCGTGGAAACCCTGTTGGACAGTCAGGTTCCAAAGAACATTCACAAACCGGAACACTCACTTCCGGGTTTGCGCTGTTCAGGAGCTAAAACATTTGACTCACAAGGCGTTTGTCAATCAAGGTACAACTGTATATAGGCTGGTAGAGTATTGTGCATATTCAAGCTGATATTTCAATACACATTCGGGGCAGCATGACACCTGGTGCTATAGAAGTTGTTCATTCATGGGTTGTGAGTGGCGAATGTTTAACATTAACATTATAGCCATTTTCATCTTTTGTAGGCTAGAAGCTATGGACAGGGCCAGTACATTACAGTACAAGCTGGCTCTTCTCAGTCCACCTTCATTCAGGTAGTTCCCATTCATTTTGCATAGTGCCTGGGGCTACAAGGACAAGAGAGGGAAATTGGTAGCAGAACAGTGAAAGAAAGAGCTGACAATTTAACATGGAAAGCAGAAATCGGAGGTTTTTATGTCCCTCTTAGAAGTACTTGTGCAGCTCTGAGCTCAGTGAAGAGGAAGAGAGAGTCTGTAAGCTGAGCAGAATGTCTTTCGCATAAAGTGGGTCTCACTACTAAGCGTGTGAGAGGCGAGAGAAATTATTCTGAAAGGAGAGTAGAAAAGCCTGCCATTCCTTCTGTTCATCAAAGGGAAGGAAGAAGCAAATGAATCAGAAATCAAAGATTGAATATCATCGGTCTTGCTGACAAAGAAATCAGCAATCCCCTCACAGCAAGTGCAGGAGTTGGGGAAAAATGCTAAAAGGACATAGAAGCCTTGAACAAAAATGGGTCTTTCCATTTATAACAGTAATTTTAAAACAACATTTTGATTTAGTAGCTGCAAAGATTCGTTGAACTGTAGTGTGTGTGTGTGTGTGTGTGTGTGTGCGCGTGTGTGTGTCTATAGGACAAAAATCTGGCCATTTTATACACTTCAAACTTGGAAGTGTATAAAAAGTTTAAAGTCCCTGTGAATCGATAGGAGAGTTAAGCATCTGCTTAAAATATCTCATATTGAAATGAGTGGAACTTAAAAATATTCACATTATCTGGATATATCTTATAAAGTAAATGTTAGAAACGCAGTGAATGTTAACTCTTTCCATTTGCCAATTGGGAAATTTACTGTTATTTACTGAACACTAAATCTCATCTAGGCAAGTGCTCTCGACAAGTTACAAACATTTATCTGTTTGCCATTGTTTAGTAGACAAAGAGGGCACTTTGCCTGGCCCAGCTAACCAAATTTTATCCCCATGTCCTTCATTTACTGGTAAAGAACTATGTATGCCATGACACAGGGAGAAATATTGAAAACATCCTTGTTACGCAATGATTTATGACGGGTGCCTTTTTATAAATGACTTAAGTTTACCCTCATTTCTGTCAATTACTGGTGAATGTCAAAACTTACCAGAATGGAGGCGATGCCCAGAACGGTGAAAAGGTAATTGCTTTTTTATTAATTTTATTTTGTGTATTCTGATTTTACGGCTGTGTTCGAAGAAGAGAGAAGAAGAAGAAGAAGAAGAAGAAGAAGAAGAAGAAGAAGAAGAAGAAGAAGAAGAAGAAGAAGAAGAGGAGGAGGAGGAGGAGGAGGAGGAGGAGGAGGAGGAGGAGGAGGAGGAGTTTGGATTTGATATCCCACTTTATCACTACCCGAAGGAGTCTCAAAGCGGCTAACAATCTACTTTCCCTTTCCTCTCCCACAACAAACACTCTGTGAGGTGAGTGAGGCTGAGAAACTTCAGAGAAGTGTGACTAGCCCAAGGTTACCCAGCAGCTGCATGTGGAGGAGCAGGGATGCGAACCCGGTTCACCAGATTATGAGTACACCACACTGGCTCTCATGTATAGTGTCAAGGGGCCACACTCAAGCTCTATCATGACATCGCTGGGGCTGCAGGATATTCTTTGTGTGATTGCCATGAAGGCATGAAGAGGGATTTTAAGTTCATTTGGTTGAAAATGCTTCAAAACTCTCCTTGTGCTTGAGAACCCTGATAAGGCAGACTTCCCTCTAACACAGTTGCTACAACAATTTCCTTAGCTTGCACTAGGGTGAAGCTGAGGCTGCTCTCATTGTTTTTGAGATGTGATGCCAAAGACCAAAAGCAGGAAGGAATTTTTGGAATATGGAATATACATCACAATTGGAACTATTTCCAAAAAACAACAACAACAAACCAAAACAATATACCAACATTGTCCGATATAGATAAGCCATTTTTACCAAATTCATGTAAGGCAATAAATGACATTCTTCTTATGCAGCTATGCCTTGGAATTTTGACTGCAGCAATGGAAATAAGGAACAAAACCAGCAACGGCTGCTTTCATGAAATGGCAAATTATTCAGTGGTGAAAGCCAAGTTTCTGTTAAACATCTCATGTTATCTTAGGTACCAGTCACATAATCCCTTATCAGCTAAACTTTTTTTTATTATTATAAAAAATAAAAAATAAGGAACTTATATTCAAAAGGCCAAAGAAGAATTTCTAATGAGAAAGGATGTGCCAGCTTTTGGGGAAATTAACTGCTCCAGTGAATTGCAGAGATAAAGCGGAAGAAATTATCCCAATGATTCGTCTATTGTAATTAGAGATGGGCCTCAGCTTCTGAGGTTCACAGCCAGATCCAAACTTCTCTCAAACTGGAAAGGTGTGTGTGTGTGTGTGTGTGTGTGTGTGTGTGTGTGTGTTTACTTTGCCTTGAGTCTTTCTCTTATAAATAGCAAATACAAAAGCAGTCAATCGAAACACCAATCACTTCTTTTTCCTGCCAAATGGCATCTGTTGGTGTTAATGTTAGTCGATCCAGTAGTGTGCAAGAGAAAGGAATATGTGGCTTTGACGGTGCACTAACATCTTGTTATCTAGCCACAAAGATCCAAATTGGAAGATTAAAACCACCTGCAGTAGTTTTTTTTTCTGCAGCGTTCAAAGTCGAAGGTTGGCTTCTTCAGGAGTAAAAGCTTACTCCAAGATGGTACTGGCTTTAATCTGTGGACAATGACTTTTTCTTCATCAGCCTAACTTTAATTCAGCTGATAAACAGCTTTGGGTAAATCTGGTTGATGGTCAATCCAGGATTCATAGTCTTAATATAGGGCACCACCCATAGCTGCCAAGTTATCCCTTTTTTACAGGGATTTTCCTTTATGCTGAATAGGCTTCCTCACGAGAAAAGGGAAAACTTGGCAGCTATGGCACCACCCTGGAACAAGGCTGGTGCAAAGGACCAACACAGTCAGGTATCTACTACAGGCCCCTACTCCAGCAGGCAATCCACTGGCAAGGACCTCCTGGACCCATAGGAGCCATAGGGGTCAGCTCCCCCAGTTGATGGGCATTGCCATTCAAATGGTGTGTGTGTACCACATCATGTGATCGATTTTATTCAAGTTGGCACCCTTGCCTGGTCCTGTTGTAGTGAGGATGGAAACTTACTGAGGAAGGCACTGCTGAATCACACTCCATTGTCTCTTGAGACAAGAAGAAGAAGAAGAAGAAGAAGAAGAAGAAGAAGAAGAAGAAGAAGAAGAAGAAGAAGAAGAAGAAGAAGAAGAAGAAGAAGAAGAAGAAGAAGAGTTTGGATTTGATATCCCGCTTTATCACTACCCGAAGGAGTCTCAAAGCAGCTAACATTCTCCTTTCCCTTCCTCCCCCACAACAAACACTCTGTGAGGTGAGTGGGGCTGAGAGACTTCAGAGAAGTGTGACTAGCCCAAGGTCACCCAGCAGCTGCATGTGGAGGAGCGGAGACG